>NW_027528803.1:3168228-3330366 GCF_008692635.1 Crocuta crocuta
GGAGAGGATCCTTACCCAATACAAAGAGAGAAATGATGGGGGTGGGGAAAATGAAAAGAAAAAAGAAATTGACCAGGCAGTGAATGAAAGAAACTATATGGCTTAATCCAGAGAGAGAGAGAGAGAGAGAGAGAGAGGAAAGTAAAGAAGAAGGAAATACAGAAGAGGTGTAAAATAGATTAAAATAGAATAGATTAATAATGTCTGCTTAGAAAGACCAACAACCAGAATAGAAAAGGGAAGAAATAAGAAGAAAAGAAAGAAAAAAATATATACATAATACATATATATATTATATTATATATAAATACATTATATTATATATAAATGTATAAGAATTGACCAAGAACCAAATTAGAAAATGCAAAGTTACCAGACTGATAGCTGATGGTGCCCTGAAACTGGTGGCTGTGCTCGTCTGGAGGAAGGGCCATCTGGTCTGGCCAGTGTCAATCTTTCTCCAGTAGATATGCAGTTACCAGGCACTGAGGTGCACTGTTTTGTATAGCCAGATCTGTCTCCACTTTGGGCCTACTATCTTTTTCCCTGAAGCCCCACCTGTTTTGGTGATGGGGAGAAAAATGGCGACACTCCAGTCTCTCCTCCCTGGACATGGTGTCCCAGACCACTCTTTTCAGCTCATCCTCACAGTGTTGCTTGGCAGTAGTGGGTCGGTTTGCCCTGCTCCACAGTCTCTGGTGCCTCCCAGGCACTCAGCTATAATTCAAACTCTGATGTCTTAAAGGACCCCACTCCATGTACCCTGGTTCCAGGGTAGTGCCACTCTGACCAGCCGGCAAAGGACAGCAAAAGCTGGTGGGTGCCTACAGGGTCTTTTCTCCTTGGAACAGCTATATACCTTCTTCCCACAGCACTCAAATGAGGAGACTGCTGTCTCTGACTGTGCCTCTGAGCTCACTATCCAGCCCAGGACTGGCTCCCCTTTTCCACCTGGCATGTGTACAGGGCGGCAGGTCCCAGCTCAGAGAAAGTCCAGCAACCCTGGACCATTACCCCTAAGGCTGTTTGCAAGTTAGAAATTGGTTCTTTCTCTGCTTTTTTGTTTGTTTTTGTTTTGTTTTGTTTTGTTTTTTTCTGTTCCCCAGTCCATGGTCTGAAGAGGTTTTTCTCTTGTAAAAATACTATCCTACACTTCCATGGCCCTCTTTCTCTTCCTTTTGACTCTCCACAGAAGAGAAACTTTCCCCTCTATGCCTACACTGCCCATTTTATCTCTCCAAGTTGGCAATCACGCACCTATGGCCACCAACTTGTCCCTGTAGGCCTCTGGAGATGTTTCTGTCACTCTGTAGCCTGGATTTCTGGAATTCCAAGTCTTCTGGCTTCAATTTTGCTGTGTTTGAGGGATGAGGGAACTGCAGGTCCCCCTACTTCCCTATCATGTTGACTCCTCTCTGGGTTTGGTAAGTTTTTTTTACAGATTTTGGATACTAACCCTTTATCCAATATGTCATTTGCAAAAACTTCTCCCATTCCATCAGTTGCCTTTTAGTTTTGTTGTTTTCTTCACTGTGCAGAAACTTTTTATCCTGATGAGGTCCCAACAGTTCATTTTTACTTATTTCCCTTGCCTCCAGAGAAATGTCAAGTAAGAAGTTGCTGCTGCCCAAGTCAAAGAGGTTGCTACCTTTTTTCTCCTGTAGGATTTTGATGATGTTCTATTTCTTATTTAGGTTTTCCATGAATTTTGAATTTATTTTTGTATCTGGTGTAACAAAATGACCCAGCTTCATTCTTCTGCATGTTGCTGTCCAGTTCTTCTCAGTACAGTATTTCTAACCAACACCTGGGCAGCTGACTAGAAACTTGGCCTCCCACTTATGTGTCTTTTTAGTTCAAACCCAGAATTGTTATCATCGATGCACTCAAACTTGTGGTCTGTATTTTGCTCACATATTTTTATACTAATCTTTTTGCTTCCCGTGACTGAAACTTGAAGTAAATTAAAGGGATATTCAACAATGCAGTTATTATCCTCTTTCCTTTATTCTTGGCTCTTTATTAAAAGTTATTCAGGAGAAAATAAAAGAGATTATTTAAGTCTTCCTTGGAATGTGCTTAGAGAATGCTTGACTTACCCATGCTTCCTATCTATGTTAGAAAATGTAGTGATAGACATTAGATAAACAACTGCAAGGAGTAAGCCAAGGCAGAATAAAATAGTTATTTCTTTGTAGTTCTTCTTAAGAGCACTGACTCAACTGTTTTCTCAGAGTACCAAGCTATCTTTTTGGTATTTTGAAACATATTTAAATATAATTTATATTTTAAATATCATGGCTGAATGGATTGTTTCTGCACTACACAAAATGTCTATACCTATATAGTAGCTGATTTTGCTATAATTTATAAGAAAATATTTAATAAACTATGTTTATTCAAGTATTTAATAAACCATAAATATAAAGTAAGGAATCTTGACAATTTACCTCAAATTCACAAATATATGCTATTTAAAAGCCTAAACAAAGTTTACTATGTCTTCTCTGTGTACAAAATATCTCCAGGAATTTTTTTCCCACTGAGGAATCCAAGCATAGTAATTCTAAATATGTGGAAGTGTTTCCTGAAATATACCAAATTCAACATACATATGAATGGAAGAGATTAAGATTTTCCAAACAAGGGTCTAAGAAGAAAGTGTTGAGATATACTTTAAGTGTTACTAGAAATCTATAGAGTACTGACATACTACAATGATTTTTCTTTTTAAAGCCTTCATTAATTTTAGAATCTTTAAAAATGTCAAAGGTCCTATACAATTAGCATAATCTTCTAAAACACAATTTTCAAAAATCCAGAACTTCAAAGAAGCCATCAACATTACAATATAAATTTACAAAGAAAGACCTAGAAAATTTCCTAGAATATCCCTAGATAAAATGAATATATTTCTTCAGAGAAACACATAGAAAAGCCTAAGATTTAGAAGGTCATTTGTGAGGGGGCAGCTGGGTGCCTCAGTCTGTTGAGCTGCTGACTTTGGCTCAGGTCATGATCTCGCGGTGTGTGAGTTTGAGCCATGCATTGGGCTCTATGCTGACAGCTTGGACCCTAGAGCCTGCCTTGGATTCTGTGTCTCCCTCTCTTTTCACCCATTCCCTGCTCATGCTCTGTCTCTCTCTCTCAGAAATAAGCAAATATTTAAAAATTTTTTAAAGAAAGGTCATTTGTGTGTTTACTTTAAATTGCTATTATTCTACCATTATTTCTCATTGTATTTTAGTTATCCCTTTGTTCATTCTTCAACAGATATCACACCTGCCCATTGCCTCCTTCAATAAAATATAAGCTTTTTTTAGTGAAATATAATTTTATACCTTATTTACTAGCGAGCTAATCTCAAAGTCTTTCAGTAAAGATAAGTTTAATATCCAAACTATTAAAACTATACAAGCTTATTGATTGATTCAACATCACTGAGTTAGGAAGAACAGCTCTTCAATGTACTTTGCAAGATCAGAATTATCATTAGAACCTGAAGAAGTAAAATGAAGTGTGCATATTATTTGAAGATAGAATTGATACCTATATGAATATTTTAATATGCTTTATAAAGACTTTCTAGTCCCATTGCTCTATGTCTATAGTATTCATTCACCTCTAAAATTAAATTTCATTTTTTATAACTTGAAGCACCATTTGTATAATTTATAAGTAGGAGTCTTTACAGAAAATTTAGAAATTATATTAGAATTCAAAGATGCAAATAGAAGACAAAAACTCTACATTGCTTCCTTCCTATTGCTGAGCCTTAGATGGCATTCTAAGTGTATTAGTTAACAGTTTCCCTCCTTCTATAGGAAACAAATGAGTATCCAGATTTATTTGTAGAAATATAAGGTGATAATTACATTCATGAGAAATCAGAAAGAACGTGTCAAAGATGGAGAGGTTTGAGGAGAGATAGAGAGTGAGAGCAAGAGTGAGAGCCAGAAAGAGAGGGACAGAAGGTGAGGAGAGATAAATCAAGAGAAAATAAATTGGAAATACTGGAATATTCACATTCTTGAAAACACACACACACACATAGCAAAACCAAGATGACTGCTACATTTATCCAAATAAGGCTAACAATTTATAGAAGATACATGGATCAGCTGCTGGCCCTAACAATGGATATCTATCTTATGTTAATCATAAGAAAAATAGATATGCAGGTGTAATGAGCAATAATTATAGTAAGTCTTAATTAGCCTCATCTTGTCTAATTGGATCCGTCTTTGAAGAAAATATGTGGAGGGTTTTGTGTCAAAGGAGTAAAGTCTTGAAAGAAAGAATTTTATTTTGTCTAAAAGAATTAAGAAGTAACACAAGAGAAATTTCAAAAAGAGTAAAAACTGTTCTTGTTACTACTGATTTTTTTGGGGTCAGGATAAGCCATTGTCTTAATCCTTTTAGACTGCTATAACAAATTAACATAGACAGTGTGGCTTAAGCAACACATTTAGTTCTAAGTTGTGGAGGCTGGGAAGTCTGAGATCAAGATGTAGGCAGATTCATGATGGGACCTAATCACTTTCCAAAGCCACTACCCCCTTAATAGTATCATACTGAGATGTTAGGATTCCAACATGCAAATTTTGTGGGGTACACAAATTAAAGGTCCATAATAGCCACACACTTTAGTTTTTGTTTTTTGTTTTCCTATGCATTGTTCTTTGATATTATGCTTGCACTGGAGAAAGGGAGGGAGGGAACTCTCCTGGTTTGGGTCTAAAGATAATGGGGGTCAAATTTAGGAAGAATAACAGCTAATATTTCCTGAAACTTACTTTGTGCCAGTGACTGTTGAAGCTCTTAGCAACATTTAACTCTAATTATTACCAAAAAATTGATAGCTTTAAATCTACAAATCAGAAATCTAAAACAGAGTGACCTTTTGAGGGACTCCTTAAAATAACTGAAATAGATTTTTGTACCCTGTAATTGAAGAGCAGATTTATTTAGGGATCAACACAGGACTTAGTTATAAAAGTACAAGAACATCTGAGAGGGCTGTTTGTTAAGCCTAATCATATCTCATGAGATACATAAAAGTCCTAATAGAAAAATAATTCTTATGATTAGTATATACAAGAAGAAAATGCCCATGTTTGGTTTAAGGGTAGATTGATCTGGCATGAGAATAGAAACCATAAATGAACTGCTATTGTACTATGTTCCCAATCATGGGTGCCCTTAAAAGAAAGTGTTTAGAATAAATTCTCCTAACGGATGTTCAGTGGGTAGTGTATCAATATTATGAAGAGAAAGACATTGTTCAGAGCAAAGGAGTCATAAATGATAGAAAATGGCTTAGCTCATTGGTCAAGGGCCTAAAAGAAGCATGGTTAGAAGATCAGGGATTACAGTTAAGAAATGGGCAGAAGACATGAATAGACATTTTTACAAAGAAGACATCTAGATGGATAACAGACACATGAAAAGATGTTCAACATCATTCATCATCAGGGAAATACAAATCAAAACTGCAATAAGATATCACCTTAAACCTGTGAAAATGGTTAAACTAACAACATGGGAAACAACAGATCCTGGAAAGCATGCAGGGAAAGGAGAACCTTGTTACACCTACACTGGGAATGCAAACTGGTGTAGCCACTCTGGAAAACAGTGTGGAGGTTCTTCAAAAACTTAAATATAGACCTATCCGATGATTCAGAAGATTTTACTAGGTATTTACCCAAAGGATACAAAAAATACTGATTCAAAACGACACTTGAACCTTGATGTTTATAGCAACAATAGGCAAATTATGGAAAGAGCCCAAATGCCCATGAAATGATGAATGGACAAAGAAGATGTGGTATACATATGCAATGGAATATTACTCATCCATCAAAAGAATGACTGACTTTACTTCAGTCATGATCTCACAGCCTCTGAATTCAAGCCCCATGTCAGGCTCTGTGCTGACAGATCAGAACCTGGAGCCTGCTTCAGAATCTGTGTCTCCCTCTCTTTCTTCCCCTCCCTCACTCATTTTCTTTCTTTCTCTCTCAAAATAAACATTAAATTTTTTAAATACTTGAAAAAACAGCAAAAAATAAGAAGAAGAAATAAGATGTAGATACCTAAAAATAAAATTAAATAATGCACAAAAACATAAAAATAAAATTCAAAAAGATCAGGGATTAGGAAGTCTCAAAGAGAGATATGTATATGGACTTATAAGAGTGCACACACATGTGTCTTTATGCTCCACTAAAGAACACCCACTGCATTCCTGGCTATATAAAACCACTGGGCAGGATGCCACAGTCAGAACTTAGTCTAGCTCTATCTTTGATGAACACTGTACTTCTCTAACAACTATATTATTCTCGTAAGTATGTTGAAAAAATGGTGGTTGCCCTTGAGCCTAAAAGCAAGGATTCTTTTCTTTTTACTATATCAAATTTAACTATTGCCCCTGCTGAATGTCTAACTAGTCTCCAACAGAAACCAGCTACTTGGTGGCAAGTTGATTATATAGGACCCTTTCTATCCTTGAAAGGAAAATATTTTATCTTGCTCAGAATTGACACACATTTGGGGAATCTCTCCTGGCTGCCCTACTCCATGCAGCAAAACTATTCAAGGGTTCAGAAAATGTTTCATCTACTGCTTTGAACTCTGCATGACCTTGTTTCATACCAAGGGAACTACATTACAGAAATGGTGATTTAGCAGTGAATTCATGATCTTGAGATCCACTGTTATTACAATGTAGTATACTTCCGGGAAGCTTCAACAAATAGTCTCTTGAAGGTACAGCTGAGGTACCATCTTAGAGACTTCATAAGCAGAAATAGGACATTATTGTACAGAATATTTAGCTTAAATCAGTGGCTATCAAACTTTCATTCCTGGACCAGCAGCATCAATATCCCCTAGGAACTTAAAAGAGGTGCAAACAGTCAAGTGTCATCTTACAACTACTGAAACAGAAATTCTGTAGCTGGGACTCAATAAACAGTGCTTTAACAAACTCTTGGATAATTATAATGACTACTACATTTTGAGGTCAACCGCCTTAAAACAATAACCGTTATATAGTGCTGCATTCCCGACTGTTAGGACACATGATCTAGGAACAAAGAAATGAAATCTTATGGGGTGGAGTAAAAGTGTCAGTTACGGTCTCTAGAGGAACAGCAGCAGTGGAACATTTAATTTATTCTACTATTTTATCTCTTCTAAGTTTTCCTAGAAATATGACCAATCAGAACATTGAAGATCTGCAACTGGACGAATCAAGAATGTGAGAAACAAGTGCAATTGAGCAAATGCTGTCAGCAATTTGTCTTGATCTTTTTACTGCCAGATGTATTCATCACCTAGGTGCTGTGATTGTTGCCTTCTAATGGATTCCTTTCTTTTGCTGCCCCCCTTTTCTGAGAATTATTCTGGGTCTAAAGGCCCACCTCCCCTTAGAGGTCATACTGCAACCGGTATCCTGCAACAGACTGATTGAGTTACCAACCGTTAGTTCCTATGTCTTAAAATCAGATCAACTCAGTTGTTTAATTCAACTTCCAGAGTTCTCTGATGTATCAGAATGAAACGCAACTACAGCTGACATGCTTGCTTAAGGTGGTTAGCTACTTATCCTGCTTCTCTCATTTCTATTCCAGTGCAAGCACTCATTTAAATATAAAAAGAAAATATGTTTCTCCTAAACTTTTTCTAGGGAACGCAAATTGATGTATCTTTTCTCCCCAAGGAACTGGAAAATGTATATTGGAAAAAAAAGGGGGCGGGAACAAAGGGGAATTTGAACAAAGAAGGCTCTGGGGATTGAGCCCAAGAGAGAGGTAAAGAGTCTCCAGTATGAGGTGGATCAACAGACATTTGGAGAAAAGAAAGCGGAAAAAGACATAAAAGTCAGAATGAAACGGATCAAAAGGCTCTAAGCAGAAATTTCTTTAAAAAACAGAATTATCCAAATTTCTGATACATTTGAATATATCAAGAGAACTTTGCAGTGAATCACAAGCTGAAACTGTGGTAAGTATAGAGAGAGCTAATAACATTTTTTTAAAAAATAGGTAGAATTAACTTCAGATAGGTAAGGAAAATTGTAACATACAACTCGGTGTAAGTAGCATTTACACCTTAGTATTATAGACTCTGTACAATAATCTTAGGTGTAAAAAGTATTAAAGGGTTTAAAATGCTTTCACTCTCATCTCTACCCTTCAGTTTACATGCTCTCATTGGCCAGTGTTTGAGGTCTGTATTTTCAGCCTATCTTTTTGTTCAGATAAATTTGTACATGTATACTATATTTATTCACTATTTCTTCATGTTCCCATAATCTTTTTCTGAAGATACTTTCCTTCATCTTAAAATTCAGTTAGTGAATAGTTCAGTTTTTCTTTTAAATCTGAAAATATAATCATGTGGTTTTTTTCTTGAAATATAATTTCAGGGGCACATGTGCCGGGAGCCGCACCGGCCTCTCTGGATGGCAATCACAGCAAGGAAATGGCAATGTTTGCAGCTCCTACCATGAGAAATGAAAACTGGTATCTCCTTCTGCTACTATTGGCTCATGTTGGATATGAGCCTACTGGTATTGACCAGGCCTCACAATATTCCATATCAGACCCATATTCTGAATACAGATACCTCATAAGGAAAAGCATATTCCTGCCTTTACAAAAGAGATTTTAGATGAAAGCTCTATGGGAGATTGTCAAAAGGCTCTTCCTATGGGCCTTGCAGATCCGAGACTTAGGGGGTTAAGAAAACAAGAATTACAATTGAGCCTGGCCCTGAGACCAAGGGCCTATTTTGGGGTTAAGAGCAAAACATAGTTACCACATATATCTTTGCTAATTGGTGAAACATAACAGTCCCTTTCTTAAGGCCTACTTTCCACAAACACCCTCTCTTACACTGGCAGCTGGGATGAGGATAGATAAGAGTAGCTAAAACATAACCCAGGGGCAAAAGGCTGACCTCTTCAGGGCCCCCATGATAGTCTCCACAAACAAACCAATTCAGAAACATTCATCCTCTTGAGAGCCAGACAAAATACTCCTAACTTATATATATACAATTTAACCTATATGTTATCCTGTTTTTCACTAAGAACATTCTGTTATTTCCTTGGTCNGAAAGGGAGGGAGGGAACTCTCCTGGTTTGGGTCTAAAGATAATGGGGGTCAAATTTAGGAAGAATAACAGCTAATATTTCCTGAAACTTACTTTGTGCCAGTGACTGTTGAAGCTCTTAGCAACATTTAACTCTAATTATTACCAAAAAATTGATAGCTTTAAATCTACAAATCAGAAATCTAAAACAGAGTGACCTTTTGAGGGACTCCTTAAAATAACTGAAATAGATTTTTGTACCCTGTAATTGAAGAGCAGATTTATTTAGGGATCAACACAGGACTTAGTTATAAAAGTACAAGAACATCTGAGAGGGCTGTTTGTTAAGCCTAATCATATCTCATGAGATACATAAAAGTCCTAATAGAAAAATAATTCTTATGATTAGTATATACAAGAAGAAAATGCCCATGTTTGGTTTAAGGGTAGATTGATCTGGCATGAGAATAGAAACCATAAATGAACTGCTATTGTACTATGTTCCCAATCATGGGTGCCCTTAAAAGAAAGTGTTTAGAATAAATTCTCCTAACGGATGTTCAGTGGGTAGTGTATCAATATTATGAAGAGAAAGACATTGTTCAGAGCAAAGGAGTCATAAATGATAGAAAATGGCTTAGCTCATTGGTCAAGGGCCTAAAAGAAGCATGGTTAGAAGATCAGGGATTACAGTTAAGAAATGGGCAGAAGACATGAATAGACATTTTTACAAAGAAGACATCTAGATGGATAACAGACACATGAAAAGATGTTCAACATCATTCATCATCAGGGAAATACAAATCAAAACTGCAATAAGATATCACCTTAAACCTGTGAAAATGGTTAAACTAACAACATGGGAAACAACAGATCCTGGAAAGCATGCAGGGAAAGGAGAACCTTGTTACACCTACACTGGGAATGCAAACTGGTGTAGCCACTCTGGAAAACAGTGTGGAGGTTCTTCAAAAACTTAAATATAGACCTATCCGATGATTCAGAAGATTTTACTAGGTATTTACCCAAAGGATACAAAAAATACTGATTCAAAACGACACTTGAACCTTGATGTTTATAGCAACAATAGGCAAATTATGGAAAGAGCCCAAATGCCCATGAAATGATGAATGGACAAAGAAGATGTGGTATACATATGCAATGGAATATTACTCATCCATCAAAAGAATGACTGACTTTACTTCAGTCATGATCTCACAGCCTCTGAATTCAAGCCCCATGTCAGGCTCTGTGCTGACAGATCAGAACCTGGAGCCTGCTTCAGAATCTGTGTCTCCCTCTCTTTCTTCCCCTCCCTCACTCATTTTCTTTCTTTCTCTCTCAAAATAAACATTAAATTTTTTAAATACTTGAAAAAACAGCAAAAAATAAGAAGAAGAAATAAGATGTAGATACCTAAAAATAAAATTAAATAATGCACAAAAACATAAAAATAAAATTCAAAAAGATCAGGGATTAGGAAGTCTCAAAGAGAGATATGTATATGGACTTATAAGAGTGCACACACATGTGTCTTTATGCTCCACTAAAGAACACCCACTGCATTCCTGGCTATATAAAACCACTGGGCAGGATGCCACAGTCAGAACTTAGTCTAGCTCTATCTTTGATGAACACTGTACTTCTCTAACAACTATATTATTCTCGTAAGTATGTTGAAAAAATGGTGGTTGCCCTTGAGCCTAAAAGCAAGGATTCTTTTCTTTTTACTATATCAAATTTAACTATTGCCCCTGCTGAATGTCTAACTAGTCTCCAACAGAAACCAGCTACTTGGTGGCAAGTTGATTATATAGGACCCTTTCTATCCTTGAAAGGAAAATATTTTATCTTGCTCAGAATTGACACACATTTGGGGAATCTCTCCTGGCTGCCCTACTCCATGCAGCAAAACTATTCAAGGGTTCAGAAAATGTTTCATCTACTGCTTTGAACTCTGCATGACCTTGTTTCATACCAAGGGAACTACATTACAGAAATGGTGATTTAGCAGTGAATTCATGATCTTGAGATCCACTGTTATTACAATGTAGTATACTTCCGGGAAGCTTCAACAAATAGTCTCTTGAAGGTACAGCTGAGGTACCATCTTAGAGACTTCATAAGCAGAAATAGGACATTATTGTACAGAATATTTAGCTTAAATCAGTGGCTATCAAACTTTCATTCCTGGACCAGCAGCATCAATATCCCCTAGGAACTTAAAAGAGGTGCAAACAGTCAAGTGTCATCTTACAACTACTGAAACAGAAATTCTGTAGCTGGGACTCAATAAACAGTGCTTTAACAAACTCTTGGATAATTATAATGACTACTACATTTTGAGGTCAACCGCCTTAAAACAATAACCGTTATATAGTGCTGCATTCCCGACTGTTAGGACACATGATCTAGGAACAAAGAAATGAAATCTTATGGGGTGGAGTAAAAGTGTCAGTTACGGTCTCTAGAGGAACAGCAGCAGTGGAACATTTAATTTATTCTACTATTTTATCTCTTCTAAGTTTTCCTAGAAATATGACCAATCAGAACATTGAAGATCTGCAACTGGACGAATCAAGAATGTGAGAAACAAGTGCAATTGAGCAAATGCTGTCAGCAATTTGTCTTGATCTTTTTACTGCCAGATGTATTCATCACCTAGGTGCTGTGATTGTTGCCTTCTAATGGATTCCTTTCTTTTGCTGCCCCCCTTTTCTGAGAATTATTCTGGGTCTAAAGGCCCACCTCCCCTTAGAGGTCATACTGCAACCGGTATCCTGCAACAGACTGATTGAGTTACCAACCGTTAGTTCCTATGTCTTAAAATCAGATCAACTCAGTTGTTTAATTCAACTTCCAGAGTTCTCTGATGTATCAGAATGAAACGCAACTACAGCTGACATGCTTGCTTAAGGTGGTTAGCTACTTATCCTGCTTCTCTCATTTCTATTCCAGTGCAAGCACTCATTTAAATATAAAAAGAAAATATGTTTCTCCTAAACTTTTTCTAGGGAACGCAAATTGATGTATCTTTTCTCCCCAAGGAACTGGAAAATGTATATTGGAAAAAAAAGGGGGCGGGAACAAAGGGGAATTTGAACAAAGAAGGCTCTGGGGATTGAGCCCAAGAGAGAGGTAAAGAGTCTCCAGTATGAGGTGGATCAACAGACATTTGGAGAAAAGAAAGCGGAAAAAGACATAAAAGTCAGAATGAAACGGATCAAAAGGCTCTAAGCAGAAATTTCTTTAAAAAACAGAATTATCCAAATTTCTGATACATTTGAATATATCAAGAGAACTTTGCAGTGAATCACAAGCTGAAACTGTGGTAAGTATAGAGAGAGCTAATAACATTTTTTTAAAAAATAGGTAGAATTAACTTCAGATAGGTAAGGAAAATTGTAACATACAACTCGGTGTAAGTAGCATTTACACCTTAGTATTATAGACTCTGTACAATAATCTTAGGTGTAAAAAGTATTAAAGGGTTTAAAATGCTTTCACTCTCATCTCTACCCTTCAGTTTACATGCTCTCATTGGCCAGTGTTTGAGGTCTGTATTTTCAGCCTATCTTTTTGTTCAGATAAATTTGTACATGTATACTATATTTATTCACTATTTCTTCATGTTCCCATAATCTTTTTCTGAAGATACTTTCCTTCATCTTAAAATTCAGTTAGTGAATAGTTCAGTTTTTCTTTTAAATCTGAAAATATAATCATGTGGTTTTTTTCTTGAAATATAATTTCAGGGGCACATGTGCCGGGAGCCGCACCGGCCTCTCTGGATGGCAATCACAGCAAGGAAATGGCAATGTTTGCAGCTCCTACCATGAGAAATGAAAACTGGTATCTCCTTCTGCTACTATTGGCTCATGTTGGATATGAGCCTACTGGTATTGACCAGGCCTCACAATATTCCATATCAGACCCATATTCTGAATACAGATACCTCATAAGGAAAAGCATATTCCTGCCTTTACAAAAGAGATTTTAGATGAAAGCTCTATGGGAGATTGTCAAAAGGCTCTTCCTATGGGCCTTGCAGATCCGAGACTTAGGGGGTTAAGAACACAAGAATTACAATTGAGCCTGGCCCTGAGACCAAGGGCCTATTTTGGGGTTAAGAGCAAAACATAGTTACCACATATATCTTTGCTAATTGGTGAAACATAACAGTCCCTTTCTTAAGGCCTACTTTCCACAAACACCCTCTCTTACACTGGCAGCTGGGATGAGGATAGATAAGAGTAGCTAAAACATAACCCAGGGGCAAAAGGCTGACCTCTTCAGGGCCCCCATGATAGTCTCCACAAACAAACCAATTCAGAAACATTCATCCTCTTGAGAGCCAGACAAAATACTCCTAACTTATATATATACAATTTAACCTATATGTTATCCTGTTTTTCACTAAGAACATTCTGTTATTTCCTTGGTCAGAATAATTCTGCAATTGATATCACAATAGGCCTCCCATTGTAGGAAATTCCTTTTTCTGACTTCATCTTGTTGCTGAACCTTTAAGTAAAGACAAAAACCCCCGACAGGACAGAGATGCCTGTCTAGTGATCAGAAAGAATCTTGGGGCTCTCTCACTCCTTCCCTCTCTCTCGCCGACACCGTCCATCCTTCAGGGACCCCTGGACCTGCCGGAGCTGGCCTCCAGCATAGTGGCGCCTGAACAGGGACCTGAAGGTAATTTCTTTAAACTATGTTGTTTTCATTGCATTAGTTGGGATGGTTAGGATTCCACCGTAGAGTGCCGCAGACCCCCCTGCATAAGATAAGTAGGTTAGTTGGTGGATAATCAAAGAACTGTTTTTGAGAAGTTATGGGCCATAAAGAGTCTAAGGAAAAGAGACTCTTTATAGATGTAATATGGAATGTGCTTACAAAAAAAAGGGAACGTTAACTCTCTCATTCTTTCTTTCTCGCTGACACCGTCCATCCTTCAGGGACCCCTGAACCTGCAGCAGCCGGCTCGGTTTTTCTTTCCAATCTTATAAGACTGTCTATGAATATATTTATTACTGAAATATATATTAAACCAGCCAGAATCATTAAGTATTTTGTGGCCAAAGAATTTCAGCATATCTCTTCTCTCAAAATATCAAAAATTAGTCATCAATGGACATTTTATTAAAGTTATATAGTAGAAATAAAAAATTTACATTATGGAAGTAATTCCAAGATTTTTCCTCTCATCTGCCATATAGTTCCTATTTTTCTAATACTACATTACTCAGAACTCCATCTTGTTAGTTCCTATTCATGGTTAGGTTAGTCTGACCTTCCTACAGACTTTCAAACTCATTATTTTCTTGTGCTAGAAAATATGTCTTTTTCTCAAGTTCTACCAAGTTATATGACTCCCTCAAATTGACATTCAGCTTCTCCCTTATAGTAAAAGGGGAGGATTAGAAATGACAAAAATTAAAGAAAGCAAATGTAACAAACAAAGAAACAACAAAATACCGAGGTATAATTTTTTTTAAAAATTTTTTAATGTTTCATTTATTTCTAGGAGAGAGAGAGAGACAGCGTGAGCAGGGGAGGGTCAGAGAGAGAGGGAGTCACAGACTCTGAAACAGGCTCCAGGCTCTGGGCTGGCAGTCAGCACAGAGCCCGATGCGGGGCTCGAACCCGCGAACCGCGAGATCATGACCTAAGCGAAAGTCGGACGCTTAACCGACTAAGCCACCCAGGCGCCCCTACCAAGGTGTAATTTAAATATTTAATTGTATAAGATTAAATCATAGTTATTTAGTCTCTAAACTTTCTACTTATTGATACTTTTTTGATAACTTCTAGAACCATATTATGTTATTTCAGAAGAAGCCACTGTGGAATTTGGTAAAAATTACATTAAACATAAATTACCTTGCTTAAAAAATTATTGTGTCTTGGGTTACTCAGTTGGTTGAGTGTCTGGCTCTTGATTTTGGCTTAGGTCATGATCTCACGGTTCCTGAGTTAAAACCCTGAACTGGGGTCCACACTGGCAATGCAGAGCATGCTTGGGATTCTGTCTCTCTCTCTCTGTCTCTTTCTGCCCCTCACTCATTCTCTCTTTGTCCATCTCTTTCAAAATAAATGAATAAACTTTTTAAAAGATTGCATCTTATCAATACACACATTGGTCTTTTAATAATGCCTTATTTTTGGATAGTAATATTTATAATTTTCAGTTCATGAATTGGCATCTTTGGCCATTGTTAGGGATTTTATTTTTCTTACTGTTTATCTTACTTCCTACTACATGTCAAAAGCATAACTCTTATTTTTGAAAATCAAATCTCAATCTTTCCTTAGATTTTTTCTTTCATTGTTTTGTATTTGTCTGGATGTCTTATTGTCAACTATTTTATGCCTGGCATCTACTTAAACTAAGTTTCAGTCTAAATATCATCTCATTCTCTTAGTTCTCTGACTAACTGATAGAAATCACACAATCCCTCATGTCACTCTCTATCACTTTCCTGTATTTATTTTCTTCATAGAATTTATCAGAGTGGAACAGTGCCTGGCACATATTAGATGCTAAATAAATATGTTTAATAAATTAAAGAAACAGTGAATGCTTTCCCAAGTTCCTGTGACATTTCCAAATCACTGTAAACTACTGATCATTATAAAACATCTTCCCCAAAAATACTTTTATAACTATCTTCCCCAGATATGTTTAAACCTATCACCTGAGTAGATTGGTAGCATGTGACATTGATAGATTTTTAAAACCATGGAGAATAGCATTCTCTAGTGATTACTTAACTGTTGATAATAAATCCTTACATAGAATTCATTTTTATTGTCAAAGCCTGGAAGATTAACTGATGTTGAGAACTGGAGAGAATAATAGTAATCAAATGAGGAAGAGCTACTACTTGTTTTATAGCCCTTTGTACTTTAGAGATGATATAAAAAATTGAGTAAGGCAGTATCTAAGAGCAGAGTTAAAAGTCAGAAATGTCACTGATTGATTTCTGTAGACCATCCCACATCAATTCAAAGAATCAGAATAAGTCAAAGTTGTCTTCCTGAAGCTTGTGAGGTTACCTGAATATTGTTAATTACAATTCATTAAAACTGTCGCTCTAATTCTCTGGGGTTTTTTTAGTCTTCATAATTTTTAATCACTAATACTATGAAAATAATCAGTCTGATATATTGTGTTCTCTGTAGATGTGTAAAAACAACAATAACAAAACATAAAATCACAGCCTCTTTCTTTTCATGTGGAACATATAATAAATCAGCACAGCCGCTGATTTCAATATTAATTTTTGGATTGAGAAATATGAAAATGTGTCTGAGCCTCACTTGCTAGAACTATATTTCTTTCTGCAGGATATTTGAAATGCTGACGCATTAGCATGATTATTTTAAGTATGTTTAAGTCTTTTTTAAAAATCAGAGTTAAGAGGTAAAAAACCAACACCTTTTATTTTAATTCATAAGAATACTGACTCTGAGGTCATAAAATTTGGAACTTTTACTGTGAAAGTTCTACTAGGATGCTGTAATATTAGAATGAACACGGGCCAGTTGGTGCAAATTATTTTGCTTTTAAAGTGCAATTTGCTATTTTATATTATTTATGCAGGAAAAAAATGTATGTAGATAAAATCTAGAATGTTGTTATATAATTGATATGATAACTACAAATGGCAGTATGGTAGAGTCCCTCCCTAAGGAATGAGGTGAAAACCTCAGGACAAGGGAAGGCAAAACTGGCTATGTGCATGTGCTCGACATTCCTCATGGATGGTAACATAGACCATCCATTCAGACTGTATGTTACCATATATGGGATACAAAAGAGTAAAAAATTGTACAAAAGGCCCGGGACTCAGTTTTTCAGGTATAAACCCACTGAGCCTGTGCCAGCATGATGAATAAAGTGGCTTCCTGGACAAAAAATGCCTCAGTGTTCCATCTTTCTGTGCAAGGATCCTGCTACATTTCTTGGGGGATCATCCGGGATCCGGAGATGATTTCCAGTGCATTTCCACTTCCTTGGTCACCAGGGTGCAAACGGAGCACCAGGAAAAGTGGCCCTGCCTGGCGTGAGCAGACCACTTGATCTGTAGGAGACTAGCCCCTCCTGGCATGCCAGGGTGACGACCTCTGATACACAGTGGAACCCGGTGAGGGCCAGGAACAAGCTCAGGGAGTGCTGCCCATCAGACTAGTAAGAACCTGGGTTTGTTTTTGGTAGACCTGCCCCTAAGAGGAAGAAGAGGAGCCTGATTACCTCACAGAGTTGCCCGAGTAATTCCATGAGGAACAAAAACAAAACTCTAAGACACTGGGCACTGGATGGTGGGTGGAATCATTGCATGACTGTATGAGTGAGGCAGACAGTAGAAAGGTTCCAACTTGACCAATGGGCTGAAGCGAATGTTGAGTCCCAATGTGTGGTTCCATGGTGACCTCATATGGCTTAGAGTGCCATCAGACTTCCCCGAGAATCTGATACCTCCCAGGTGGATGATGGGAATTTGAAGACAGCCAAATAGCAATTCCTGAGGTCATGGCTTCAACTTTTGTCAAACAGTTCCATCAGGAAACCCATATTGGCTCGAGAGCTCTTGAGACTATGTTGGGCCAACATTTCTACATCCTTCAACTCTCCAGCGTAGTCTGAGCAAAATGCAAGTAATGTGAAACAGTCTCCAAAATAACCCATGACAGGGACCCTGGGATGCAAATTGTCAGGGGAGCCCCATTTGAAAATATGATGGTGGACTTCACTGAGCTTCTCTGCGTCCAAGGCTATAAATATCTGTTAGTCTTTGTGTGCACTTTCTCGGGCTAGATATAAGCCTTTCCTACTCACAGAGAAAAGGCACATGAAGTGGCCTGACTCCTCAGAAAAAGCAATCTGCAACTCCAGAGGCTTTGGGAGACTGCAGCCCTACTAGTCACTCCAGAAGCTGACTAATGTATGCACTGCAGTAGCTTGAGGAATTGACAGTTCAGTGGAACAAATAGACTGCCCTTACTTTATATGTTTTCTTACTGTGATGTGCTGTCACCCCTTGTTTCTAGCTATTATTGTGATTCTTCCTCTACCTTTCACCATAGGATTGGCAGAGGCCACCCCGGTCAGATGAGAGTGTGGTGAGGAGTTTCTGTTAACACGCACCTTCCTTTTGTGGATAGGATGCTCCCATGGTGTTGGCTGCTGGT
This sequence comes from Crocuta crocuta, assembly GCF_008692635.1. Lineage (NCBI taxonomy): Eukaryota > Metazoa > Chordata > Mammalia > Carnivora > Hyaenidae > Crocuta > Crocuta crocuta. The sequence goes on from NW_027528803.1 coordinate 3,186,532, forward strand.
AATGTGGACCTCTTCTGTAGACCTAGATTTCTCATCATATGACCCATGTATTTACATAACCAGGTCAGGCCAGGGAGTCACTTGGACCTTACTATACCATACCCACTTCTCATGCCAGGGAAAGATCCTAGAGATCTGCAGACACAATAAGACCACCTATTCGATCTGCCAATGAGAGGGTCAGTACACTTGTTTTGACCCTCAACAGAGGAATGGCTAGAGGTCCAGAGTCACCCCAAGACAGGCACCACCAGTGTGGGTGGCACCACCAGTGTGGGTTGACTAATTAACAAAACTCAAATTACCAATCCAAACCAGCTGGTATTTATATTCTTTGATGTATGTACAGCCATAGGTGACACATTTCCATATGGTTTGCCATTTGGAGATCTGACATGGGAACAAGAGTACAGACTCAACGATACATACATGTATAATGGGTCTGGTACATGTGGTTCCTGGCTCCAGGCACCTGAATTCTTCTGTCTTTAGTGGAGCTATGTTACATGGGCCACTTGGCAGACTAAAGACAAAACAGCTCTCCTCCAAAAGGGTATGGCTGAGTTAAACTACCAATCAGGAAGCTGTAACTCCATTAATTTTACCATCTTTGACCAAAGAGACTCAAAATGGAAAATGAACCAAGAGATTGGTATACTTACATATGGATGGGGTACAGACCCAGGAACTGTACTATATTTTAAGAGAGTTACTGTCACACATAAGACCATGACCAGGTCTTTCATTCATTTTATGAAGAAATGGAGAAGGGTCCTTCTCCTGTCGCCTTTACAACGAAAAATCTGTTTCTAGCCCCAGCAGAGACTATAGCCTGATTTTAAAGTCTCTTCTTATTATATATGTGGGGAAACCAACATGGGGCATCAAGAGCCATGGGAGACTAGAGATTAGATCCCAGTGAACATTATAATAGAACAGAATACCCCAGTTTTACTATCCGGATTTTGCTTCTCAAAACCTAAATTATTGGGAAAAACTGCCTTGCTCAGTGGAGAAGAAAGTTCACCATCTCTGTTGGAAGTTTAACATTACTAGGCCAAGTATTTTATAACTCAGTCACCAAGGAGACCCAATGGTCCCCAGATCACCTTGAGCCAGATCCCTACCCTTTGTCCAACTTCTCTCATCTCCAAGAGGCCTGGGACAATGTCAATGCAGCCATTGAATGGTGGGCCCCAGGTGAACTGTACTGGATATGAGGAAGGACAGCCTATACAATACTTCCCTCAGGCTGATCAGGGCCATAAATGCTGGAAACTATTCGTCTATCTTTCTTCCTCCTCCACTTGCCAGAGGGGAACATTTGGGAGTCCATGTGTATGGGGACAAGGAGACTCAAAGGAAATGACATGCCTTACAAATTGGTAATTGGAAAGATGATGAATGACCTCTAGAGCATATAATCCACTATTATTGTCCTGCCACCTGGATAGAGGAGAGTCCTGGGGCTACCACAATCCCATTTACATACTAAAATGCTTAATCAGACTACAAGCAGTTGTGGAAATTATAACCAATGAAACTGCCAGAGCTCTTAACTTACTAGCCAAGCAGCAAACCAAAATGTGCAATGGTATCTATCAAAATCGCTTAGCCTTAGATTACTTGTTTGCTTCTAAGGGAGGAGTTTGTAAAAAGTCTAACCTGAGCAACTGCTGCCTACAGATAGATGATAAGGGGAAAGTCATAAAGGAGATCGCAGATTGATTCAGAAAGGTTGCTCATATCCCAGTGCAGACCTGGAAAGGTTGGGACCCTGTGGAGTTATTTGGAGGATGGTTTTCAATTCTCTGGGGATTCAAAACCTTGATAGTCATTATCCTCTTGATTTTGGGAGCTTGCCTAATCCTACTTTGCCTAGCTTCCCTGGTTATATGGTCTGTCTCCAACTTCACTGAGGTAATGTTCAAAAGGAAGATGGCCATGGATGTGAAAATGTTATGGAAATCTAAACGTCTAAACGAAGGTGATGCTCCTTGACCCCAAATAGGGGGTCCAGACATCAAAGGGGAGAATGTGGTTGAGCTCCTCTCTAAGGAATGTGGTGAAAACCTCAAGACAAGAGAAAGCAATTTGGCTATGTGCGCATGTGCAACATTCCTCACGACTTTGTAAAATAGACCACCCATTCAGACTGTATGTTACCATATGTGGGAGACAAGGAGAAAAAAATGTACAAAAGGCTACACCTGCTGTGCTCGGGGCTTAGTTTTTCAGGTACGAACCCACTGAGCCCATGCTAGCATGACAAATAAAGTTGCTTCCTGAACAAAAAAAAAAAAAAAAAAAAAAAACTTCTTCAGTGCCCCATCTCTCTGTGCGAGCATCCTGGTACAGCAGAACTCACACAAACAAGTCCTACATTTTTAATCTCTCCTTTCTTTTTCTTCATTCATGTAGTTTTCAGGCTTTCTCATTAATTTGAATAGACCTTGAAGTAAGAACTGACACAGGTAGAGAGAAAATGGTTAGAAATCAATTGCTGTGTTTCTGAGGTATGTACTTTAAATACAGTGAAAATAATAAAACTGTAATAAGATTAAAACACTTTAATTTTTGATAGGCACATAAATAAAATGAAGATTGTCTAGACTATGATTAGAAAGTTATTTAGTGGAAACAAGAATACGAACTATATTCTAGGTTCTGGAAGGCCCTCTGGAAGAACTCCAAGGAACAGAATACATGTTCTAGAGCTGTGAACATGAACTTTCAGCAGGAGTAACTTTATCCCAGTGAGACATTTGGCAGCATCTAGAGACTTGGTTGGCTGTCAAAACAGAGAGATGTTACTAATATCTAGTCTGTAGATGCCAAAGATGTTTCTAAACATCCCACAAGGCACAGCACAGCCTCCTGCAAAAAATGATTCTGCCCCCAAGGCCAATAGTATAAAGATTGAAAAACCTTGTACTACAAATTCTTAATGAATCTGTATTCCAAAAATATTAAAATTTGTATGTGAATTCCACCATTACAGAAACATCATTACAATCTATATTTGTGAATATGAAAAAAATAGTGAATCAAAGTAATGTTAAAGAATAACTTGGCACATTGGAGTGCCTGTATGGCTCAGTCAGTTAAGCATCTGACCCTTGACTTTGACTCAGGTCATGACCTCAAGGTTCATGAGATCAAGCCCTTCTTTTGGCTCCATGCTGATAGTGTACACCCTGCTTGGGAATTTCTCTTTCTCTCTCTCTCACTGACCCTTCCACACATGCATGTGCATTCTCTGTCTCTCAAAATAAATAAACTTAAAAAAATAACTTGGGGATTAATAAGATAAAACTAAAGAAAATCATACTCTCATTGTTTTCTGTGTTTGTTTAACAACTCATAAACATTCACAATTTATTTATTATGTTTATCATTCTTAAGACATTTATTCAGTTTAAACTTAGATAATACAGTTACTAAACACAGAGACTGTTCTTTGTTTATCTCATTAGGATGTGTCTGATTTTATGCTGATAACCCCCTTATATCCTGGTCTCTATGACTTCTGGATTTGATCTCTAGGAGATTCCTCCTCATGCATTACACTTAATAGCCAAATCTGAAGTTGTTTGAGTGTATGTTTACTTGCTGACCAAACAGCTTTCTGAGACGGCTTCCTGCTGGTACATGGTTGAGAGGAAGTACTGCTTCAGGGACTGGGCAAACGCTTTTATAGAACAGGTTTGTGTTTTCTTTGATAATACAATTTCCTCAATATTGTGCAAATAACCACAGCTACAGATCCCTTCTGGACATAGATTTTAAGCCTGTGGACTCTCCTCTATTTACTGTTTTCTGTATTTGAGCCATCCATTTACTACTCATTTTCATTATGGTAGCATTAAGGACATCAAAATTATCCACTTGGATGTAAATGTATCAATTTCTAATGAAACTTTATCATTAGGTTGGTGCTCAACATCCAGCCAAGAATATCTAATAGAAATCTGTTTAGGGAGATCCTTAGTAAAAAAAAAATATTTTCCCTTCTTGATTTGGAAACTGGTTCATTTGGCTGTCTCACTCCATTAATTTAAATTACAAGCGTAGCAAAGATTGGGGCTCTTGGCAGAACTCTATTCTCTTCAATCACTCCTTGGATACTGGTTCTTTTCTAACCTCTCTATTTCAACAGTAACTTGTTGAAAACATGAAACGCCAGGACACACAAACCTACTACTGATATGAATTTTTCTACCACTTCTCTTAAAGTTATAGACTTAATCAATATATGATGCATCTTCGAAGAATATTACTAAATGATTTGTCATGGTATAACAAGGAACAACTGTTTCTGGCCTGAAATGTTTGTTTCTTTATTTGCTATAGCTTGAGTGCTAAATCATGCCATATTGTTTAGATTTTCTTGGGGCAGTACTCCACTCTCAGGTAGCAATTCACCTATTAATTAAGGTACATTCTATACCTCTTTAATAATGAGACCTTAAAACCCAAACGACTCCAATAAATAGAAGCTTATTTATATCTCTCTTAGCAGTCTATATGTGATTGAAAGTCAAGAATAGAGAGTTACCTCTAGTCAACAAAGTTAAATCGATTTAGGTTCCTTTTGGAGATTTCTTCTATCGTGCTTTGTCAATTCCTAGGTGTTAGCTATCATCTACATTTTTCAAACTTCTCAAATCAACACATTACTGATCCACCAGATAAAAGCTAAAAAAATGAAAGACAATAAAAATTTTAAGTATAAAATTAAAATTCAAAATTCACACAATCACTTGTACTCATATCCCATTGTTCAAAACTTAGTCATATGGACACACCTAAATGTAATAGAGATGAGAAAGGATCTAGGGAAGGCTATTCAACTAGCTGAATATTGAAGGTGCTATTGCATAGACAAAGATAGAAGAGAGGGATATTGGAGGGCAAGTAGCAATCTGCTAAAATACATTTCTAAATAAATTGGGGGTGCAGGTGAAAGAAAACTATAGACCTGTTTGGCGTTTAATCACTACTCTGTGGTCAGGTCCATTTTATATGGTAATGTGATCAAAGCAAGCTATCATCTGATTGTAGCAGGATATTTGGGTTAAATGATCAAATAAAATAATTTCATTTTCATAAAAGCTTATGGAATAATACATATCAAACAATAATAAGAAGGAGAGATGCATACAGTTGTGAGGTGGAAGATGGGAAAACATGATTAGTTTGGCTTTTACACAGGTTTTACTATATTGCTTCATATGTTACAATAATGCTTTGTAAATTTCTTAAAATATTTATTTATTTTTGAGAGAGAGACACAGGGTGCAAGCAGAAATGGGCTGAGAGGGAGGGAGACATAGAATCTGAAGCAGATCTTAGGCTCTGAGCTGTCATACATAGCCCAATGTGGGTCTTTTTAAAAAAATTTTTTTAATGTTTTATTTATTTCTGAGAGAGAGAGCATGAGCAGGGGAGGCTCAGAGAGAGAGGGAGACACAGAATCAGAAGCAGGCTCCAGGCTCTGAGCTAGCTGTCAGCACAGAGCACGACATGGGGCTCGAACCCACGAACTGTGAAATCATGACCTGAGCCGAAGTCAGACGTTTAACCGACTGAACCACCCAGGCACCCCCCAATGTGGGTCTTAAACGCACGAGTCGAGATCACGAACTGACCTGAAGTCAAATGCTTACCAATTGAGCCACCCGGGCACACCATGTAACCCTTTTAACTTTGGGAGTGCGAAGGCAAACCAATAAGCTATTGAGAGGATCTTACCATAAAATACTTTGAATTTTAAAATCTAGTCATTAGATCTCAATATTCATATAATTGACTATACTGTTCTTTATTAATCAAATAATTAATAAGTGCTTATTTTATGGAAGAAACTCTATAAAAGGCTAAGGATACAATCATGAATAATCTAGAAAATGTCCTTCAACTTATGAAGCCTACACTTTGGTTTAATGTACAGAGAAATAACCAAGACTTTAAATGCAGTGTGAACCATTCTCTAAGTGAAGTACTGTACAATAGGCTATGTGAGGTCTTGGAAGACTCACCTGAGAATTGCGTGATAGGAGGTATGTCACACAGAAGTAGCACTACAGTGAGAGCTGAAAGATCTGCAAGGATTATCCAAGAGAAGTAAAAGAGTATTATTCACAAAATAATCAGGATTCATTAACACCATAGTACAAGACACTTGGTTAAGAAAGATATCATGGTGAGAAATATGTTTGAGTCTAATTTAGAACATTCTAATAACTCAAGTTTATTTTTTCAGAAGATGAATTTTATTTTGTTACAAAGGCAGAAATTCCAACAACAGTTCCAGGAAGATAAGTTTCCGAATGTACATTCCTGTCTTGTTCTTCCTTAAACTGCCTCCACACAACAGCATATAGAAAATAAACCAGTAAGGAGGCATGTGATTTTGACTTTCTGGAAATCTTCAGAAAAAAAGAATGACAAATGTGAGAACTGAAGAGGCTGAGAAGAAATTTTGCCACTTGAGCATGAAAACATTTGAAAGTGGTCATTTGATGGCCTTGAGAGGGTCAGGAGTATAAATTGAATTGGGCAACCTCAGAAAGTTGCTTCTCCTTGTTACATGTTGTTTGTAGTCCGTGGAAGGTTTAAACAATTTCTCTTATTTCTCTTAACCCCCTATAGTAGTGACTATTGGAGATAAAATAGTTTTGATTCTTTTTTTTTTAATGTTTTATTTATTTCTGAGAGAGAGAGTGAGAGAGAGAAACAGACAGACAGAATGTGCTGGGGAGGGTCAGAGAGAGAGGGAGACACAGAATCTGAAGCAGGCTCCAGGCTCTGAGCTAACTGTCAGCACAGAGTCTGACATGGGGCTNTGATGGACACTTGGGCTATTTCCATAATGTGGCTATTGTAGATAATGCTGCTCTAACCATTGGGGTGCTTATATCCCTTTGAATTAATATTTTTGTAACCTTTGGATAAATACCTAGTAATGAAATTGCTGAGCATAGAATAATTTTATTTTTAACTTTTTGAGGCAACTTTATACTGTTTTCCAGAGTGGCTTCACTAGTTTGCATTCCCATCAACAATGCAAGGAGGTTCACCTATCTCCACATCCTCATAAACACCCATCATTTCTTGTTACTGATTTTAGTCTTTTCCATAGGTGTGAGGCAATATCTCACTGCAGTTTTGACTTGTATTTCCCTGATGATGAGTGATGTTGAGGATCTTTTCATGTGTCTGTAGGTCATCTGGATATCTTCATTGGAAAACTGTCTACTCATGTCTTCTGTTCATTTTTTACTTGAATTATTTTTACTTTAATTTATTTTTGGGTGTGAGTTTTATTAGTTTTAAATATGTTTTGGATACTAACCTTTTATCAGATATGTCATTTGCAAATATCTCCACTCACTCCATAGTTTGCCTTTTAATTTTGTTGATTGTTTCTTTTGTTGTGCAGACACTTTTTATTTTGATGAAGTCCCAATAGTTTATTTCTGCTTTTATTTCCCTTCTCTAAGGACACATATCTAAAAAGAATTTGTTGTGGTCAATGTGAAAGAGATTACTGCTTGTCTTCTTTTCTAGGATTTTTATAGTTTCAGGTCTCACATTTAAGTCTTTAATCCATCTTGAATTTATTTTTATGTTTGGTGTAAGAAAGTGGTCCAGTTCCATTGTTTTGCATGTTACTGTCCACTTTTCCCAGAACTATTTGTTGGAGACTAACTTTTTCTTTTTTCATGGAATATTCTTTTCCTGCTTTTCTGAAGATTAATTGATCATATCACTGTGGGTTAATTTCTGGGTTTTCATTGATCTATGTATCTATTTTTGTGCCAGTACTATACTGTCTTGATTACTACAGCTTTGTAATATAACTTGAAGTCCAAAATTGTGATGCCTCCACGTTTGTTTTCCTGTTTCAAGATTGCTTCGGCTATTCTGGCTCTTTTGTAGTTCATACAAATTTTAGGATTATTTGTTTTAATTCTGTGAAAAATGCTCATGGTGTTTTGATTGGGATTACATTAAATGTGTAGATTGCTTTGAGTAGTATAGAGCTTTGAGTAGTATAGACATTCTAACAATATTTGCTCTTTTAGTACATGAGCATGTAATGTTTTCTTTGTTCCCCATTTCTTTGTGTTCTCTTCAATTCCTTTCATTAGCTTTTTATAGTTTTCAGAGTACAAGCTTTTATCTCTTTGGTTAGGTTTTTTCCTAGGTTTCTTATAGTTTTTGGTGCAGTTCTGAATGCGATTGATTCCTTGGTTTCTCTTTCTGCTCCTTCATTATTGGTGTATAAAATGCAACAGATTTCTGTGTGTTGATTTTGTATCCTGTAACTTTACTGAGTTCTAGCAGTTTTTGGTGGAGTCTTTGAGGTTTTATAGAGTATCATGTCATCTACAAATAAGGGAAGTTTGACTTCTTCCTTGTCCATTGGATGACTTTTATATCTTTTTGTTTTCTGATTGCTAAGACTAGGGCCTCTACTACTATGTTAAATAAAAATGGTGAGTGTGGAATCCTGTCTTATTCCTGAATGTAGAGGAAAAGCTCTCAATTATTCCCCACTGAGGATAATATTAGCTGTGAGATTTTAATATATGGCCAATATTATGTGGAAGTATGTTTTCTCTTAACCTAATTTATTGAGGGTTTTAAACATGAGCGGATGTTTTATTTGTCAAATGTTTTTCTGCATTTATTGAAATGATCATGTGGTTCTTATCCTTTCTTTTATTAATGTGATGTATCCTGTTGATTGATGTGAATATTGAACTGTTCTTGAAACCCAGGAAGGAATCCCACTTTATTATGGTGATTTTTTTAACGTATTGTTGGATTCAGTTTGCTAGTGTTTGTTGATGATTTTTGCATCCATGCTCATCAGAGATATTGACCTGTAGTGTTTGTGTGTGTGTGTGTGTGTGTGTGTGTGTGTTTTACTGAAGTCTTTGTATGCTCTTCATATCAGGGTAATCCTGACCTCATAAAATGACTTGGAAGTTTTCCTTCCTTTTTTTTATTTTTTGGAATAGTTTTTAAAAATACATATTAACTCTTTAAATGTTTGGTAAAGTTGACCTGTGAAGCCATCTGACCCTGGAATTTTGTTTTTTGGAAGCTTTTTGATTATTGATTCAGTTTCTTTGCTGCTTATCAAACCTGTTCAAGTTTTCTATTTCTTCTTGCTTCAGTTTTGATATGGTATATGTTTGTAAGAATTTATCCAGTTCTTCCAAGTTGTCCAATTTTTTGGTGTATAGTTTTTCATGATCTCTTATATTGTATTTCTGTCATGTTGGTTGTTATATTTCCAATATCACTTGTAACTTTATTTATTTGGGTCTTTTATCTTTTCATTTTGATACGCCAGGCTACAGGTGTATCAGTTTTATTAATTTTTTTCAAAGAGCCAGCTCCTGGTTTCATTGGTCTGTTCTTTTTTTGTTTGTTTGTTTGATTTTATATCAACTATTGCTACTCTAAACTTTATTATTTCTTTCTTCCTCAGTTTTATGCTTCATTTTTCCCCCTCGTCCTTTAGATGTAAAGTTAAGTTGTTTATTTAAGATTTTTCTTGCTTCTTGAAGTAGGCCTGTATTGCTATATACTTCCATCTTGTGATGACTTTTGCTGCATCCCAGAGTTTTTGGACTGCTGTTTTTCATTTTCATTTGTTTCCATGTATTTTTTTTTACTTCTTCCTTGATTTCCTGGTGGATTCACTCATTGTTTAGCAGCATTTTGTTTACCACCCATGTAATTGTGTTTTTTTCTGAATATTTTTTCTTGTGGTTGACTTCCTGTTTCATAGCATTGTAGTCAGAAAAGGTGCATGGTATGAATCAATTTTTTGTATTTGTTGAGGCCTGTTTTGTAACCTAAAAAGTGATCTATTCTGGAGAATGTTCATTTGCACTTGAAAAGAATGTGTGTTCTGCTCTTTTAGGATGGAATATTCTGAATATATCTGGTAAGTACATCTGGTCCAGTGTATCATTCAAAGCCATTGTTTCCTTGTTTATTTTCAGTTTAGACAATATGCCCATTGATATAAGTGGAGTGTTAAAGTCCCTACTATTATTGTGTTATCAATTAATTTCTTTACGTTTATTATGAATTGTTTTTATATATTTGGGTTCTTTCATGTTGGGTGCATAAATATTGACAATTGTTATATGTTATTTTTGAATTGTTTCCTTTACTATTATATAGTGTCCTTCTTTGTCTCTTTCTACAGCTTTTGTTTTAAAGTCTAGTTTGTCCAATGTGTTTTGCTATTTTGGCTTGGCTTTCTTTTCCATTTGTGTGACAAATGTTTCTCTACCCCTTCACTTTCAATCTGCAGGTGTCTTTAGGTCTAAAATGAATCTCTTGTAGGTAGCATATGGATAGGTCCATATTTGTTTTATTTTATTTAAGCACTTAGTCCATTTACATTCAGAGTAATTATTAATAGCTATGTATTTATTGCCATTTTAATACTTGCTTTGTCATTATTTCTAGAAATTTCTCTGATCCTCTCTTTTTTTTGTCACTTTTGGTCTCCCCTTTTCACTCAAAGAGACCCCTTTAATATTTCCTGCAGAGCTGGCTTAGTGGTTACAAACTAGTTTAGTTTTTGTTTTTCTGGGAAATTCTCTCCTTCTATTCTGAATGATAGTTTTACTGAGTAGAATATTCTTGGCTGAAGATTTTTCCCATTGAGCACTTTGAGTATATCAGGCCACTCCTAACTGGCTTGCCAATTTTCTGGTGAGATATCTGTAGCTAGCCTTATGGGTCTTCCCTTGTAATTTTGGGACTTCAAATGTCATGTATTTTAGTTTAGTTTTGTTTTTTTTCTTAATTGTATATTTAGCAAATTTAATTACAATATGTCTTGGTGTTGGCCTGCTTTTTCTTGATTTTGATGGGACTTCTCTTCGCTTCTTGGATCTGGATGTCTGCTTCCCTCCCTAATTTAAGGAAGTTTTCTGCTATTACTTCTTGAACTAAATTATTTAGCCTTCTTTCTCCTTCTTCTAGGGCTCCTATATGATGTAATTACATTTGATGTAATTACATTTGATGCAGTCACTGAGTTCCCTAAGTCTATTCTCATGTTACATAATTCCTTCTCCTTTTTGTTCAGTTTCATTATTTTCCATTATTTTATCTTCTGGGTCAGTAATTCATTCTACTACTTTTTCCACCTTGTGATTTATTGTATTAAGCTTGTTTCTAATCTCATTCATTACACTCTTCCTCTCTGATTGATTGTTTGTTGACTATTTTATTTCTGTGGTAAGGATCTAACTGATGTCCTCTATTCATTTCTCAAGCCCAGTGAGTATTCTCATGATTATTGCTTTAAATTCTTCATGAGGCATGTTACTAATACTTTGTTTGTCTGTTTGTTTTGTTCTTTTGCTTAGACCTCTGGCCATGGCCTTATCTTGTACTTTCAAGATATCTTTGGTCTTTCATAAATATTCCTCTGTCTTGGTATTTGGTTTAAGTCTCTGCCTTCTCCTGTGTGTTAGAAAAACCAGGTATGTTTTTTGCTCCTGAAAATAATGTCTTTAAGAAGAAGATGTTGTATAGTTCCAGGGCCTGGTGTGTCAGGGAGTGTCTCCAGTGTGTGCTGTGTATACAACTGCTGTTATGTTTTGGCTGCTCTATCCTTCAAGCCAGTTGTCTGCAGTCTCTCTTTGCCTGTTGTGGATAGTGTTTGGTCCCTGGCCTGAATGTGGCAAGTTTTAACAAGGTGTGTTCTGGTCTGCTTATAAAATGAGACCTGACACCACTTCCATAAGAACTGAGGCCCTGCAAAGTTTTGGTCAGGAGATGTGGTGTGGGCAGGGGCTTGTGCTTGTCTTCTGGGGGGAGGGGACAATGGAGTAGGACTTAGGCAGTCTTGACTGAGAAGAGCAATACTGCCAGGGAGCAGGAGGTGGGTTTTGGCATAAGCAAGTTAGGCAGCCAGTGTTGGAGCTGTGCTGGTTCCCACAGGTAGCTCTGTGCTTTGCAATTAAATAATTTCTGAATGTATTGTATTTTAAATACTATTTTTTAAATTTTTTAAATGTTTTTATTTCTGAGAGAGAGAGACAGCATGAGCAGGGGAGGATCAGAGAGAGAGGGAGATACAGAATCTGAAAGAGGCTCCAGGCTCTGAGCTAGCTGTCAGCACAGAGCCCGACATGGGGCTCGAAACCGTGAACCATGAGATCATAACCTGAGCCAAAGTCGGAAGCTTAACCGACTGAGCCACCCAGGCGCCCCTTAAGTACTATTCTTGACAAGTATTTTCGTGCATGCTAATAATGTGATTGGAATGCTTTTCTGTTTTATCTGGCTTGACATTTTATACATTCTTCAAGACCTATTCAGTTATCCCCATTATGAAATCCTCCATGTTTCTCCTGAGACATAGAGATGACATCAGACCACTTCTCTATCTAGACTATAAGCAACCAGATGGCAGTAGCTGAGTTTTATTATTTTTTATGAATTGTTTAAGTATTTATGTAATATGCCAGAGAATGAATTATAAGAGATTATGAGAGACTGATGTGCTATTTTATAGAGTTTGGTCAATAGAGACTTAATTGGCTAAGTTTTACAGAAACTGGAAGAAAGTGAAAGGAATTCAGCTATATTAGGGATGAGTATTCCAAGGAAAGGGAGCATTAAGTAGAAAGACGAGGGGCAAACACATGATTACCATATTCAAGGAAGACCTAGAGGTAAATATGGTGGAGCAGAGCCTAGAGATGGGTGAAGGAATGAAGAAAAGATGATAAGGTCATAGAGAAAGCAGAGCACTCAATTATGTATGGTCTTATTAACTATACTAAGGACTTTGCTTTGTGTCTTGGTAAAAATAGAGCACTTCTAAAAGTTTTAAGGAGTAACATAAATCTTACATACATTCAAAGGAACAATATGGCTACTCTGTGAAAAATAGAATTAGAAAGAAAAGGACAGAAATCTGGAGGTTAATTAAGAGACAGTTGAATAATCTTGGCAAGAAATAATGGTGGCTTGCACTAGAGTTAGAGAGGCACAGTAGTGAGAAGTGGCTAGATTCTAGATATAATTTAAAGTATTGACAATAGGAGGTAGGGTCTGTATTACCTTTCTGTGGCTGCCGTAACAAGTACCACAGAAACAAAATATATTTATCTTTTATCATTTCTGGAAGGGAGAAGTCCAAATCAAGGTGTTGGCAAGGTTTGTTACCTCTGAGGGCTACTGGGGTAGAATCTGTGCCAGGCCTCTTTTTTTTTGTTGTATATTGCCATCTACTCCCATGTCGGTTCTCATTATCTTCTTATTGTGTTCATGTGCCTGTCTCCAAACTTTCCTTTTTTATTAGGATAACGATCATATTGAATTAAGGTCTACTCTAATGAACTCATTTTAATTGTATTACTTCTCTAAGACCTTATTTCCAAATAAGGTCACATTCTAAGATACTGAGGGTCAGGACTTTAACATATGAATTTTGAGGAAAGACAATTCAACTCATAATAGGGTCTATGAAAAAAAGAAGATTTTGACTAAGGATTTTGATATAAATAATCAGAGAAAAAAAGCAAGGGGTTATTTCAAGTGCTCTTCACCTTATCCATTCATTCAGTATTCAATAAATACTTAAAAAGTGACTTGTTGTATGAACATTGTTCTAAGGATAATAGAGGAGATAACCAAAGATTCATCCCACATAAAATTCAACATTTTAATGGAATGTTTGTGGGCATATAATTTTTTCCTGAAAAACAGGCAAGTCTTTTAGTACTCCATGTAGAATATTTCCTAAATGTTCAATGAGAACTAAGGGGTAAAATCAGCATTTCCTCTCTGGTACAGTGGCTAACAAAAAACTTGACTTGTCAGTATTGGCAGGTCATTTGTCTCTTTGAGCCTCTGTTTTATCCTACGTAAAATAGAGGCGACAGATTCACCTCAGAAGATGATGGGATTAAATAAAATATATTCCCAAGTGATGTTCAAAATGTATAAAGACATAGAACTATTGATGACAGACATCATCATGACATCTGATCTTAATCCTCTTGGCCAGCTAAATGACATGAATAAAATACCAATCAGTATGAAAGTGAATTATATCTGTGCCCTCTTGAGTCAAAGGTTTAATAGGAGAAATCAGAAGGTACTTCCTCATATTCAAATCTGAGGCATTAATAATTAGATTATAGGAAGGCATAAAGCCAAACATTTTTTGGTACTCTAAAAGCCTGATACAGAGATAGCATAAACATTCAGTATTATACTCAAATTACTTATACATGTAAGATAGGGGTTGATGTCTCATTCATGTTCATATCTACTGTTTGTGTCTAGTTCTCCACCTACCAGAAATCAAATATACAAAAATCTTTGGAAATGAAGCATTTAGAATATCGATAGGACAATAAATATGGAAAGCAGAGTCTAGCCGGATACCACATTTGCTCTCCCTGGAAAACTATCCCAGGGCAAGCAGAAGATGAAAGAACAAGCTGTGCTAGGATCACCACAGGAGGTTTTATGAGATAAATGGGTTACTGAGATATTCCCTTATTCATGTGGCAAATACTGAGTGGTGACATTGCACCCCATTAGGGTTGTATTTTTTTATTTTTATTTATTTATTTTAATGTTTTATTTATTTCTGAGAGAGAGACAGCATGAGCAGGGGAGGGTCAGAGAGAGAGGGAGACACAGAATCCGAAACAGGCTCCAGGCTCCCAGCTAGCTGTCAACACAGAGCCTGATGCGGCGCTCAAACCCACAAACTGTGAGATCATGACCTGAGCCGAAGTAGGATGCTCAACCGACTGAGCCATCCAGGCACCCCTGCACCCCACTAGGGTTGTAAAGGTGAGAAATATGTAATTTGAACTCTTAATTAGCTCATTTTCTGGTCTCAGAAAAAAAAATATTAATAATAAATAGCACTTATTCTCCCCTCAATATGTACCTGGCATTGTTCTAAGTAATCTGCATGGGTCAGTTTTCTTACACCTGGGAACAATTCTGTGAGAATTGGACACAGGTATTAAGAGCTCAGGAAATGTGCCAAGGTCAGTGGTGACCTTGAGATGTGAACCCAGGTAGTTGGCTCCAAAGGCTGCACTTTTAATAGCCATTCCATTTTCCTAAAGCAGTTCTAATGTAGCTGGTAAATAAAATGACAGACTCATAAATAGACATATACATTTAAAAAGGGAATTGATCAAGTCCATCTGTGAAATGGTTAAGGAAGATATCACTGAGGTGGGTGCTACACAGTAGAATTTTGAAGACTAAATAGGGATTTTCCAGATAGAATAGTGGCATAGTGTTCTCTGGTTAAGGATGTTGAATTTCACACGGTCTTTAAATTTGCTTCCTCCCCAAAGTTTATGCAAATAAATCAGATAGTCTGGTTTTTGTTCTATGTTTATTTGAAGCACAGGGTGTGGAATAAACCTAGAAGAACTAACACAAAAGCAGAGAAGACACAGAAACAAATTGATATAAGTGGAAAAACTCTAATGGATAAATGAGAACTATGTTAGGAGACCTAAATAAATTTTTTTTGGTGGGGTAACCTGAGAAACACCTTTCTCACAAGCTTCCTAATGTTCAGGATTTGAGGCGCCAGCATGGTAGATTGCAAATGGCTACACAGATGTTGTAGCTGCAGTGGGCTCCACTCCTTAAATTTGGGTAAGCCTTGTGATTTGACCCAAAATGTGGCAGATGTGGCGTTGCTTGAGGCCTGAGCCTAGGCACAAGACACCATGTAGCTTCCACTTGTGCCCTCTTAAAACCCTGCTGAGAAGTAAATAAGTCTGTGCTAGGAAATGAAAGACCACAAAGAAAGCTGTTTCAGCTGAGACAGACACAAAGAAGGCCAGTAACACATGAATCAGAAATGACCCATCCCAACAGATTTCAACTTAAACTACTGAGCTCAGAATCATGAGCAAATAACCGCTTGCCATTTTAAGTGACTAAATTTTGGGGTGCCTTTTGACATAGCAAAAAGCTAATTTCTTCAGCCAGCTTTCATAGGTAGCAATGAAACAAAATGTAAAACATAAAGAATGAAAGTTTATGTAATAAACAGTTTGATGCACAGCTCTAACCGACTGCACAGAGCTGGACAGAGGTCTGAGGTTTTATGCTCTACAGTGGATAAAATGGAAGATCTTTGGATCAGGGAACACAGGGCACAAAGGCACAGGGATCATACTAAGACATAATTATTAAGTGACAGGTAATATAGTGAATTGCAGGACTCAAAGACTTTTTATTCATTTGTCTCTCAACTCTGGCAGGCAGACCTTTACACTTTAGTGAGAATACTAGAACATTCACTAGAGAGTAGACCAACTCAAGAGAAAGATCCTAAAAATACTCCCATTATAATCTAGGTATAATTACTATTCAACAAATAATAATCCCCTTATCACTACCACCCCATACTACAATCGCCTTTCCTGGCTTCTGTGAGAGGGACCATATTTTTCCAACAATCAGTTGCTGACTTTGTCAGGTAATTTCATTATTCTATGCCACTGAGATATTCTGGCAGTCTGCCCTGTAGCAATAACTGATAAATACGAAGTATTCTGTGAGGACGAGGCCCAGGTCACATCATCTTAGAATGACATTTAAAAAAAAAAAAGTAGCAGTATAAACACTAGGTGTCAACTGTTTTAGAAGGGACTTAGAAGGAAGCTTTTTAAAGAAATGCTGCATCTCCAAATTTCTTGATGTCACAAAGTATGTCATTGTATGGAAAAATTTGGATATTGAAAATGCTGAATGAGAAAAGTGAAATATCACTCTGAATATGAAAATATTTAGGAATGCTTTCACCAGTTTATTTGATTTACCTATTAACATATGTGCCAAAGTAAAATACATGATTAAAAATATACCTAAATATGTATATAGACCTTTTTTTAAAGTATAAAGTGAAATGTTTAAGTGTTGGTAACGTAATAGTTCATAGTTTAAACTCTTTATTTAACACTAAATAAACTAATAGAATTTCTTATAATTAATAATTTCTTAAATGAAATTAGGTGAATGATTGTCAGATGATGATAATTATATGGAGAAAAATATGGTTAAGCAAGGCAGTTAGAAACACACAGGATAAAAATTAATATCTTATACAGAGTGATGTGAAAATGCTTCTCTGATACTATGGTTTTTGAACAGTGAATTGAGGGATGTAAGAAAGAATTATTTCAGGTAGATGGATCAACAACTTTTGAGGCAAGATTGTGAATGGCCTGTTGGATACAGAGTAATGAAGCTTTGAAAAGAATAATTATAGGGAAATGTTATAACAGATGAGGTCAGAGAGTTAGCGGGGATAGAGTTATTTAGTAAATTTGTGAGCAGTTGTTAATCTTCTAGTCTGATTAAAATGGCAAATCCTTGGAGAGCTTGAGTGGAAGTGTGACTTGATGTGACTCACATTTTAATTTTTTTTTTAAAGTTTATTATTTTTGAGAGAGAGAGGGAGACAGAGTGTGAATGGGGGAGGGGCAGAGAGAGAAGGGGAGACATAGAATCCCCGGCTCCAGGCTCCATGCTGTCAGCACAGAGCCTGACATGGGATTCGAACCATGAGATCATGACCTGAAACGAAGTCTGAGGCTTAACCACTGAAACACCCAGGTGCCCCGTAATCTGATTCACATTTTAAAGGGATCCCTCAGGCTACTGGGTCAAGTATAGGCTCTGGAGGAGCAAGGTCATAAAGACCAGCTGGGAGGTAACCATGGTATTCCAAAGAAGAGATCATAACAGCTAGGATCAGATAAATAACAGGTCAGAAAGTGCATATATTTCAAAACTGAAATGAAATTTTTCACTGTTAATTGGAGTTGGGATATGTGAGGAAGAGAAGAAATAAGTAAAGCTCCAAAGTTTTGACCAAACAACTAGACCAAGGTAAGTTGCCATTTACTGAAACTGAAAAGTTTTCATGAAGGACATATTTGGAGGTAGGAAATAAAGAGTTCAGTTTCTCACTTTCTTATTATGAGCAATTTTCTGAGGTGCAATGAGTTTCCTGAAATGTATGACCTTATTTTATAAATTTGTGGACTAGACGTTTAAGATTTAAATCTTTTAACAAGTTACACAAATTTGGTTTGATAAAGGCTTACTCTCATAAATACATGGACATTAAAAACGCACAGATGCACACACATATACATACATATACTCACAGATACTGAGATCAAAATCAAATATAACGATCTAAATTTAGATGAACATACAACTGTCAAGTTATTAGCTTAGATGAGAGTGTTTTACTCAGGCACTGATTGGCCACTGTTTCTCAGAATTTCACAATTTTCTGGATGCTAAGTGTACCAGATGGTCTTATAACTTGGCTGCACAGTGAGATGATGTGTTCAGACAATGGGCTGGCATAGTGTGTGAGAACAGAATGTAAAACAAAGGGAAATGCCTCAGCCGCTAATTCATGACCAAGTTCTCCGGAGAAAATTAGTGCACAGAATTACAGGCTACCTTCTCTGCCTATGGCACATTTCTGTCCACTTGCTCAATCTGGTCAAAACCAGCCAAATTTCTAAACATAAATGAATCACCTAATTTCCCTTTTACATGGCAGAAAACTATCAACCAAGATATGCTGTGTTATGATTCCACCTAAGGATGAGATAGTTGATTCATGACTGCTGACAACTTAACCTTCTATGTGACATAATTTTCTCTGTATTACTAAAGGGAGGTTCAATTAAGACTGAGTTCAAAAATTACTGGAACACTCTATTTGGGATATGATTTTATTTATATTCATCCTTTTCTTTTAATTCAGCAAGTGAAATTATATAAATTTTAGGATAGGAATTATAACAGCTGTAAGTATGATTGTATATTTGAAAATATAGGTTGTGGTATTATTGCTTTGAAATGAAAGAGATGCTTTCTCTCCCTACTAAAATCTTTAGTTTTACCTTTGGAGACTATTATTGGGAGAACATTTAGGTTAATAAAACCATTGTCAAAAACAGTACCTGTGACATAAAAGGTTTAAATTTGTAAAGCTGATTTAAGGCATCAAAAATGTTTTTAACTATAAGATTTTGAAAATAGATTTAAAAATGTGAAGTTGAGCTTACTGAAGAGAATCCAATATAGCTCTGAAATAACTAAATACGTATTGATTCTTTGGCTTTGAAATTAACAATATATTTAGATATATTCCTTAACAATATATAAACATATATGTTATAAACTCTAGCATAGGAAAATAATGGTTTTAAATTAACTGCTGATTTTTATTACCTTGTATTTACTTTAATTCTTTTCATATGTTCTTATGCAATGCAGTTTGCTTTAAATGTTTTCATCTTTTAGAAAAGACTAAAATAAAATATGACCAAGCTTTATAGGCCAACTTCTAGTGTTAGCATAGGATGGCTTCCAGTGGTTCACCATAGCTCACCAGAACAGAAAATTAGAGTTATAAGGTTATCCTCAATTATTGATTGCAGGGACAGCATTATGCTACCGGACTGTTGATTATAACTCAGCTCACAATTTTACAGTCATGAGATCGATCCCCATGGAGCCTGCTTAAGTTAGTTTCTCCCTCTCTCTCTGCTCCTCCCTGTTCACTTGTGTGCACTCATGCAGGCTCTAAATAAATAAATAAAATACAGATTCCTTAATGTACAATTCAATATCCTTAATTTTCTGGCTTCTGTTTCTTTATTAAGAGTCTTTTTTCACCACCATTCTAAACTCAATTCTGTATTCCAAACACCTTCAATTACATGTTGTTTATGGCATACTTTATGGTGTTACTTGTTCTTTATGGGATAAACTCTTAACCTGCTTTACTCTCCTTATCCTTTCTGTCCTTGATTAATTTGTATTATGCCACTTTCTCTAGAAACTTCCCTTGATTTTTCCAAATTGTTAAGTGTCCCACTAATTCATCCCTATAACAATAGGACATACTCTATTGTGACACAGGACAGCCTATCTTAGTGTATGTTTTGTTCACTAGCCTATAGATTACTTATATGTTGTGTCTTCTCCTCTTTTCTCTGTTCTTTTTTTTTTTTTTACAAATAGTTTATTGTCAAATTAGTTTCCACATAACACCCAGTGCTCATCCCCACAAGTGTCNTTCTATTGTTAGTTTCCTGAGGAACCTCCACACTGTTTTCCAGAGGGGCTGTAGTCTTTTGTCTGTTCTTTAGGGGCTACCACAATGCTTGAATACATAGGCATAAAATATAAATTTGATACTGAGATAATTTTCATGCATTATAATTTCAGCACTATGATTTTAACACTCGTGATTGTGTGATTGATATTTGAGAGAGAGAGAATGTGTGAGTGCTGGAGAGGGGCAGAGGGGGAGAGAGAGAGAGAAAAACTCAAACAGGTTCCATGCTCAACACAGAGTGTGACTTGGGCCTTGATCCCATGACCCTGGGATCATTTGCTGAGCCAAAATCAAGAGTTGGATGCTCAGCTGACTGAGGCACCCAGGCACCCTTAACACTAGTGTTTTTAAATGAGTGTGATTTTACTTTATAGCCTCATTTTAGAATCAAATTCAAATTTCCAAATTAAAGAAATACTCTCAGGGGATGCTAGGGTGGCTGAGTTGGTTAAGCATTCTACTCTTGGTTTTGGTTCGGTCATGATTTCGAGGTTGATGAGTTCAAGCCCTGCGACTGAGATTCTCTTCCTCCCTGTCTTCTCTTCCTCTCTCTCTGCCACTCCCCTGGTTGCTCTCTATCTGTCTCTCAAAATAAATAACTAAACATTAAAAAAAAAATACACTCAGGCTTTTTTTATTGTTAATAAAATAATACTTTCAGTCTTTTTGATATTACTAGCCACAATAAAATATCCTGATGCATCTCTCTTTACACTCTCTACACAGTACACAGCTGTTATAAAAACTGACGTGTGATGCACTGTGTTTTAACACTAGCATATTTCATAACAGTTAACCAGTTTTGTGTCTATATGTAATTTCATTTTAATGATATATATATCATATCAGCATATATATATATCATTATTAAAATGAAATTGTTTCTCTAATAGTTTACCCAAGTGGCCTAACAGAATCATATTTGCTACCACCACCTCCTACAGAATAAATAAGGTAATTAACTAAGCTTCATTTTTTGCAGTATGATGACCCTGGTAATTGGGAAATTGTTTTCAGATATCCAATGTGTATTTCCTTTGTGGAAAGGCTTTAGGGGGTGCCTAGGTGGCTCAGTCAGTTAAGCCTCCGATTTCAGCTCAGGTAATGATCTTATGGTTCATGAGTTCGAACCCAGCATTGGTCTCTGTGCTGACAGCTAGAGCCTGGAGCCTGCTTCAGATTCTGTGCCTGCCTCTCTGCCCCTGCCCTGCTCATGCTCATGCTCATGCTCTGTCTCTCTTTCTCCCCCCCAATAAATAAACATTTAAAAAAATTAGAAAGACTTTAAATCACTATTGGATTTTAAGAAAAATCCTGCCCAGGAAATCAGAAAGAAGACAATTATTTTTACATGTTACATACTAAAATACTAGGAGTTGAGCAATT
This sequence comes from Crocuta crocuta, assembly GCF_008692635.1. NCBI lineage: Eukaryota > Metazoa > Chordata > Mammalia > Carnivora > Hyaenidae > Crocuta > Crocuta crocuta. Next base: position 3,208,124 of record NW_027528803.1, read on the forward strand.
TTTTTTATTCCTACATGTTCTTTGATGGTAGTTTACAATAGCAACATTAGTCATTTTTACTTGATTCTATCCTTATAATAGCAATGATCAGTTGTCTTTACATACCTCAAACTCGTTTATATGCTAATAGAAATCATCAGTGTTTTTGAAGGGACTGAGCCAATGAAATCAACTTTAAGATGAATAAATGCAGAGCCTTTAATTAAAGTGCTTTAGTTTCCCCAAATTTAGTTTAGGTTGACACAAATCTATGCCAGATGCATTCTCAAATTCAATATAGTAAGGAAATATAATTACATATTTTAAATATTTCTGCATTAAAAAAGAAATTAGAGCCATGTGGAATGTAAAAAAAAAATCACTAATTCCCTTAATGTTTTACATGAATAAGTACTAATGCTCCATTTGCATCTAGCACTCTACATAAGCACCAAGGAAGGCAGATAATTTAAATAACTTAATCTCCAGGGAGCTTTGAAGTACTTTAGCTTGAGCATAATTTCTTAAATTTAAATATATCTAAAAAAAGTTTTAGGTGCTCTAGCAACTCCAATATGGCAATAAAATTATTTTTTCTGTATTTAATTTATCCAACTTAAAAAACTCTTTATTCTTACATCCTATATATGTTTCATGTAAATAAAATATATATATGGGGTCTAATTTTTTTGACAATCTTTATCTTTACAAAGCCCTTTTTTTTAGTTTTTAATTTTTTAATGTTTTTTATTTATTTCTAGGAGAGAGAGAGAGACAGCATGAGCAGGGGAGGGTCAGAGAGAGGGAGTCACAGACTCTGAAACAGTCTCCAGGCTCTGAGCTGGCAGTCAGCACAAAGCCCGACGACGGGCTCGAACCCACGAACCGCGAGATCATGACCTAAGCGAAAGTCGGACGCTTAACCGACTAAGCCACCCAGGCGCCCCTACAAAGCCCTTTTAGAGTATTTATAATTTATGTCATAATACACATGGTCATATTTTTATCTACTGTCTTACTTTGTTTTTGCTTTTATTATTGTTGATCTTTTTAGGGGGTGTATGAGCCATTTTTTATTATTTTATTTTCTTTGTTGTCAGTTTGGAAGTTATATAGTCTATTATTATTCTATCAATAGTTAGTCTGAAAAATATTACATATGTATTTACTTTAGGTTTAAGATTATTTCCTAAACCTTCCTTCTGAACAAGAAAACACGTTAGAATATTTTAACATCACTTCCCTCTTTTCTACTTATATACAAAATATTATCATATATGTTACCTCTATATTGTTATTTTTTTAAGTTTATTCATTTATTTTGAGAGAGATAGAGCACATATACTCTCATGAGTGACAGACGGTCAGAGAGAGAGGGAAAGAGAGGATCCCAAGCAAGCAGGTACTGTCAGCCTGGAGCCAAACCTGGGGACCGAACTAATGAATTTTGAGATCATGACCTGAGCCAAAATCAAGATTGAACACTTAATCCACTGAGCCACCCAGGTGCCCCTTCTATATTGTCATTTTTAGACTTCATAAGAATTGTTTAATAGATATTTAATACTTATTTATATTCTTTCTTATATTTACCATAGTGGAAATGAAGGCACATTCTGCTCTAAGTGATAAATGTTTTCTCACAGGAATACAGGTTATCAATCCTGAAACTACTTTTCTAATACTGCAGTTGAACAAATAAGTAAATACATTGTAGATAATTAGAACTAGGTTATCACTATCAGGGAAGAAAATTACCAGCAGGCAAATAAGAGAAGGATGCTAGAATAAACTGTGATTGATTTTGTGGTGCTGGAGAGAAGTCAGAGATATAAATATTAATCCATGTGTATTTAAATTAATACTTGGATAGATATATGTATGTAAATACAGAGATATGTGTATATATACAAGTGTATGCATTTTGCTTAATATCCATTCATGCATTACCTGGTTCTGTCATTTGAGAGAAACTAAGAGTACAGACCTAATAGTAATCAGCAAATCTAGTGTCCAGATTTTGCTTTCAAAATACCTCTCCAATAAAAAGAACCAGGCTTTCTAAGCAACTTATTTATTCTAAGGCTTGGGCATAGAAAATGCAAGATTAAAAGCCTGGAGCCTGCTTTGGATTCTGTGTGTGTGTCTCTCTCTGTTCCTCCCCAGCTTGCACTCTGTCTGTCTCTCTCCCTCTCAAAAATAAATATTTTTAAAAATGTGTTTTGGGGGTGCCTGGGTGACTCAGTCCGTTAAGCATAAGACTCTTGACTTTGGCTCAAGTCATGATCTTGTGGTTCCTGAGATGGAGCCCAGGGTCAGGGCTTTCTTGGGATTCTGTCTCTCCTTCTCTCTCTCTTTCACACTCTCTCAAAAATAAATAAATAGACTTTAAAAAAAAAAAAAGAATATGGTGCTCTGTATTATGTTTGTTGTGGTGGTTTTTATTTTTAGCTTTCTCATTCTTACATAAATGTTAACACACATTACAGTATTTTTTTGTTTGTGGAATTTTTTTTTATTAATTCTGCTTTTTCTTCTCTTTTTCCTTCTTTTTATCCCTCTTGCCCATCCTTCTTTTTATCTTTTCCTTTTCTTTCTTTTTTAAAAAATATTTTCTTTATATTTGAGAGAGAAATAGAGACAGTATGAGCAGGGGAGGGTCAGAGAGAGAGGGAGACACAGAATCTGAAGCAGGCTCCAGGCTCTGAGCTGTCAGCACAGAGCCCAACGCGGGGCTCGAACCACGAACCCACGAACCGAACCGTGAGATCATGACCTGAGCTGAAGTCGGACGCTTAACCGACTGAGCCACCCAGGCATCCCTCTTTTCCTATTTTTCTCTTCTGTCTTCTCTTTCAAAACTTTATCTTCCTCCACTCCATCTTCTTCTGCTTTTTCCTGTTTCTCTTACTCCTACTTCTCTTCCTAATCTTTTTTAGATTGTCAATTCCTTTTCCTCTACTTCACCTCCTTTTCAATTTCTACTTTCTCCTTTCTCTTTCTCTCTCTTCCTTTTCATTTTTGCTTCCATTTACTCTTCTTCATTTTCTTCCTCTGCTTCTTACTTCTTTGTTTTGTCTTTTGGATCATTCTAATTGTAGTGGGCTAAAATTAGCAGAGAAAATAGTGTGTCACATTAGCACACATGGTAGCTGTTTAGTACCAATTATTTCTAAATATTTTAATTTAATGGAACAAATAAAAACCCGATTGTAAGGGGAATAATTATCTGGTTGAGAATTATTTGATTTTAAAAGTTTTGAGGATAATTTTAATCTGTTTTTAATACTAAATTCTATGTTTTCTTATTTTATATTTCTCAATGTATTTCATCAATGAAAACCAGTAACAAATCTAAAATTCTTGTCATAAAAAGCCAAATGAAAGTTAGAAGCTCTTGGGTGGCTCGGTCATGTAAGCGACCAATTCATCTGGGTTTCAGTTCAGGTCATGATCTCAGGGTTTGTGAGATCCAGACCTACATAGGATTCTGAGCTGACAGCACAGAACCTGTTTGGGATTCTTCCTCTTGCTCTGCCCCTCCCCTGCCCACACTTGCTCTCTCTTCCTCTTTCTCTCAAAATAAATAAATAAACATTAAGTAAAGCCAAATGAAGACTTAATACCAAATATTTTTCTTACTGTATAGAAGTAGCTACTTTTATGAGCTGCTATGTATTAACTTTATATAAAAATTAAGATAATTTTTATTTCCTAGTGAATTGAAACATATTTCTCCTCTTCATTTCACCTACATTATTTATTGACTAATGATTAAGTTATTGATCAATGTATTTTTGATTAATAAAAAGACTAGTAAGAGGTTATATTCAGATTAGTTCATTAATACTGAACTTATAGAGTCCTAACTTAAAAAATACAGCTTTTTAGGCCTTTGAATTCAGCTTTTAGACATTAGTCATCCATTAATCAGTATAGAATTTTTTTCAATTGTTGGTGAAGTCCTGGATTTTATTTAATTTTGGTATTTTTATTAACTAGCTTCAAAGATTATTTAAAAATTAATAAAAATTTAATACCTTTGATTTCCTTTTACATTCCACATATTATTATTTAAACAAAAACCCAGAATAGCAAATGACACTATTTTGTTAAATCATAATAATGGCTATAGTTATACTAATATACAAAACATTTTCCTAGTACTTTTATTTTATCTATCATCATTCTAACCCACAAAGCTAATAGTGATCAAATTACATACAATAAAACTGAACAAAAGAAATTAACAATTGCCCAACTTCTCACATTTAAAAAATGGAAAAGAAGCAATTTAAATCAACAATCTATTTACCTAAACCTATTTGATTTTTCTATAAGGTGTAATCTTTTTTAAAAAAATAAAATTAAAATAAGTTTAAGAAATAAAAAAAGAGAGAGGGCACAAATTACTAATATCAGAAATGAAAGAGGTAATATAACCAGAGATTCCATTCCATAACATTAAAATGATAATAAAGGAATACTATGAACACTCCTATGCCCACAGATTTGATAAAGTAGATGAAATGGAACAATTCCTTGAAAGATACAAACTACCAAAACTCACACAAGAAGACAGAAAATCTGAATAAGTCTATATCTATTAAAGAAATTGAGTCAATAATTACCTTTCAAAATAGAAAGCAATGGGTCTATATGGGTTCAATAGTGAATTCTGACAAACAGCTAAGGAAGAATTTATACGAATCCTCTATAATCACTTTCAAAAGAGAGAATCACAAGGAATACTTTCTAACTCATTCTATGAGGTCAGCATTATCTTACTATGAAAATCAGACAAAGACATTACCAGAAAAAAAAAATGACCACAATAGTAACAAAAACTACATACTGATATCTCTCACGAACATAGATACAAAATTGCTCAATAAAGTATTAGCAAACCAAATCCAATAATGCATAAAAAGTGTTACACATCATAGCAAGTGGGATTTATCTCAGATATGCAAAGTTCATTCAACATTCAAGAACAAATTAATGTAATCCACCTTATCAATAGACTTAAAAAGAAAAATCACATCATCACATCAAAATATACAGAAAAAAAACCAAGATAGAATCCAATGTTCATGATAAAAAACTGTCAGTAAACTAAGTATTGGTGAGAACTTCTTCAACATGGTAAAGAATATCTATAAAAAATTTTAACTAACATCATACTTAATGATGAGAACTCAAAGCTTTACTGCTAGATCAAAAATAAGGCAAAGATGTTGCCTCTCGACACTGCTTTTCAACAACATATTGTCTAAAGCAATAAGACAAGAAAGGGATAAAAAGTACACAGATTAAGATTGAAAAAAATACATTTGTCTTTGTTCACAGTTGACATGCTCATCTATGCATAAAATCCAAATTAATAGAAAAAAAAGGAAAGTAAAGCTCTGGGACTAACAAGTACTTATTGCAAGATTGCAGGATACAAAGTTAATTTACAAAAGTCATTCACTTCCCTTCACTAATTTAAAACAATACCATTTATATTAGCAGTCAAAAATTGAAATGCTTAAGTATAACACTAACAAAATAGGTATAATTTCTATATGAGTAAAACTACAGAAATCTGATAAAGAAAATCACAGAAGTACTAAATAAATGGAGAGATATTTCATGTTCACTAACAGGAAAACTCGATATTGTCAAGATGTCAGTTCTTCCCAAATTGATTTATAGATTCAGGGGAATCTTGATCAAAATCCCAGCAAGTTATAATATGGGTATCAACAATTTGATTCTAAAATGCATATGGAGAGACAAAAAATCCAGAATAGTCAACTGATAATGCAAACGAAGAACAAAGTTGGAAGACTGACATTACCTAACCTCAAGAATACTATTAATCTGTAATAATCAAGAGACTGTAGTATTAGTGGAAAAAAAAAAAAACAGACAAATAGAAAAATGAAACAGAATTCAGAGCCCAGAAATATGCCCATATTGATATATGTAACCAATCTTTGACAAAAGAGAGAAGGCAATATAATAAAGAAAAGATAGTATTTTCAACAAATAGTGGTAGAAGAACTGGATTTCCATGTGCAAAAAAATTGAATCTAAATACAGACCTTACACTCTTCACAAAAATTAGTTCAAAATGATGCATAGACTTAAATGTAAAACAGAAAATTATAAAGCTCCTAGAAGATAACATAAGAGAAAATACGTAAAGACTATAGCTTTATAGATACCACACCTATGGCACAAATCATAAAATAAATAATTGATGAGCTTGACTTCATTAAAATTAAAAACTTTTCCTCTGCAGAGCAATGTCAAGAGAGTAAGACAAGTCACAGATTGGGAGAACATATTTGCAAAACACATATCTGATGAAGATCTGATACTCAAAACATATAAAGAACTCAGAACACAACAATAAGGAAACAAACCAACTGACTATAAATGGGTCAAAGAAGTTAACAGATACATCATCACTGAGATATACAGATGACAACTAAACATATGAAAAGATATTCTGCATCATATGTCATCAAGGAAATGGAAACTAAAAAAAATGATACACCACTATTTACTAAAATGGCCCAAATTGAAAACAGTGACAGCATCAAATATTGACAAAGATGTGGAACAACAGAAACTGTTATTAATTCTTAATGGGAATGCAAGATGGGGCAGTTATTAAAGAAGACAATTTGGCAAGTTTTTCATATACTGAAGTTAACCATATGTTCTATATATAAAAATAAGCTATGTCTTACCATATTATCCAGTAGTCACACTCCTTGGTATTGCCCAAAGAAGTTGAAAACTTATGTCCACCCAAAAACCTGCACATGCAGATATATAGCAGCTTTATTCATAATTAACAAAACCTGGAAGCAAATTAGATGTCTTTCAGTTGGTGAATGAATAAACTGTGATCCCTCCAAACAATAGGATATTATCCAGCACTAAAAATAAACGTGTTATCAAGTCATGAAAAAAAACAAAGTAAAGTTAAATGTATATCACTAAATGAAATAAGCCAATCTGAAAAAATTACTTTATGATTCACTTTATATGATGTTCTAGAAAGACAAAACTATGGAGACACTAAAAAGATCAGTGATTGCCAAAGTTGTGGATACGAAGGAATAAACAGGTAGAGCACAAAGGATTTTTAGGACAATAAAACTATTCTGTATGATACTATGATAGTTGATACCTGTCACTCTATATTTGTCCAAATGCATATAATGTACAATAACAAGAACAAGTCCTAATGTTAACTATGGACTTTGGGTGATAAGAATGTTAATGTAGTTTCATCAATTATAACAAATGTCCCAGTCTAGTACAAGATGTTGATAGCTGGGGAGGTTATTCATGTGAGGGGAAAGGTGTATATGGAAACTCTCTGTACTTTATGCAAAAAAAAAAAAAAAATGTATATAGGGGCACCTGGGTGGCTCAGTTGGTTAAGTGTCTGACTTCAGCTCAGGTCATGATCTCACAGTTCATGAGTTTGAGCCCTGCGTCGGGCTCTGTGCTGACAGCTCAGAACCTGGAGCCTGCTTTAGATTCTCTCTCTCTCTCTCTCTCTCTCTCACTTTCAAAAATAAACAAAGATTTAAAAAAATTAAAACTACTCTAAACAATGATGTCTATGAAAAATAAGGCTGAACTAATTACTCAATTATAGATTTTAAGTTAGAATTTCTTTTTTTGTTGTTGGTTTTATTTATTTATTTATTTATTTATTTTGAGTGAGAGAGAGAGAGAGAGAGAGACAGTGTGAGCAGGGGAGGGTCAGAGAGAGGGAGATACAGAATCCGAAGACAGGCTCCAGGCCCTGAGCTGTCAGCACAGAGTTTGACGCAGGGCTCAAACCCACGGACCGTGATACCATGACCTGAGCCGAAGTAGGACACTTAAAACTGACTGAGCCATCCAAGCGCCCCAAGTGTTTCTTTGTAAGATGGTATTTACTCTTGTTCAGACTCAGCCCATGTATATTTGGCAAGAATGTAACTTCAGTCAATGCTAGTATGTTCCGAGTCCATCACATTCAAGGACAAACCATGCTGACATATCCTTAGACTCATGCTGCAGTTTCTGCCAAGTGTCTCAACCATAAAGTCTCATTTTCCCCTTGTATGTAATTAAATATTTCAGTGAAAGGTATTTTGAGGTTATATGCATATCTTTTACTTATCAAGCCTACATACATCAGCTTTAGTATAACCTGTTAATGAGTCCAGACTAAATCAATCATCTGCATGACATTTGTCATATGTTGGTTTTCTCTTTCCATAATCCCTTCTATATTCATGTACTGTTATCTGTCTGGAAAGAAGAGCTTTCTTCCTCTCCCATTTATTTCTTGATTACTTGTTGATTTCTATCACTATGAACCCATGGAATCCTGTAGTATTCAAAGAATTATATTCTATAATTGCTAGTTTGATGGCCAAATTGTTCTAGATTTGTTAAGTGGAAACCTCTTCAAGCTAATGTTTGTGTACATTCAACATGGTCTTTGAGAATTTCCTTACCTTCAGAAGCAATATGTTCCAGGCTCCTTTTGGAAATTTTCTGCCCTACCCCTAGAATCATTCACCTCTCCATGGAGCCCTGGTACTTTTTAGAGGGGAATGGTATTTGCAAACTTCTGAAAATAATGTTCCTTACAAATATTTAAAAGTTAGAGTGTCACTTGGAAAATAAAACAGTTCTCAGTGTGTGGAAAATCAAATAGCTATGTCCTGGGTTAGGAGATTAGAGGGGATACATTACAAAGCAGAAAATTGCTTTCTGGCCCTGCTGCAAACAGAAGCTGTGCTTTGCTTATCTAGTTAATGTATACCTAGGGGTTAGGTCCTGCCTATACTCATACATTCTTTAGGCCATGTTATTGCACGGAATATTTTACCCTGTCTTGCCTTTTTTTCTGCACATTTTTGATACATTCTTACTGGCACGTAGCCCACCGACATATTGCTCAATATTTCCCTAAATGTATGCTCAACAAATATGGGAGCTTGAAAACAGAACAAGGAGACTTCCCTTAGCCTCCCTTTCATCTCTCTGGACTTGCATGGAGTCTTGACTAATCCTTTCTGCCATCCTTGGCTTTGCTGGACAAAGCTGAAAGCGAACTCACATCAGTGTGGAGGAGCAGGACAGTTATAAAGCTTTATCTGAAGGATGAGATTCCTTTAGAAAGAAATGCTATATGCATACTTAATCTTGTTTTATTCTCTTTTTAAAGCATTTCTTAGTGTTTATTTATTTCTTTTTTAGAGAGAGAGAGAGCAGAGAGAGAATTCCAATCAGGCCCCACAATGCCAGACTGGCCGAGCCAGACTGGTGCTCAATCTCATGATGGTGAGATCATGACATGAACCAAAACCTAGAGTCAGACTTTTAACTGACTAAGGAAGTCAGGTGTTCCTTTTAAAACATTTTTGAAGTTTATTTATTTATTTTGAGAGAGAGAGGGAGAGACAATGAGAGAGAGCGTATAAGCAATGGAGGGGCAGAGAGAGGGGGGAGAGAGAATCCCAGGCAGGCTGTATGCTGGAACTGTGGAGACTGAGTCAAGGCTCCATCTCAAAAACAGTGAAATCATAACCTGAGGAGAAATCAAGAATAGGATGCTTTATTGACTGAGTCACCCAGGCTCCCCTATATCGTTTTATTCTTAAAATAATTAGTAACATTTGGTGTTGGATGAGACATGGTTCCCTTAAATTTGATTTGACATCTTAAGATTTAATGATAAGGTAGAAACTGAAGGTATTGGGATATTATGTAATTTCCTCAAATGGTTATATATCTTTTATCTCCCCAAATTTTTAAAATGTAGAACTATTTGACAATGAAAATCATAACCAATATTTCATCTAAATTTCTCTTAAAATTAATTATTATACTTTGCTAGACTTAAAATTAAGTGTATAAGGTAAACTATATCGTAAGGCAAAAACAGTTCCTGAAATTATAATTATAATACTATCATTACCAATTTTCAAGAATATTCTTTATGAGGAGTCTTTTTCAAATATTATATATCTTAGAATTATTTTCAAAAAATGTTTTAATTATACATTACATGATTAAAATTATAGTATCTTCATATATGATTTCTTTTTTTATTGTGGTAAGTGTTACTTTGGTACAATGTCTGTAACATCTTGTACTTACGAATTCTTGATTTTATTGTAAAATGCTATAAAAGAAAACAATAACTTATTTACTGACTACAAATCAACTCTTAATTTTTAAATTTCAGCGTATTGAGATGGAAGATTCTCAATGGCATTTCTAAGCATTTTATAATGATTTGGGAGATTATCTTTTAAATTCAAACATAGTACAAACTGCTTTAGAAAATATAGACATTGTTTCATTTCAGGTCAGGTTAGTTTCCTAATAAGGATAATGAAGACAATGTTTCCCTGACAGACAAAGGCTAGGCAGGTATGTTAGTAGATCTTTCATAAAATAAAGGTTTCCTAAACTTGGAACTCCTCAGTTGTGCACATCTTCATAATATAGAGACTTCCTCAAAAACATTCAAGTCTTTAAGTGCCATTATATCAAATGTCAGTTATGACACATCATTGTATATATAAATGTGAGGATTTAAGACTGATTAGAATGAATGAGTACTATGATTATTTGAACTTTATATAATAATTGTGAATTAACTAAGGCTTAAAACTTCTCTGAGGATATAATAAATTAAATATGAACCACAAGGCTGGTAGTTCATAAGTGGAAGTCAATTTGATCTGCTAAAGCCTAAAAATCTAGAGTGGCAAAGCAGGTTGAGGTTATTTGATTTAAATACAGTTAAGTATTCTACCAAATCTGTATTTACTCATGTATTTCCCCTTATATGAAGAGAGTAAAGAACATCAAATAAAATATTTTATATTTTCGAGTAATTACTTTTTTGTTGTTGTTCCTTTGCTTTGATATCATGAAGGTATGGCCTCAGATAGTCTGCTTGTAAAATTATTTAAGAACATTTGTATTGGGCTTTTTTCATCCTAAACAGAGCATGGAAGAATGTTCATACTGTCTCACTAGTCTCTAGATTTTAGTCACAGAAAGATATTCTTTTGTTTAAAAGAGGATTGTTTTACAATTCTGTACTTTGTTGATGCTTTTATATGTTTAATTGAGATATGAGCTTTCCAAAGAAGCATTATCTCTCTTACTTGGATCTTAGTTTTTTTTTACAATGCATATTTAAATTATATAATTAAAGAACATTATGTTTGTCTATGATTCTCTATGGTGTTTAAATTAATACTGCATATTTTTTCCTTTTCTCCTCACTATTTTCAGTACTTTAAATTGACTCTCTAAAATTAAATCAAGGGGACACTTACATTTTATGACATCTGTCAAAGAGCAAAATATTGCTAGGTGATATTTAGATGTCAAGTAATAATGATATAGGCACTGTGACCTTTTCTGAAATTATGAACTACTTTAGTGAGAGTTAACTTAACTGTTAACTCTGAATTTTCTCTCTTTAGTATGTTTCTAAGAAAATTTAGAATTTCTCAAGATCATATTCTTTTTATTCTTTGACGTTTTTTGGCATGAGTTAGTTAAAATTAACTTTGTAATTAAAAAGGAATAAAAAAATAAGATTCGCTTTCATCTTTCATACTTATTAAATACATCAAGAAAACCTGTCTTGGAAATTAGTGAAATTAATTTAAAAGAGTAATCATTTGACCTAATGAAAAGCTACATTCACAGTAGTATGCACATATAGACAGTAATATATACAAATCTATTATTTGTGTGTGTATGTGCACACTTCATTCAACTGAATATGTTGTTGTCATATCTTTTTGTAGATGCTGATGTCTTTTTAACTTTGTTTTCTTCTGGTATTCATGCTGTCAATGCTATCACTATACCTCATAGTCAGATGGTAAGTGTTAAATAATTAGTATACATTATATTTTATCACTAATTTTCTAAGAAATTTATATTCAAGAATTAATTTTCATTAAGCATACACTTTATTCTATTTAATTCAATACAGAGAAGAAAGTTTATTGCACATTTTACAAAGAATTACCAACAATAAAATAATTTAGATTTTATATAATATGCATATTCATATGTATAGGATAAGAGTAATCAGAATGCCCATTTCCTGAAGGAATAGGATATTTATCCAAGTCATAATTTTCCATGTTTCCCACTGACAACATCAATTGGCTGCTGCATAACTTCCAGCACCTTACAGTCTGTGGACATATGTCGGGGCCAAACTCAACTGTGTAGTATTCTGAGTGGCTTGCAAGGGGGACTGCATCAAATACTTCGACCACAACATGAGAAGAGAAAGAGTTGTCCCTAGCCATTTGCTTCAAACTCATTTTATTTGGTCAGAAAGCAAAAGAGAAGTATTGTGTCTTATATCTATATTGTACTTTAACAATTCTAAGAGAAAAAATGAAATGAGTCATGTTTGCTGGTATTTAGGATGTATATATGTTAAAAAAGAAGACTCTTCTCCCTACATGTTCACACAATACTAGATATGATTATAGTAGAGACTGGTGATGTGAAGCAAAAGCCTGACAAATCCGTCCTAGAATATTTTTTAAGCAACTAGTAATGATAGTTCTTCATTCAAAAATAATATATTCAGGTCAAGTTAGGCCACAAAATATAATAAAACAAATGTTAAATAAGAATGTAATTGGAAAGTTGAACAAATGTTTACCCTAAGCATTTTGAAAGTAACAGAAAGCAAATGTTGTTAGAATAAGAGTAATGGCAAGTAAGAGAAGACTAGAAGAATACTACGTAGTGAACATGTCATGGAAAATACTTGCAGTGTCTTTATAATTTTCTGGATAATGTTGGAAAACTATTGAAGAATTCCAGTGACATGAATAGATTTATTTTTGAAAATAGAGACTTTGGTTTCTAATAAAGGAAGTGATTAGAATAAGACCAGAGTAGATGCTATTGAATAGTCAAATACTTACTGTAAAATTTTCTACCTTGTGTGTATCTTTACACATAGATATGTATAAATATATAAATATACATATTTATATGCAGATAGAGAAAGAGAGAGAGAGAAGGATGGAGGGACATAGAAAGGGAGGAAAGGAAGGAGAGAGGAAGGGAGAGAAAGATGAGAATATTGAAGTTAAAGGACATGAAAGGACAGGTAGGTAACAGGATGCTTTATGCTGACGAAAATGGCCTTCTTCTCCCAGATTAACATCATGGAACACAAGAGTGGTTCAATTAAAGGCAGCTTGCCCCACCTTGTTAGATGAACTGCCAATGTGGACAAGAAACAGGTCATGTGATACTTTTTTTTTTTTTAATGTTTATTTGTTTCTGAGAGAGAGACAGAGGATCCAAAGCAGACTGTATGTGGACACAGTGAACCTGATGAGGGGCTTGAACTGAGAGCCATAAGATCATGACCTGAGCCGAAGTTGGACTGAACCAACTGAGCCACCCAGGCACAACTCGTCTCACACTTTAGATGTCTGTTAGATACAAGAGTTGTCTTCTAGGACACCAGAATTCACTGATTCATTTTAATTGAGGAAATTGATGACATGCTAGTTTTATGCTTTAGAAAGCTGAAGGAATTTGAAGCAACACTTGAAGAAAGAAAACCAGTTAGAAAGCTACTGGCTTGGTCTGGGTGGGAGATGAGAAAAGACTGAGATAAAACTGTGTACTGAGGTGCTGTGTCTGCCTAATTTGCAACGGAAAAACAATAGTGTATTTTCTCTGTCAATTAACTGAACAAGTTTCAGTTACAGTAATACAAAGGTTTCATATTTGTAAGACTATATATTCATAATACTTCAAGATATATTTGAAAGCTTTCACATTCACAACACATTAAAACCCAGGATTTGAGATTAATATGTGATTACACCAGAAAAAAAGTATATTTTTTCATTTAACAAATAGTTTATAATACTTATGCTTCAAAACCATGTGTGAAATATATATTGTAAGCTGTACGATTTATAGAATTAGTAGTAGATTGTAATATCTGATGGGAAATACAAGAATACGATGAAGTTCACTTATTTTCCTTCAGATAGGCATAAACTGCACTTGTCCTTTTATTGAGGCAGATACTGATAAAGGCAAATCATATTAGCAGGGTTAGCAATTTGGAATTTCTGAAGCTAACAGATGCAGAATGTACTGAGCAATTCTCCATGCAATGATTAAAAGTTCAGTGAAGTAATATGTCTGTCATATTTAATGGAGGCCGCACTTAAGATACACAGATTCATATGCACATTTGTAATATTTTCCTTTTCTTAAAGTAGGACCAGAACCACAGCATCTTATTGAAGGAAATATAATTCAATAAAAGATTAAATTTAAATTTGTAAATTAATGTTCTGACCCACATGCCAATTTGCATAAGCTTTTAGAAACTCCAAAATGCTTAAATAAGCAAAATATAATCAGAATGTTGAAAAATATCCAATTTAATTAGTCAAAATTTTGGAACTGCTTACTTTAATTTGGTTTTTCAATATAATTTTATCTGATATGAAGAGTTCTGGGAATCACACTTTGATAGGGACATAAAGTTTGGAATTGATCGATCCTGATGAAAATTCATAATATGATCACATAATGAAGTTGAAGGACCTCATTATACTTTGATAAAGAAGGGATATTGAAGTAGTTTTCAAATATATAAATCTGTAGCTTGGCTTAAATAGTAAACATTTTCTCTATTAACTTAAAGCAAAGAACTATTGGATGGGAAGTTTTGGGGAGACTTCAAAATAAGCAAAAAAAAGGTTTCAGATTCTTATTGATATCTTAGTATAGAACAAATTTCATATTATTGAAAGAGTCCAAATATACAGTAGCTAGAGTTATAAAAAGAATCAATCTACTCTTTTTCTATCATTTCTTTCACATAAGTAGATTCCAATGTACAGTGGTCTGCGAATATGTTTGGGAATGAAACGACTGAGGACATCCCAAATTTCATGTAAATATATTCAAAACAAAGGTCATAAAAATGTTTCTGGTTACCAAAAATTAACAAGAAATCAAAATTTACTCTCTAGTAGCGTGAGCTTTATAAGGAATGTAAAAATCAACATTTTAGAGTTTTTCTCCCCCACCCCCTTCTAAGCTATTGTTGTTTTGAGGACTGCTGTGCATTTGTAAAAGAGATGAGAACAGGGGGTACAGGTGGAGAATGGTGTTGGGCCAAAATGCTTCAATTATATTTCTATACTATTTATACTGACCAAGGGTATTACCTTAACTCTTTTCATTAACATTTTCTGTATTTTCCTCGTAAAGGCATTCTACTTTATTTTTTCTCTACTGAGAAAAATAAAACAAATATGAACACACACACACACATTTGCTTTATTTTGAAGCACTAAACTCCTTTATGACAATAGCACTAGTGTGCCAGTCATAGACTATGTTCCTAATAAACAATTTTGAATGGTTGAATAATATATAGTTTTCATGGTCTCACTCTATTTTTTGTCAAAAATGTTAGTTTTTTTAAAGATTTTTTAAAAAATTTATTTATTTTGAGAGAAAGAGAGAGAGAGTGCAGGGGAGAGACAGAGAGAGAGGGAGAGAGAGAGAATCTCGAGCAGGCTCCATATTGCCAATGTAGTACAATGCGAAGCTTGAGCTCACTCATGAGATCGTGACCTGAGCCAAAATGGAGAGCCTGATGCTTAACCAACTGAGCCACCCAGGCACCCAAAAATATTAGATTATTTTTACCGCTGATATAAGTAGGTAAGAGATTTAATCAGACCATAAGTTTTATTCAAAATGTTATTAAATTTAGAATAAAATTCAAACATTTTAAAGAAAAAGTTCTGTGATGCTGGACAGTACAGAAATGCCTGGAAGGTCATCATCATTTATTTGAATGAAATTGTTTGAATTAATTGAATGCAATTAAACTAAGATTTAGATTCAGTCTTAGGAACTTAGAAATTTTATTTGGTTACAACACAAAATAAATCCACATTAACAAAGCTCACATAAACAAATAAACAAACAAATGTCTAAGTAAATAAAAAGTGTGTATGTGAGTGTATGCATGTGTGTGTGTGTGAGAGAGAGAAATATATATATACATTATACATATACCATACATATACATATAGTATTTGAACAGGCAACATATAAGAAATTACTCAGCTAAGTTTATTTAGAAACTCAGCACTAGGTCAAAGATTCAGTAATCTATTATTTTGGCCCTTTAGAATCTTTTTTTTTAATGTTTTATTTATTTCTGAGAAAGAGAGAGAGAGAGACACTGTGAGCAGGGGGGATCAGAGAGAGAGGGAGACACAGAATCTTAAGCAGGCTCTGAGCTGGCAGTCAGCACAGAGCCGGACACGGGGCTCGAACCCACGAACTGTGAGATCATGACCTAAGCCGAAGTCAGATGCTTAACTGACTGAGCCACCCAGGTGCCCCTAGAATCCTTTTTAAAGATACACTGTTGTCTCTGTAGCTTCCATATACAAACTAAAGGATATTTCAAGAGAAGAGTACTTAGCTGGCTGAGGAACACTTTAAGTCCTATGAGGAAGATAAGTAAGAAGTCAGAAATCATATAATATTTTATTATGTATTAAGCATATTTTTATTTACTTAAGGCAATTTATTTTGGTTTTTCATTTTTCCCCTTGCACTACATTCTAAACTTTTATCACTGTTGAAACAAATAGAGAACCATGCCAAATTTACTTAGTTTTTATACCTGTGATTTGGAGTGCTTTTTTCGTGTGTTTCTAAAAAAGATTAATTCTTCTTTGTGTCTTTTGAAATATTAGAGATTATAATTAAAGTGCTGACTGTCCTCTTTTCTAGACTTGGGAGATTAATATGATGAGGTAAAAATATGTTTATCTAATGTTCTGATTCATTTGATTAGCTTTCTTTTCCCCCCACAAACTGTTTAGAAAGACAGTGGAAATTAATATAACAAACCAAGGGCCAAGAAATCTCTGGATAACAAATCTCAGAGGCTGCTAGTTATATAAACTCCTATATGAGAAGCCTCCTTTCCATGTTTTACAAAAATAAAACCTTCATCCATTTTAAGAATTTTACTATAAAGTGGTTTGCCTAAAGTTGTGAGATTATATTTTCAATGTAATAGTCAGTGGAGTACCTAGAAAATATTTTTTAAAAATGTTTAACGTTTATTTATTTTTGATAGAGAGGCAGAGTAGGAGCATGGGAGGGGTAGAGGGAGGGAGACACAGAATCTGAAGCAGACTCTGGGCTCTGAGCTGTCAGCACAGAGCCCAGTGTGGGGCTCAAACTCATGAAACATAAGATCATGACCTGAGCCAAAGTCAGTTGTCCAACTGACTGAGCCTCCCAGGTGCCCTGAAGAACATATTTTACATAATATTTTAAAAGGGATTAGAGGTTAAAATTTTCAAATCGTCTGAAGTAAATGCACTAATAAAATAAGACGTAGTTAACAACTATGGGGAGAAGAATGCAAAAGAGAGAATAAGAGAATGAAATATCATACAGGACAACACTGACATGCAAAACATATGATGTTAGGAAGCTTGGAAAATGGTTACAAGCTTGGAACTTTGAAGACAATTATTTAGAATTTATAGTTTGGTCTTTAATAGTGATAGTGTCAAAATACAACTTTAAAGCAGTCTTTCAGCCGGTAAATACGATAAAAAATACCAATTCTGAAATAAATTTATGACTGTGTAACATTTCTGATATATTTTTCTATTTAATGTTTCCTTGGATGTAGTGTTATTTTGAAAACTTTCATCTGAAGGCTCATAAATTTGTAAAAATGTCAAATGGTTTTCTGAACAAACATTTTTAAAAGGAAAATTTATATTCAGGATATAGTCATTTACTTTTCAAAATTCATATTGTTATTTTGCTTTAATGGTATAAATCATCTTAACTCTCGAGAGTATCTATTGCTTTCAAATAGTAATTTTAGTTTTACGCATGTTTGTTTTTGAAAAGTATTCCTACAGAAGCTGGTTTATTACTTGTTATCAAACACTCAGATTGTTCTAATTCAATGCAATTTCATTTGAGTAAATAAAGGAATGGAGACATTTTTAAATAGATTAAAATTTTATTGGATACTTTGAGCTTAAGTGTTCTTTTGTTAAATGTATATGTTCTTTTTAAAAAATATTTAGTGCTTTTTTTTTTTTTAACTTATTCCTGAGACAGAGAGAGACAGCATGAGCAGGGGAGGGTCAGAGAGAGAGGGAGACACAAAATCTGAAACAGGCCCTGAATATATATGTTCTTGGTTTCTCATCATCAGATCTTCTTGGCTTGGAATATTGTGATGCAAATGCAGCTTAGTAAAACAGAAGGCAATGTTGAAAAAATTAACGATATAACTATCTCATCCCATATGAAACCTTTTTGTCAGAACCTGTGTGAGTATTTTTGCCAGAAGTTCTGTGAACAGGAGTTAAATTTCCAAAAGCAATATGCATTTTCAAGGTTTTGTGACCTACAGTGGTTATTCATGATGTATGGAAGGATGTGAGTGCAGGATATCATCTGCATCTATTGGAATTATTCCTTATGCCTCTGTTACCATCTTTCCGACAGAAGATAGGTACTCAACAGTATATTTTTGAATTCTCTTTGTTATATATTTTTTCAAAGTAACATTTACATGAGTATATTTAGGAAATGAGCTCTGAACTAGCAGGCAGGGGCATTTACAAAGTTAAAAATAGTGATAAAAAAGTTATATTTTATTAAATATGAAGGATAAAAGTGCTAGTGGATTATTTAATGAACACTAGGTCTCAATGTTGTAGTTAGGTGAGGTTTCCTTACAAGGCTGCCTAATTTTCTTCCGTGATATATTTATTATACTCACACCTACTATGTGAAAAGAAAAGTAATCCCTAAGAGGATGCGCGGTAGCTGAGAATGCAAGAAAATAGGGCTGTCTTCAAGAACAAAATTTCTATTCTTTCTTAATTTCTGTATTAGATTCTGTGCAAATAAACCTCCCATTACTGGTAAGTTTTACATCTTCCTAAGTATTGTATATTGTTCTTCTCTTCTACTTTATGCCTGGTGGGCCATCGTTAGGTCATTGGCGAATACCTTAGTAGTGTAAGCTAGAGCATGGATCCTACACGTGAGATCACACGTGAGATCTATAACTTGTTGCTGTGAAAATTTGGACAAATAAGTAAATTGGTGCCTCAGTTTAATCATGTGTAAAATGGATATAACAGGAGTAAAGTTTTTCAAAAGACTTGTAAAAATTAGATGTGCCCACTGCATAATAATTAAATATGTAAGTAACTATATTTTATGTTTTCAGTCATCGTTATCACTGTCATGCTGATTTTATGCCTTGTACAATAATGAAAAAATACCTGACTTAATGATCACAAATACTGAGATTGATTTTAAGCTACTGAACCATCATTAGGGTACATGTACATAATATAAATTCAACTATTTTCTTAGAGCTCTTTTGCAGGAAAATTCTACAAATTATGTAACCATTCAGCTTAAGTGTACAGTTTGATGATGTTGGGTAAATGCAAAATTCAGAATCTTAAAATTACCACCATAATCAAGTTTTACAAAATCTCATCCCGAGCAGCTCCCTTATTCCTTATTCCCTGTGAATCACTCATTGTCAGCCCAGGCAACTACTGATCTGTAAAGATAAAATGGCACCATACTATATGTACTCTTTTGTGTCTTGATTCTGCTTTTGGGATTCATTTATATTTTTAGTTTAATGTACTTCATTCACTATTACTCCCGAGAAGTTTTCAGTTTTAGGGATACACTACATTTTGTTTATCTGTTTATTGGTTGATGGACATTAGGTTGTTCTGGTATGGAGTAACTCTTTGCCTACAAGCCTTTGAAGGAATTTTTATTTTTTCTTTCATTTATCTTGGGTGGATACTTAAAAGTAGAACGGCTAGGTCTTAAGGTACGTTTATCTGAAATATTGTCTAGCTGTTTTCCACTGTGTTTCTAATATTTTGCATTTCTCCAGTAATGCATGAGTGCTTAGTTGGTAACAACCTCACCAATCTTTTGAAATAGTATCTTTCTAATTGAAATCTGATGAATGTATAGGGATATCACAATGTGGATATAAGTTGAAATTTCTATTGACCAATGATGTAAAACTTTTCAAGTACTTGTTTTACTTTATATATCTTCTTTATTGAGGTATTTAATCTAACATTTTGCCCATCTTGTTTTAGTTTGTTTTGTTTTTTATTTTTCCATAATTGCACAATGATAAACAGTACATCTAATTTTTCTTAACTCATTTTTAAAATAGTATCTAAAAGACTTTCAGCAAATAAGTTTATGTCAACTGCTAGCAAATTGAAATGTCAGTTTCACCCTGAACTTGTCTATATATTGACTTTAAGGAAGGTCTATAACTCTGGCTTCAGTCAGAACCCATTGTCTGATAGAGACAGCTCTCAGGATTGTCTGATATTTCAATTTCAAAAAGGGAGTATGACATATTAGTTATCTTGCATTTCTAGAATATGCTTACGCATCCTTCTGGTGTATTTTTGGGAAGATAATAAAAGGCCCACATTGCTTCTCAGTTTACCTTGCATGAGAAGCATAACTTCTGGCACCACTCACTGAAACTCCTCTTGGGCAGTCATTTTTCTTTTGATGGGAAGGGAATTTCTAGTATCATAGAGAAACCTAATCTCCAGATCATCTCCAAAATTTCAATTCTAATTAATTAATTGAACAACTAGGTTAAAAAGCTGCAGAGTGGACTTGGAAAATCAGAACAGAAATAAATCTCAGAGTAGTGCTAGTGGAGAAAATTAATTGGTGTACTGTAGTTGATTGTAGAGTGTGGATTGGGAATTGAGATGGTTTTGCAATGTGTTAACCTAGCTAGGCTAGAATTTCCTTTATTGTATGTTTCCATTATAGTGAGCAATGAGGTCAGATTCTTAGGAGATTTGAAAAGCAGGAGGAAAGCAGAGGCCATTTTGTAGCTCACACATTTATTGTGGATATGCTGACTTGCTCCATGGGCATAAAGCAACACATAGGCTTGCAATTGTTCTGCTTTTCCCTAAATTCATTTTGAGCTTCTCTGCATAGATATGTGTTTAGCTTTGTGGCAATGGCTCCCATCTCTGCAAGTTATGGTTATCACCAAAGACAGAAGCATCAAAAAACCACATGGATTTCAGTATGTCCTTGTGAGGTTCTAGCTCATGCTTGGAGTTGCAGCCTGCTCATGACCTTTCCTTCCTGACTGACTGCCCTTCCCATCAGTAGATGACAAGTTCCAGCACAGACAAGGAGGCAACGCCTTAGAGACAGAACCTAATCAGCTTATTTAATTGAATAAGCAAATTCTCAGTCATACACCACACACATATACACACATACACACACACACACGTATCACTGGTTCTGCTTCTTTAGTTGAACCCTGACTGATATATGAAGTAAGAACAATAGCTGTATACAGACAACTCTTTCAATTTTTTTTTTAATGGAAGAGAGCAGAGAGGATATATGGAGATGATAGTAAGTCAAAGGAGAATTATAACATATAGAGAATTCTTGAGTTTTCTTATGTTTTTGTTTCCAGAAGAGAAGGAAGGTTAATGAGGCAGAAGATAAAATGTAATTTTAGAAGCAAAACTTTGACTAAAAACAAAAACAAAAGGAGATTGTAGAATAATTGGAAGTCAGACTTTAATGGGAGTGTAGGAAATCATCAATTCTAACTTATCTGTGGAAAAAGAGGGAAGAGTGCAAGTACAGATTCATATGGGTTAATTTCCTTGGTTCCCCTCTCCCTGGCTTTATAACTATATAAATGACACATAAAATCATATACATATGTAGTGTACAACACGATGATTTGTATACATATATGAATATGCATTGTAAAATGGTTACCACATCTAGTAAATTAAAGCCATCATCTCACATACTTACCATTTTAAGCAAATAAACACTGAATATTTATTCTTTATTTTACTTTTTAAATTTTGAGATAGAGAAAAACAGAGCATAGGTAGGGGAGGGGCAGAGAGAGCGGGAGAGAGACAATCCCAAGCAGGCTCCTGTCAGTGCGGAGCCCAACACAGGGCTCAATCTAATGAATTGTGAGATCATGACTTGAGCCAAAATCAAGAGCTGGACTCTTAAATAACTGAGCCACCCAGGCACCCCAATATCAAATTCTTTTATCAATTTTCAAGTATAAAATATAATATTATTAACTATTATTAACACACAATGCTGTACACTGAATAGCCAGAATGTATTCAAATTAAAGTTAAAAATTTGTACTCTTTAACCAGTGCTTCTCCATATTCCCCTCCCTCTAGCCACTTACGACCACTATTCTATTCTCTACTTTTATGAGTCTGATTCTCTTAGATTGCACATAATTGAGATAATACAGTTTTTGTCTTTTTCTGTCTGACTTATTTCACTTAGCATAATGCCCTCAAGGTTCATCCACGTTGTTGCAAATGAGAGTATATTCTTTTGTAAAATATTTTCTTCTTTTTTATGGCTGAATAATATTCAGTTATGTATGTGTGTGTGAGGGCTTGTATGTATAATATATGTTTTATTCATTTATCTAGAGAAGGGCACTTAGGCTGTTTCCATGTCTTGGCTATTGTGAATAATGCAGCAATAAACATGAGAGTACAAATAACTCTTGAGATCATGACTTCATTTTCTTTGGATATATACATAGAAGTAAGAATGGTGGATAATGTTGCCACTTTATCTTTTTAACTAATTATTTTTTTAAATTCCAACAAACAGTGTAAGAGGGTTCCTATTTCTCTGCATCCTTGCCAACACTTTTTTCCTATGTTGTTAATTTTAGCCATTCTGACAGGTCTGAGGTGATATCTCATTGTAGTTTTGATTTGCATTTCCCTGATGATGAATGATGTTGAGCATCTTTTCATGTGTCTGTTAGCCATCTGGATGTCTTTTTGGAAAAATATCTATTCATGTCTTTTGCCCATTCACTGGATTATTTGATGTTTTGGTGCTGATGTTGATGAGTTCTTTACAGATTTTGGATACTAACCCTTATCAGATATATCATTTGAAAGTAACTTCTCCCATTCAGTAGGCTTCCTTTTAGTTTTGTTGATTATTTCCTTTGCTATGCAGAAGCTTTTTATCTTGAAGAGGTACCAATAATTCATTTCTGCTTTTGTTTCCCTTGCCTCTGGAGATGTATCTAGCAATAAGTAGCTATAGCCAATGTCAAAGAGGTTGCTGCCTGTGTTTTCCTGTAGGATTTTGATGGTTTCTTCTATCACATTTACATCTTTCATCTACTTTGAATTTATTTTTTTGTTGTTGGTATAAGAAAGTGGTCTAGTTTCATTCTTTTGTATGTTGCTGTCCAGTGTTCCCAACACCATTTGTTAAAAATATTGTCTTTCCTGCTTTGTCAAAGATTAGTTGATCATATAGATGTGGGTCCATTTTGGGGTTTTCTTTTTGAAATTAAGTATACTCCTAATCTCCTTTATTTATTTCACTCATTTTCCCACCCATCTCTTGTCTGGCTACCAATAGTTTGTTTTCTGTATTTAAATCTGTGGTGTTTGTTTGTTTTCTTCCTTTATTCTTTTGTTTCTTAAATTTCATGTATAAGCATTTTCCATTCTCTGACTTATTTCACTTAGTATTATACCCTCTAGGTTATATTAAAAGGCAATATTTGTTGCAAGTTTTATTGTTGCAAATGGTAAGATTCCAGTCTTTTTGTTGGCTGAGTAATATTCCATTGTATATATACACCACATCTTCTTTATTCATTCTTCTATCAATAGACACTTGGGTTAATACCATATGCTGACTATTGAAAATAATTCTACAGTAAACATAGGGGTACATATATCTTTACAAATTAGTATTTTTATTTTCTTGATGTAAATATTCTGTAGTGGAATTACTGGATCATTTGGCAATGCTGTTTTTAACTTTTTGAGGAATGTCCACACTGATTTCTACAGTGGCTGCACCAATTTACATTCCCACTAGCAGGGTACAAGGGTTACCTTTTCTCTACCTCTTCACCAACACTTGTTGAGGAGATATCCTATTGTGGTTGTGGTTTTGATTTGCATTTCTCTGATTAGTGACATTGAGCATCATTTCATCTACATGTTGACCATTTGTATTTCTCCATATCTAACATGGAAGCCACTTAATGAGGGAAATACAGGGTTGTTAATAAATGGTGTTGGGGAAACTAGATATTTACATGCAAAAAGATTAAACAAACCTTGGCTTACAACATTCACAAAAATTAACTTAAATTGGTTTAAAGACTTAAATGTAAGACCTGAAAGCATAAAATATTTCTAGAAGAAAACAGAGAAAAGCTCCTTGACCTTTGTCTTAGCAATGATTTTTTCAGATATGACACCACTGTCATGGGCAACAAAAGCAAATTTAAGCAGGTGGGTACATATCAAACTAAAAGCCTTCTTCATAACAAACAAAATAATCAACAAAATGAAAAGACAACATTTGGAATGAAAAAATTGAAAATAATATATCTGATAAGGGTTTAATATTCAAAATATATAAGGAACTAATACAACTCAATGGCAAAAAAATCCAACAAAAATGCCCAAAAGACCTAAGTAGGTATTTTTCCAAAGAAGATGTAGACTCAACTTCTTGAAGGAAGGTATAAATCACGTTGCCAGGGACATGGATTTAGAAAGGAAATGGTTATGGGGATTTAGAAAGGGGAGTAGTTACCTTTCAAACTATATACTAACTCGATAACATTAAAACTTGAGACATTTTCATCAGAAATAAAAAGCATGTAACTATGTAAAGTGATGGATGCTAACTGGATTTACTCGGGTGATTTATAATGTATACAAATATCATATCATTAATTTGTATACCTGAAAGAAATACAATGTTACATTATACCTTAGATAAGAAATAAGTAAATAAAACTAATAAAGTTTAAAAAAAAATCACAATCTGCAAAAAACTCAGTGTAATATATATGTTCCAAAGATAGTTACATGGGATATTATGTATTTTTCTTATAGTGTTATATTGATACTCTTTCATCAGCAAGCAGGATCTATCCCCCTTTCCTTGAATATAGGCTTCCTTAGTTATATACTTTTAACAAATAGAATATAGAGGAAGACACTGCATGACTTATGTAGCTGGGTTAGAAAAGTCAATACTGTTTCTACTTGGCTCCGTGTCTTTCTCTTTGTACCTCCCCCTTGGAATTCAGCCATCATGTTGTGAGAAAGCCTAGGCCACATAGAGAGGCCACAATGGCACCACTAACATCTAAACCAATCGCCAAGATCAACCACTCAATATATAAATTAGAGACCATTATGATGTTTACAGCCCTCAGAATTTGAGATGTCCGAGTTGATACTAAGTAGAGCAGAAATAAGCTTCCCTAACAGGCCTTGGCCCAAATTGCAAATTTGTAAGCAAAATGATTATTGTGTTAAGCCACTAAAAAAATAACCAAAAAACAAAAGCTCTTGACACTTTAATTTCATCATTTCACTTCTCATTTTTTATTTATTTATTTTTAAAGTTTTATTTATTTCTAGGAGAGAGAGAGAGAGACAGCGTGAGCAGGGGAGGGTCAGAGAGAGAGGGAGTCACAGACTGAAACAGGCTCCAGGCTCTGAGCTGGCAGTCAGCACAGAGCCTGATGCGGGGCTCGAACCCACGAACCGAGAGATCATGACCTAAACGAAAGTCGGACGCTTAACTGACTAAGCCACCCAGGCGCTCCACTTCTCATTGTTTTAAAATGTTTATTTAATTTTGAGAGAAACAGAATGAGAGCGGTGGGGGGGGGCGGGCAGAGAGAGAAGGAGACACAGAATCTGAGGCAGGCTCCAGGCTCTGAATTGTCAGCACAGAGTCTGACATGGGGTCCAAACTCACAAACCATGAGATCATGACCTGACCTTAAGTCCAATGCTTAACCAACTGAACCACCCATGGGCCCCTTCTCATTTTTCATGTAAATGTTGTCATCCATTTTACTTCTACATTGACCTTCACCTACAAGTCGTTAGTATTTTTTAAATCATCAGCAATCAGGTAGTTGATTAGAAATTCTTTTTGTTGCTCTGTATTTATTTCTGTACAGTCTTGTTTCTGTCTTTTATTCTTTTCCTTCAAGTTTACAAGCTCTTTTTAGTACGTTTTCACTGCAAATTTAAAATAAAATTTCTTTCACTTGTTTTTTATCTAAAATATATTTATTTGCTTTCATTTAAAAAAAATTTAAATTTAGGATAATAATAAGAGTTGTAATTATTTTCCCTCAGAAATCTGAAGATTTCAAAATATTGTTTTCTTCATAAAGCATGACGAGTCATTGCTATTCTGATGCTACGTTGAAGCTGTGTGACATAGTTAATAACACTTAATTTTCATCTTATTTCTGTTTCTACAATTTTTAAACAATTTTATCAAAAGTTTAATGTTCACTAGCAGATTTTGATGTCTCTCTGGTAGATTCTGAACTCAAATCTTTTGCTTTTCAGTAGTAGGAGAATAAGAAAAACTACATTGTCCCTAACAGATTTCTGGTAGAGGATTGTCCCTAACAGATTTCTGGTAGAGGTTTCCAGCCTCCTGCCCGATATATGTCTAGGATTTGGCAGACATGCATTTACCATTCCAAAATCATTCCATCATCAGTAATATTAGCCCCTTTACTTTTACTTCTCTGATGCTTTATGCTCTAATTATATCTACTCTCTATTATATTGTCTTTTTAGTGGACAATAGTGTGTGCTGTAAGCTACTTTGTTTGGAAAAAAAACTATTTCATCAGGTTTAGAACATCCATTAGTTGGTTAATAGAGCTCATCTGATGAGATCTTTTCTATTATGATTAAAAAAATCCTTATAAACATATGTTTCTTCATTCCCATGGTGATCTTAATAGAGTTTCAAAGAGAAGAATAAGTAAACTCATGCTCAAAACATCATTTTTAAGTGCCGTCTATGACCTTTAATATTTAATTAAGAAACAAATTTCATACTGTGGATGCTTTTGCCAAATGTAAAGTATAAAACATCACATTAGAATTATTCTGCGATTAATTGCTCTATATGAACCAAGTCAGTGTGATTAAAGACAGGACCACATGAAAATAATGTTTCAACTTACTATTTTCATTTTAGTCTTGAAAGTAATTAATATATCTTACTAGTGTAAGCACACAGCAGGTAATATTATATTAATCAAATTTACAATAATGTATGCTTAAAAATGAATATTGACAATCAATATTGATGTTAAAAAAGGTCTGGATTTTAATTTCCTCTGAGGTTTGTTCCTGCCATTTTTGATAGCTAAGAGAAAAAACATTTTTGCAACCATTCGTCTTATTATTGACTTTGTAAAATTAACTTCAGTCCAATATTGAAATTATTGACTAAGGTAGGCAAACAAGTAAAGATATAAGTTAAGATATTTAGATATGATTAGAACTAAATAACATTCTAAAGCTAACTAAAATGCTTTTCTGAGCACACAAAATATTTCTTATATGATTATTAATGATGTCCTATGATAATTTATTGCAAGTGTTTGACTTTTAAATAAACTTGTTTCAGTCTTGCCATTTGGTTTAATTCTGCATGCCTATACATATTCTAATTACTTTGTTTCTGACATGAAAATGTATGTATTCCATGACATTGTTTTATTGACTACATATTATAAAATGACTATTATATGATCTAAAGAAATACATTTTTTATTTCACTTTTCCAGACTAACATTTATAATTCACATCACAAACAACCTCCTTAGAGAAAACTCCCTTCTGTCTTCCAATACTGAGGTAATTATTTTTTTCAAATACTTTCTTAGATACACATAAGCTCATGAGCAGCAACCATAAAGGCTTACTGTTTTGTTTACGGTTTATTGTTTTGTTAAGCAAAAATAGTTAATTAATAGAAAAGCCTATTTAATAAATACATATGGAAAGACTATCTTAAGCAATGAATAAATATTATTTCAGTTTATTTGGAGAGCTTTTGCCAGAACACTTCTAGAAAAGTTCTGTCTGAATTAATCCAAAGAATAATAATAATGGTATGAAAGAACTTGAAAATCATGGCAAAGTTTACCTTATTAGTATATATTTCTTTTTTTAATTTTTTTAACTTTTTAAAAATTTATTTCTGAGAGAGAGAGAGAGAGAGACAGTGTGAGCAGCGGAGGCTTAGAGAGAGAGGGAGATACAGAATTGGAAGCAGGCTCCAGGCTCTGTGCTAGCTGTCAGCACAGATCACAATAACGCAGGGCTCAAACCCACGAACCATGAGATCATGACCTGAGCCAATGTCAGAAGTTTAACCGACTGAGCCACCCGGGCGCCCTAGTATATATTTCAAACGTATTTTTTTATTAAGTATAAACTAAATGTGAAACATCTGAAACCTTTAATCTAGATTACAATATAGTAAAACCTTGGATTGCAAGTAACTTGTTCTGTGAGTGTTCTGTAAAATGAGCAAGTATTTCTAATAAATTATAACTTGATAAATGAGTAGTCTTAAAATATGAGTAGTACGTGGCGCCACAAGTCATCCGATCACAATTGAGTGAATGGCTCTTGAAATTCATTTTGATATACAAGGGCTTTGGATTACAAATTATGCTCACAAACCAAGGTTTTACTGTATATACAAGTGTAATTTGTGAACTCCGATGAGTAAAATGAATGGCATGTGCGCTTGTGTGTATAATGAGCTTTAAGATATTTCACTTTCATGAAAGGTTAATCAACTATCTTTATACTGCATATCATTATTTATAACAAAATAATTTATAACTTGCCACAACTCATCAAAAACATTGTCAAAATTAGTTAAAAATATGTGGCAATCAGGAAACAGAAAGCACATTCAAGGTAAAATAATTAAAGAAGATTATACTCACAAAACTGCAGTTTATAAGATGAGATACAGGAAACACAAAGGATAGATAGTTAGGTGATCTCAAACTAGTAGCAACTGAGCAGTCTCCATGCTTAAGCTTACTGCACACAGGGAAGAAGGGATTCCTGGAATCTGAAGGTAAGGAGAAAGTCAGATGTGGTGGAATACAGTGAAGAAGAGGAGAGCCCTTGTGAAACAACAAGGTTAACCTCCAGGGTTCACAGAGAGAAAACCATAGAGTTAAGTCCAATGACCTCATAGTCTTCTAATCATCACAAAAGGCTACATACTGATAAGTTGATCAGCAAGACAGTGTGAAAACTTGTCCATTTAATCCACAGCGCTCAGTTTCTCAGGTCTAGACTAGTTTGCAGAAGTGCAAAAAGTACATCTAGAGAGGCCAACATAGGATATCAAGCGAAAACATAAGCATTTCTGTATTTCTGTTGATAGTCACTTTTGTTGTGAATTACTATAAAACGAAGTTGGCATGTAGATATTTTGCTTATCAGAATGTTGTAATTCATCATTATAATTAATATCAAGTATTAAATAAAATGTTTATCACCAATATAAAAGAAAGGCAATTCCTATGAGAAAATTATGAGGAATAGAATCCTCTTTAATCAGGCATATAACTGGAATCAATTAACTTCGGTCAGGGAATGCATGCCTGCTTTCATTCATATATGATGCTTAGGTTTTGAAATGAGTTTTTAATATTGAAGCTTAATATATTCCAAATAATAAACTTAAATTTCATTAAACATAAGCCATCAATAATTTCAAGAGCATGAGATTTTCATATTTTAAATTAATTCAAATGGATAATAAATTAACCTTATATAATGTTTGATTTGATTACATCACCTGTTTCATTTATTTTATTTTTTTATAAAAGTTGATAGTGATTAAATACTCTGAAAGTGCCAGAAAGGTGTAGATTTTATCCTAATGCCAATCTTTTTAAGGTAAACATTCAAGTGCTTTCTTCTCTTTTCCTTTTTCTAATTTGGATAGAACTTATTGCAGTTGCTTCAAGTTCACTGAACTCAAATTCTGCATTGTCTAGTTGGCCATTAAACTTAACTATTGATTTTTCACTTTAGTTGTAAGTTTTATCTCCAGATGTTTCATTAGGTCTTTATATCTTATCCATCTCTTCTCATCATGATATTTTCACTATTTTCTTAAGTCTGTGGAGTATAGTTCTTGTAGTTGTTTCAACAGTCTTGTCTGATGAATCTATAATCCCTGTCATTCAAGCTAGTTTCTACTGATTACGTTTTCTCCTGGTTATGGGTTGCATTTTTTTCGACAATGGGTAATTTTTAAATTAGAGGCCCAATATTTTGAATTGTATTTTGTGAGAGGCTAAAATGTATGCATATATGTATGTATGTATGTATGTATAAGTGTGTATGTATTGCCATCAAGAAATACTGGGTTTTATTATTCAGAGATATTGTTAGATTTACTTAAAATCAGTGTACTCTTGGGGTGTCTGGGCATCTCAGTCGGTTTAAGCATCTGACTCTTAATTTTGGCTCAGGTCATGATCTCACCTTTCGTGAATTCGAGCCCTGTGTCAAGCTGACCACTGACAACATGTAGTGTCTGTTTCTCTCTCTTTCTGCCCCTCCCTCTCTCAAAATAAATAAACAAGCTTTAAAATCAGTGTAATCTTTTATAGCTTCCTTTAGAACACGGTTAGGTTAGGTTCTGGGCAGAACAACCTTTAGATTAGGACATATTGGGCCATAATACTCATCTCAGGATTCTGTAGTGCTTATGTATTTGGAGTTTTTTCCATGCTGGCCTGTTGCAACAAAAACCGTTCTGTACCAAGACATTCATGCTTAGTCTTTTCTAGTAATTCTCTTCTTGACTTCAGCTAGTTAGTTCATTTTCTTCATGTGCAGATCAGCAACAGCCAAAAACTAAAGGGGGCACTTCTACAGACCTCTGGAGTGTCTGCTTTCTATCTCTCTCTCTCTCTCTCTCTCTCTCCTCTCCTTCTCTTTTTCTCTCTCTCCCTGTCTTCCTCCTACTTTCCTCCCTCTATCTTTCTTTCTCTCTCTGAAATCACTTCTCCAGTACTGTGCCCTGCATGTTCTAGTATATGTTTCACTATACTCTGAAACTTATCTGCTCAGTTCAATTTGTGCCTCCCCCACCCCCCACCCCGTGCTGCTGCCCAGAAACTCTCTGTAGTCCCTGCACGAGTGGCACAGCTTCTTGTTGGTTTCTCTTCTGTCCAGGGATACTAGTTTGTATTTATGATTATCTGCTAACTAAAAAAATGTTATTTTACACATTTTTTCCAGTGTTTTCAGTTTCGTGAGTCACAGGTTAAATAGAGTCCCTGTAACTTCGATCTGGAGACAACACACATCCCAGTAAGTCTTTTTAACACCTCAAAATTAGAAGGACCTAATCACACACAAAAAAGGAAAATGAGCAAATTATTAAATACAATTAAAAAAAACCCTGCAACTTATGATTTACCTTAATAAAAATTTTAAAAAACCAGGAATATTCAAAATACTCTTATTTTTAAAGATCCAATTTGTTTTCATAGGCATTTTCAAATACGTAAAATAAAATTGATAGACTTCTATTGCTGATGATATTGAGCATATTAAAATGAGCTAGTCATAAAGTAAATATTGTTTTAATTCATATATCAAAGAGACTATTAATGGAGTAGTGAGGGGCACCTGAGTGACTTAGTTAAGTGTCTGACTCTTGATCAGGTTCAGGTCATGAACATTGAGACTTGTGTTGCACTCTGCACTCACAATGCAAAGCCCGCTTGGGATTCTCTCTCTCTCTCTCTCTCTCCCCCCATCTGTTTTTCTCTCACTGCTTCTCCCATGCTCATGGTTTTTCTCTCAAAATAAATAAATAAAAATTTTAAAAAGGGAGTAGTGAAAGTCCAACACAATTGATAAATTATCTGGTAGACACATATTTATTTATTATTATTGTTTAGTTATTTATTTGAGAGAGAGAGAGAGCATGAGCAGGGAAAAAGAGCAGAAGGATGGAGAGAGAGAATCCCAAGCAAACTTCATGCTAAGCATGGATCCTCAAGCAGGGCTGAATCTCATGACACTAGGATCATAATCTGAGCCGAAATCAAGAGTCAGAAACTCTACCTACTGAGTCACTCAGATGCCCCTGGGAGACATGTATTGGAAAATAGAGCTTTGTTAAGATATTTGCAGCTAGATCCTGTGTGAAAGGCTAAGGACATAATTTTTATTTTCTTATTATTTCTTTTTTTAAGATCATTTCCTTGCCAGTGTATCAGGTATAGAAAAGTAAATACTCTCTGAGGAATATATATTCTATAATGGAATTATATAACCCTGGAGAGCATTAAGTTAAAGTTTTAAAAGCTCTCTGGAAGACTTTTGACTCCAGAATTGCTTAATGAAATAAAAAAATTAATTATTATTAGTCATGACTTGGCCCAATAATTATTTCATATTATTGTCCCTAAAAATAAGTGAAGATAAACCAATTTTTACTAAGATTTGAATGATTTGCTAACTTGTTATTTAATGAACAATAGTGTCACCAGTAATAAAATTTGGACTCTGAGTATGTGATCATTGGTATTATTATCTTTGCCAACTTCAGTTCAATTTGAATCTATGTTATATTCTAAATATTATGTTAGATTCACAAAAAAATTAAAGATATTGTTACTTATGGAAGTTAAATTTTGCTAACTCCCTATGAGACACATTATTAAATAGCATTATTTGCCAGTGAATTCAATGTTTTCTTAACACATTGTGTTTAATGAAATTTCATTAGTTCATGAAGAGTCAAATAGTTTAGTAATCCACAAAGAACATTTAACTTCTTCACAGTCTTCCTGTATCAGTCATACTAAAGTAGCTCAGTTCTATCATTTATTAATCTCAAATATTAATATGAATAAGAGAAATATTTCAGGAATAATATGATGGCACAAACTGGTGCTTAAAAAAAGAAATATATAGAAGCTTGCCATATTTGGGGCGCCTGGGTGGCTCAGCCAGCAGAGCGTCCGATTTTGGCTCAGGTCATGATCTCTCTGTTCGTGGGTTCGAGCTCCACGCCAGGCTCTGTGTTGACAGCCAGCTCAGAACCTGGAGCCTGCTTCACATTCTGTGTCTCCCTCTCTCTCTCTGATTCTCCCCTGCTCACGCTGTCTCACTCTCTCTCAGAAATAATAAAACATTAAAAAAAAAAAGAAGCTTGCCATATTTGAAAACGTAAGGGGGAACCATTTGAATAAGGATTTCACTTTTTAGGTGATTTCATATTCTGTCAAATCTCCACAATTAATTATATACAGATATCTAAATCCAAAATATTTTTACTTACTGATTGTAACAGACAGAATAATGCACACTTACCCAATCTCTGCATCCTAATTCTAAAAACCTAGGACTATGTAACACTACTGGGGAGAGAGATGTTGCAGATGAGATTAAGTTATGGGTCTTAAAATGGGAAGATTATACTGGATTATTTGGGTGGACCCAGTGGTCCTTATAAGAGGAAGACAAGCAGGTCACAGTGAGGAGCATTGTGATAATGGAACACAGGTCAAGTCCAATGGAGATTTGAGAATGTGATACTGTTGACTTTGAAGATGAACAGGGACCACAAAGCAAGGAATGCAAGTGGCCTCTTGAAGCTAAAAAAGAGAATACACCTTCTCCTACAGCTCCCAGAAGGAATGGAGCCTGTCCAATCTTCATTTTAGGACTTCTACCAGTAGAGATGTAAAATAATAAATTTGTATTTTTTAAGCCAATAATTTGTGGTAATATGGTATAGCGCAGGAGGAATCTAATACAAATTTCAGTCATAATGGGTGATGCTCTAACGAACACCTAAAAATGTAGAAGTGGCTTTGGGATTGGTCAGTGGGCAAAATCTGGAAGATTTTTAAAAGCACAAGCTGTCTTGAAATATTGAAACTATGGATAAATCTTTAAGTCACTTGGAATTTCTTTCGCATCTTGAACTGATGATTATACCTTTCCTTGTCTCTTGGATTGCTTGGTAATTAGTTTGACCATATGTCCTTGGTTTGCCTGGGGTAGACTGGGTTCACGTCTTCTGTCCTGATGTAGCCATTAATAATACCACTTATATCTCTAAAAGATGCATCAGTTTGGATGATAAACTATCTGTTCATCTTATGATTGCACAATTTTTTAATTTTACTCTTCTCACATTCAATCTTAGCTTTTTTCAGGTTGCTTCCCTCTGTTCTTCACATTAACATTGGAGTTTTCAGGATTCTTCTTGGTCTTATTTTATATTCAGTGTATAAAATCCAGTATGCAAATGTTTGCTTTAATTGGCATATATATATACTCAAAGATTCTCAACACCTAGCGTAGCTAGCTCCTCTCATAGAGTAGTAATTGAATACATAATCCAGATATTCCCCTGAGTTTCAGAAAAGTATTTCAAATGTACCATTGTATAACTGAATCTCCTTATTCTCAAACCTGCTCCTAATCTGGAATTTTTTTCATATGGTGAAAGCTCCATTCCTCCAGTTATACGTATTTAAACCTGAAAAACATTTCAGTCTCCTTTTCTTTCACCTTCCATATCCAAATGATAATTTGTTGTATTAGCTTTTTGAATATTGTGGAATTTATCTTTTTATTTCTACTACAAAAAAATCTATCCAAATTATTGCAGTAGTTTTTTTAATTGGTATCCATTTCCAGACTTGTCTTCCTCGCACCATCCTCAGCACTACTAATGTACAAAATTAATAAATATTTAAACATTTAATTATTTCAATAATCTCTTAATGGAACATCCAAGGTCTTTCCATGAAGGAAGTTCACTGTTAGATTTATCCTTTGTACTGGTGTTTACTCCTAAATTTTATCCATATTGCAGAACTGCTTGTAATTTACATCATACTATACCAACAATTCATTCTTTCTTCATTCTTCCATCAATTATAAAGCAACTATCAGATGTCATATATTTAAATGAACACTCAAAAGCCTTTCTATCCCAATAAAATCCTTGACAATTTGCAAAATTCATCTTAATTATTAGCTTCTTCACCAAAAATTTCCTTCCTAGACTTCCTCACACCAAATTTTTTGTTTTGTTTCTCTGTACTTCCATGCATTCTGGGAAAATCTTTACAACAGTACATGTAAAAGTGTATTGCGACAATTATTGTTTCTTTTTTTAGTTTGAAAACATTGTGAAAGCAAAATCTATTTCCCCATTCATGTCTAACATTGAGCTAGTCAAGTAATGAGTTTGAGACAATCAGACATCACCAGTAAAAAACATATAATTTAAATGCACTGTTTTTTTCAACTTCTGTATTGATCAATTTAAAAACATTTTAATATTTATTTATTTTTGAGAGAGAGAGAAAGACAGAGACAGAGCACAAGCAGGGGAGGAGCAGAGAAAGGGGGAGACATAGAATCTGAAGTAAGCTCCAGCTCTGAGCTGTCAGCACAGAGCCCGATGTGGGGCTTGTGAGATCATGAGCTGAGCCAAAGTCAGACGCTTAACCAACTGAGCCACACAGGTACCCCTGTATGGATTAATTTTATATAATCATTTTACATTTAAAAAATTGTTGCCTCTATGCTTTGGAAATAGATCAGTATATAATACCCATGTACCTAATCATCTTATCAATATACTGCCCTGATTGAGAATACAGACTGCTAATTTATTCTAAATCAACCAAGATCTCTGTCTTCTCTTGCATCCTTTAATCCCAGTATATAGTACATTTAATTATTTTTGCATGGTAATGTGATAGTCATGTCTTTGGTCATGGAATTACCTTATCATTTATTTTGCACCCAAATTGAAAAACTATTAAATTAACATTAGAGTAATCATTTGAAGCTTAATTATGCAATTTTTAGAAATGTCACTTATGTATAATGCCATAGTTTAATAATTCTTCAGTGGACAAGAATATAAGAAATATCTCTCTGTCTAGGGCTATGTGGTTGTCTATATTATATTCTAAAAAGAACCTTTCCTGGCAAATAACTATAAAATCACATTTTAGTAGCAGCACATGCCATTACAATATCCTTTCAAAGTATCCCTCCATGGCCACAAAATTCAGAAAAATAGCATATTTTAAAACTTGGCTCATGATGGCAGCTCTCCACTAAAAGCCAATTATTCTGGAATATTCTGGTACTAAAATGAATCACAAATGCTCCTCATTTGCTGGAGTCTCATGAAACACTTTCAAGGCAGAAATGCAGTTTAGTTGAGATAACAGATGGAATAAATGGCCCTCCTGAACCCAATTTAACAAATATTGTAGTTGCCATCCTGCTTATGATGCCGCTTTGCTCCGCAAAGCTTTCCTTAACAGTTTTCAAGTATTTGGAATCAAACATGGTTGGTCTTATTGAACTAGAAATATAACATCATAGATATGAGATATATTTGCACCAAAAAACTCATTCTCAGATGACAGCATTCAAGAAAAATGATCAGAAACTGTCAAGTGAAACAACAAAGTTTCATTTTTTTTGTTTTGTTTTGATATTTTACACCTCTTATGCTCTGTACTACACTGTTCATACTGCTTACTCTATTTAATTATAGACTATTTCTTTATAGATGTGTTATAAATATTAACTTATTTTCATAATAATTAATAGATATTACTTGTTGACATTATCATACTTCTGATTTTAGTATGTTAATGATAATATATATTTAAGAGCAAATATTTTTCCCAGTTTTGGTTCTCCCATTTTTCCTCCTTAAACTCCTCATTTTTGTAAAAGAAATTTTAGAGAAAGTATGTGAGGTGAAGAAGTAACTTGGTTTGTGTTAAGATTCTCCTATTGGTCAAGTGCTTAATGTATATTATTTTAGTATATCCTTATATCAGTTTGGTAGATATTATGTTCTTGGTTTGTATGAGGAACATGAAGTTCAAAATCTTGACTATGTTTATACTATGATAGAAGAAAAAAAATGATTGAGGATTCAAATCCAACTCTGATTACCCCAAGCTTCTCACTAAATACATATTAAACCTTTAAAGTTGTTATTACTGAAGTAAAATAAATTTACAAGTCTCCTTTTTAAGATTTATTTTTTAAAGATTTATTTTTTAAACACTTTTTGTTAAATAATCTCTACGCTCATCATGGGGTTCGAACTCATGACAGTGAATTCAAGAGTCCCATATTTTACCAGTTGAGGCAGCCAGGCATCCCCAAGTCTCCTTTTTAAAATTAGGAAGCAAACTTGGTCCCTGGACTGAATTTGATAATCAAATAGTTTTATTTTTCTCTATATTTTGTTAAATAGTCACTTACCTTTAAAATCAGAAGATTTTCATTTTAGATCTCAAACTTCCCTTGAAAACGTGGTAGATGTCAGTATAAGGCAACAATCAAGGCTTGTCCTCTGATAACACATGAGGTCCCAAATTTGTCTCGTTCTAGCATCCAGTTGTGCAAATAACATATTCCGCTGCATATGTCTAGTAAGCATTGAACTTTGCATTCTTGTTAGATAGTCATTGCTTCCTCCTGAAATCATTTTCCTCACTTCCACCAGATGGCAGGTTATGTTTACTTCCCTGACTGATGTAAGGAGAAAACTTGGATGAAGTTTAAATACAAAACAGGACAACCCAATTTGACAGCAGTTTGGAATTATCTTCATATTTCAGGGCAAGGTGTACAACTTTGGAAGATAATTAATTTTGTTTCCTTTCTGGTCATGGTTTCAAACTCTGTTACAGCCAGAGAAATAAAGAAGTCAATTAGGAAAAGAAAGTGAAGGTAAAGGAAAGGAAGGGAAGAGAGGAAGGAAGGATGAAGCAAGGAAGGAAGGAAGGAAGGAAGAAAGGAAGGAAGGAAGAGAGGCGCCTGGCACCTGGTGACGTAGTCCTCAAGCCTCTGACTTTGTCTTAGGTCATGACCTTGTGGTTTGCGGGTTCAAGCCCCAAGCCTGGAACCTGCTTCATATTCTGAGTCTCTCTTGTGCTCTCTGTCTCTCTCTCTCAAAAATAAACAGTAAAAAAAAAATTAATTAAAAAAGAAAGGAAAGCAGAAAGGCAGAAAGAAAGAAGGAAAGAAAGAAGGAAAAAAAGCAAGCAAGCAAGCAAGCAAGAAAGAAAGAAAGAAAGAAAGAGAAAGAAAGGAAGAAAGAAAGAAAAAGAAAGAGAGAAAGAAAGAAAAAGAAAGAACAAAAACAAGAAAAGAGGAGCACCTGGGCCATTCAGTCTGTTAAGTGTCCAACTTTGGCTTGGGTCATGATCTCGTGGTTGCTACATTCAAGCCCTGCGTCGGGTTCTGTGCTGACTGACACTCAGAGCCTGGAGCTTACTTCAGATTCTGTGTCTCCCTCCCTCTCTCTCTCTCTCTCTCTCTCTCTCTGCCCCATCTCTGTTCGTACTCTGTCTCTGTCTCTCAAAAATGAATAAACGTTAAAAAAAGAGGAAAGAAAGGAAAGAGGCATAAGATAGCATTCAAGGCCTTTTCATATCTATAGGTATCTTAAAGGAGACATCTCTGCTTTTCTTGGGGCTCAGTAATGTAGCCAAGGAAGTCCCACTATAGTTCAGTTTCATTTGAAGTAAGTGTTTTGGCATTTGCAAACAAAAATAGTTGACAAGTATGGAAAATAAAAATAGGCCCAAAGTTGAATGTTGTTTTAACATATAATGACACAACCATTCCATACAGTATTATTAGTTCAGTTAGTCAAAAATATTTGGACCACTACTATAGTCAGTCATTAAAATGAAGTAGAGAAAAATTCTCAATGGACTCACTCTTCTCTATAACTGCTAGTAAAAAGCTGGTTACAAGCAATATATTAGTGGTAATAATGGCTAATATAGAATATTATTTGTCAGGTATTATTCTACATGTGGTCCATGTTTTAAATAATTGAACCTTTACAAAATTCTATGTGGTCGATTATATTTTTCTTCATTTTTGAAATGAGAAAGATAAGGCACAGAAAGTTTAAATAGTAGTAAGTAACAGTCCCCAAGTTGCTAAGGAAGAAAGCAGCAGACTGGTGTAGTACACTGTAGCTCAAGAGTCCCTGATTCTAATCACCCTATTCTGTTACTTCTTATTATGAACCAATTCATCTTAAAAATAAAATACATTTTTTCAATAAATAGAAATAAGGACTGGAGTTAGCACCAAAATTGTAGCGTTGATATTTCATGAGTGTGGAACTAGAAATGATAGCAGTGTGTGTATGTGTATATTTGATATTTGCAAGATACGTTGAATAAGTGTTATTTTGGAAGTTAAAATATTAGAGTATAAATGTTTTTAACATATTTACAGAAAATACTATTATAATTGTCAATAATTATATCCTAATGTCTGATAAACACAGATATGACTGAAATAAATTATCAAATACTTTAAACATTGTCTTGTAATATCTCGCATTTGAAAGACATCCAAGATTTTTGTCAATATCTACAAAGTCAGTAAATGTTTGTTAAATAAATGAATGGGTAAATGATTACAAAATACATAAGCACTTTACTCTTGCATCATTAGTTATAAACACAAAGTGATAAGATAAAGAAAATTACCATTTCATTAATGCTTGAGTACATGATGAAATATGTAGAATACAAAATACAATTAGTATTTTCTGTGATTTCAGGTGTTTAACATAACTCCAGTTTTGATGGCTGGCATCAGATGTTGTAGTAATCAAAGAATATCCTCTGGCTGCTCTTGCTTATTTCTCTGAAGACTGGTGTTTTGGAAAAGACTGTTGAACTGAGAAGCAAAGTCCAAGGTTTGCATTAATATTTATTGCTTTTAAAATTTCCACTAGTGCCTCTGAATGTCAGAGTACTTATTTTCATTGTTTTGTATTAAGTGTGGCACTACTGGAAGTCAGAGACCTCTCTAAACTTTGGATTACAATCAAAATATGTTTGAATTACTACTATTATCAACTGTGTTAATAAAAGACTTTGACTTTGATTTTTTTCTTACGTTATTAAAGGGAGATGGAGATAAGGCATTAAATATGTACTTTAACTTTCATTATTCTGTTCTAGACTAAGGTCATTGTCTCTTAGTCAAAAACCAGATAGTATACAACTGCTATTTTAGTCAAATTGTTTTTTCATTTAATAATATATGCATATATATTTGAAAGTACTAATGTTTTTACTCATAACTTGCTTGTTTTTAAATCAAGTTTATTACAGTCAAATCTACAGTTTTGAATTATTGGTACTCATATTTCTATACTCAACAGAGATTATATATCCTTCATAGTTCTAAAATTTTTCAATATTTTGAAAAGATTCTATTGTGAACATATTATACTTGATTATTCCTATCAGGCACTTAATAGACATTCAAAATTATAGTGAATAAGTAACGATTTAAGTTAAATGGAAATTATTCTTACATATTATAACAAAGTAGTCCCACCAATGTACTATGGGATAAAGGCTTGGGAAGTAGAAATTTTTATCATTCCAATTAAAAAGAACTGAACACTTTAAGTTTTATTTTTCCATTAATTATACAAGTGATATGTCTATCATGATCAAATGACAGTAAAATCCTTAATAATATTAGGAAATATAATTTGTGTTATTAATCGTAGCTTCTTTGCTATTTAAAACACTTAACTTACTTTTCTTCTTGGGAGTACTTCTGTAAGGCTGAGTCTATTTGTCTAAATTAAATGTAATTCACTTGTTAAGATTCCTGCCTCCAAAAGTTCCTATTAATATATTGTACTCAGATTTCTCCTTCTTAGAGAAAGTACCAATTTAATCTTATAAATTTAAACTTGTAATTAGTATCAAGGTGCCTAGTCATATTTGATATAGCCCATTTGAGAAATTTAATGTGTAATTTATAACCATTAATGTTTCAGAAACATTGTGGTTCAGTGGAGAAGGTAGAAAATTGATGAAATATGAAAGAAGATTTATATCTTTATTCTTTATATGAACATATGGTGAGCAATAGAAATGAATTTTCTCAAATATTTCACACTATTTTCATTTTTCTGATGACATATAAAACATCTTGTGAGGCAAAGTTGGGTTCAGTATATTTCTGAAATGGAGAACCCCTTCAACTTGATGGTTTAATCCACTGCAGGTCATTAAATATTTTCTAAATTATCAATTATTCATCAAGTCACTATAGCAAATATACCAAGATCTTTATTTCAAAATACAATTCATTTCTTAAAAATAAGTTCCAAGTTCTAAAATGGGATATGCTTACATGTTACCCTA
Source organism: Crocuta crocuta (assembly GCF_008692635.1). NCBI lineage: Eukaryota > Metazoa > Chordata > Mammalia > Carnivora > Hyaenidae > Crocuta > Crocuta crocuta. The sequence continues at coordinate 3,249,435 of NW_027528803.1, forward strand.
ACTCTGGAAGCCCTATCAAACTTGCATTATCACAAGCCCTTAAAAGGTTTCTGCTGTTACATAGTTATCTGGAAATCATTTGCTCATTATGAAAGGTTAATTAATTATATGGCAGAGATGATTGTAAATGTAACCTAAGAGAAAAACATTCCCAAGGAAATGGAAGTAGCTTCTTTAAAAAAAAAAAAAAAAACAGCTAAATTTTATTGACTTCTGTATCCTGAAGCTGTTTGAAGCTCTTCATCAGGATTATTAATTCATTTAATTCTTACAAGTCCATTAATTATTTACTCTTGTTATCTTCATTTTATAGATAATGAAACTGAGACCTAGAGCACTAGGTAAATTGATCAACTAGTAATTGGCAAGGTTATACTACACACCAAAGTAGTATCATTACCAAATCTGTGGTTTTAAAGACAATGTTGTACTGCCTTTCAAAACATCTTTAAATTATTCAAGACAAATATTCATAAAAGTGAATAAGAAAGATATAATAAATACTAGCCCTAAGCAGAAATCTCTGGAATCTTTCACTCTATTTTTTAAAAACATCACAAGAAGAGAGAATACTTAAAAGATGTGGTTGGGAGGCAGTACAGTAGCAAAATAAAGCTTGTTAATGAGACAGTAAGACTAATTTAGGCATGGTAGCCCTGAAGTACATATCTCAGATCTAAAGCTATGCTCTCGTAAGAGCCCACAATTCCTGACACTGATATAGAATTAATAATTAAACTATAATGACCTTGAAGACTTATTCATTAATCATATTTAGAATATCTTAATGTCAGCCATAAGGAAATTATTAGAACTTGCTTTGGAGTAGCTGGATTGGGCTACAGAAAAATCACTCAACTTGGATATTACTACAAAATCTTGATCAGTATTCAAAAATGACTGTTAATAAGACTTAGAATATTAGTAAATTCTTCTGGTAAATACATTTGTATGCTCACTAGGATTTACTTAATGCCTCATCCACTCTTCAAACATCGTCTCTTCCCATAAATCAGCTAATGATTTTCCTTCATAAATCATCATTATAAGCTCTTTCCACAAATATTTGATAATCCTTGGCTGCCCATTCATATTTAAGAGTGAAGCACTTAAAAGCTGACCATAAATCCTATGCCCATGACAGGTACTTAGTGGTATATTAGGCTATGATTTGACAAGGTCCAATCATTTCATTGGGGAGTTCTTCAATATAAGTATTTATAGTTCTTTATTTTGAGCTAGGCTGTTGCCTCAGGAAAGAAGCTGCCACTGAGAAGTTTGGTAAAACAGAAGCCATTAGCATTCTAGGTAGCACCCTCAGTGCTAAGTGGAGCTGGAGAACTCCTTTTGGCAATATGTGCTTTTACATAATTCCTCAGTTTTCAATACGGCATCCTAACCATTAGCTAGCCAGCTCCCACCTGCACCTAAGTACTCCCTTGTGTACATTTTCCAGAAAATATATTTACTCTCTCTCCTAAGAGTGTAAGAAGTAGTTATTTCTCTCTGTAGAGGGTATGGATGTACATCTAGGTTTAAACTTTTTTAATAATGATTCTTAATTAACAAATGCCCACCAAAACTCTTATGTCTAGGGTACCTTGAATTTTAATTTTGTAATTCTCTGATGCAGATTGAGTTGGTTCTTGGTTTCTAAATATGCAGGCCACAATATTTCAGCTTATGTTTGTCTGCTACTGTTATGCATCATTCTCAGATCTTTCATTCTGAATTTTTTTAAATATTTTTATTTATTTCTAGGAGAGAGAGAGAGATAGGGTGAGCAGGGGAGGGTCAGAGAGAGAGGGAGATACAGACTCTGAAATAGGCTCCAGGCTCTGAGCTGGCAGTGAGCACAGAGCCCGACGTGGGCTTGAACCCACGAACCGCGAGATCATGACCTAAGCGAAAGTCGGACGCTTAACCGACTAAGCCACCCAGGCGCCCCATTCATTCTGATGTTTTACCTTTACTTTTCTCTTTCTTTTTGGAATTCATGTCTTTTTCTCTATATGATATTATTTAATTATTGCTCAGAATGTACTGTTGGGGAACATCATTATGCGATCAAATATTATAACTGACTTTGGTGGAAATAAAGCAAACCATAAAGTAATATACAACATAAGGTCTACCAGAAACCCAAATATAGTTGTTATGAATTATTAAATCTCTAATAATATAAAGAGATTGAAAATTTGGAAGTCAATAATATGAAAGATATTTCCTTATCTCTAATAGGGAGAAAATGCCTAGGAAATCTTTCAAAACCCAAATTGGTTTTTTTTAATTGTAAGAATTTTGAAAATGTTGACTTTGGAGTAATGAAATATAAATAAACATCATTCAATTATCCAAAAACAGTCTCATATGACACTGGAAGGACAGATTTGGTCTTGAGATAAATTTGGTGTCTATGTGCAAACAGTGTAAAATGTAAATGTAAATTGGAATTATTTAGGAAACTACACATGTTTAATAGTTAAAATAAAATTGATATAGAAACTTAGGGACTAAATATTTACCTTAGTAGAAATAAAAATAAATTGTGTGATGCAGTGATCTGCTAAGCCAAGTTTTAGTGTTATGTGCACTATTGCACATTAATGTGTAGGCTTAGACATGTTCTAAGTTATAGCACGTCATTTATAATATTGATAGTATGCTGAATGAAATTTAAGAAAAATATTTTAATCTAACATATTACATAACAGGTGGTAGATTATTTTCAGAATTGCTAGTAAATGGCTTATAGCAATACTCAAATTGATTCATTGAGTGTAAGGTAAATGTATTACACTTGAAAGGCAAAACTTTAAGCTTCAATACTCTTTGATATGGGCTTATCATAGTTTATGAAATTCATTGAATCTTTAAATGTATCAAACAAAAGGTAGGCTTTGCTTTTCAGGTAACAGAAAAAAAATAAATTATAATCCATAAATTTCCAGTTAAATTATATTGCTCACAAATGAATCTTTATCTCAATAGTTAAAAAAGTATATTTTTGTTTTTAAATCAAGATATTTAATTTTTATTTCTGCTGTACAAGTCCCTGAAGAATCCTCATACATAGTAACTCAATCAAACGAGAGTGACTAACCTTTATTTATCCCAGAAACTGCATCTTGCTCTTACTTAATATGAGTATTCTCTCTCACCTGGACATGAAAGACTACATATAATCTCTGACCTCATGTAAAATTGCACTTAAGTTGTGGCTTTTCATGACCCTCAAGTTTGTTGTTGTTGTTGTTTTTATGATCCTGTCTAAGTCCTTCATTCGGCAGGCAATAGAGAAATTTATTCCCCAAGCTGCCTCCTGAGCTGTAGCACCTTGTGTGATCTCACAATAAATGATCTCAAATAAACACATACTGTGATCTTATAATAAATGTTCCTTTACAGAATTTAGTTCCAAGACTTGGATTGAGAATAATACTACCTTCATGCCAGGATCAGGTTCTTAAATGAAATTATTGTATACCAGAGTTTCATCACATCTCCTTTCTTGAGGATAGAAGTCTACTTTAATACTGAAATGGTGTTTGGATTCGATCACCCAGACTCTAAGTCTGGTTTATCTAAAATTAGCTTCAACTAATTTTAGATAAAGAATCAGAACAATTCTTTCTCATGCAAAATACAGAAATAAAGACATATTTTCAGTGCAGAGGCCTATTTGGGACTTGATCTCAGGAACTCATGAGATCATGACCTGAGCTGAAATTAAGTTGAATGCTCAACTGACTGAGCCACCCCGGCACCACTGATCATAATTTTATAAGCCTTTTTTTCTATTTAGGGAATCTCATGGACAAGGCTATAATTTTATCTCAGATCTTGGGGTCATAAATATATTTAATTATAACATCTAATTTTCTAGTTATAATAAATCTAGCTATTATTCTTGCCTATGATTTTTCAGATGCAATTTACCTTACTGTAATAGAACTCTGTTTACTTTTTTTCTAAGGAGATGTTTATTTATTTATTTTGAGACAGAGAGAGAGCAGTGGAGGGGCAGAGAAAGAGGGAGACAGAGAATCCCAACAGACGTTGAGACTGATGTAGGACTGGAACCCATGAACCATGAGATTATGACCTGAGTGGAAACCAAGAGTCTGAGTCTTAACTGACTGAGCCACTCTTTCTTTACTAGAGCTATACATTTTTTTTAAGTCAGCATTTGTTTTCTGCTTGCTTTCAGTTGAGAAAATCAATAGTCACTTGGACAGTTGTGTAACAAAGGTGTACTAAAGCACCTTCATGGTTTTTTTCAGTCACTGTATAAATACTTTAATTATCTTTCAGTGAGGGAGGTAGCATCTTTTTTAAAATGTGGGTTTAATGTTTTCTTCATCACTAAGGAAGTTTCAGTTGAGGAATCTACCTTCTTAAAAAAAAAAACTGTGTTGCAAAGAGCCACTATGTCTCCAAAGACATATTACAAATTTGCTAATAACCAATCCATCACCTACTTCATGCCATCAGCAAAGCAAGCAGCAGTCAACTCACTATGAGTTACTAAGAACTTTCTTTAACCAGCCACCAAGAAAGAACTTTGGAAGGTTTGAAAATGGTAGGATATTGAACAGTAGCAGAATATGACACATCCAAATATGCCACTTTGGCATATTGAATAATTCAAGCTATAGACAATTGAGAAAAAAGCAGATAAAAGAAAAATTCTTTGCCTTCCCCCTTTTTGTGTAAAAGTAGGACATAACTTGTAAAACTATCTTTTTCCCCCTCTCTACCAGGAAGAACTGAAGTCAATCACCACAGACAACTCTAGAACCTTATCATCTCAAAGAGAGCACAAGAAGAATTTATATAACAAATCTTACTAACTAGACAAAAACCAGTCTATTAGCTTCTTCCAGATATTTATCTTCTTACAAGTTACCATGCTTAAAACTGTAAGTTGTTTTCCTTTGTCTTGTCACTTTAAAACTTTGTTGTTCTTTTGCTGTGACACTATATAAGTCCAAATTTAAATCATCCCATTGAGTTACTCATTCCTGAGTGCTCCCTTGTGTATGTGTGATGCATATGTTAATAAACTTCTATTAGCTTTTCTTTTGTTAGTCTATCTTTTGTTAGTGTAATTTATAGGAACCCCACCAAAATAACTAGGAGGGGAGAGGAAAAGGTGTTTTTTTCCCCCTCTCCTGCAATATAGTTATCAGTACAATTTCTCTACTATAGCTTTTCTAGATTTGAAGCACTGGAACTTCACATTTTCACTCACAATGTGCTTTTTGTTATACACCACTCTGTGGCTTCCTTATTATCATAAGTCTTGACCTTTGTACCTGACATATTTGAACATGTTGTAGTATTATCTACTCCAATACAATGACATAATAGACTACAGCATATTACAGTGTAATTTTGGATGCTAGAACTATGACTAATCTACTCTCTATAGGCAGTAACCATTTCCACATAGTAAAATTTTAGTCTGCCAGTTTTGTTCTGGGAATACTAATAAAATTTATTATTGCCTTACTGTCTCCAAACTTTACTTCTAACTGATAACATACAACATTTTTTTGTCACTTTGCTAACCTCATATAATATAGAAAACTACTTCCTTTTATAATTCTGCACTCATACAACATTTTAAATCTTGCCACTTTAATGGATGTTCCCGATGAAATCATACCTGGTGGATATCAGTTGACTATTCATGAGCTCACTTGACTCAATGTGTTATTTTATAAACATTTGGTAATCAATTTTTATTCTCTTTATAGATGATTCTTATCTCAAACAGAAGAGGCTAAATATATTATTACTGATTTGTGACAGATGAGAAAATCTAATGGTTTCTCAGATGTTAAATCAATGTAAATGGCCCTGCTAAGAGCTCCTTCTGGAGCCAAGTCGCTAAAGGGTCAACATCTATAGTGAAAATAGACTTGCTTTTGGAATCATGCATCATGTTTTGAGTCATATGAACATAGAAGTCATAGTCATAACTGCTAGTGGAAATTCCAAGCCCCTCAAAACTGACATTTGGATTTAAGAGTTGCTTCATGATATAACCCTTAATAATGGAATAATTGTGAATAAGATGAAGGTACATCTAAACAACAAACACATGAATCCAGAAGAAATAGTTTTGACTGGTTACTGTGCCAAACAGGGTGTGGTAATTAAAATCCTTCAGTGCTCCATAAAGGAATCCGAACTCATTTGCCCCACTGATTTTAATTGATATCTAGTAACAATCTCAGGAGAAGGAATATATTTACTAATAACATTCAGACTGTTCTTAAAATTATGATCATTTCTCAGACACTAGAACCACCAAAATATGATAATCTCGGAAGAGACCAAGTCACCCAAATTAGAATTTGGCAAAAACATTACATGGCATTATAACAAAAATTACTTGAGAATTAACCTAATCACTAATGGTGAGGAAACATCACAAGAGAGCTGAGGATAGTTCTAGTATCTTCTTCAGAGGTGAAAATATAATCTTGAAGGAAATCTGTAAAGGTAACTCCTTATTTGGAGATAAGAACCTGAGTCTCAAAGATTGAGATTTTGCATTTGAATGTTATTAAGTTTTGTCCATCCACAGATTTAAATATGTTCCAGTGATTGTAGGCATATATCTCAAACATAAATTTATATTTGAATTAATGGATATTCCTGATGTTAAAACATAAAGTGTTTTTAACTCTGTTAAAATTAGCTGTTAATTCCTAAACCTGTCTACTTATGAGTTTGTTACTGGGAAACTAATGAGATTAGGAGCCCGGTTTGTAATTTTTTAAATGTTTATTTAATTTTGAGAGAGAGAGAGAGCACACAAGCAGGTGCAGAGAGAGAGGGGTCCAGAGGATCTGTATCAGGCTCCACACTGACAGCAACAAGCTTGATGTGAGCCTTGAACTTACAAGACATGAGATCATGACCTGAGACAAAGTCAGACAGTCAAGAAACTGAGCCACCTCGGTACCCCAAGGTTTGAAATTTTTGAGTCTAACCTCTTCTAAAAAAATATATGGTCAGATATTATAGAGGATAGAGGACATAAAGAGTATTCAGCTTTGTAATCAATAGGCTAGATTTAAAGATTTAAAAAAAAGCTTGTGGATATCTTCATGGACTTTAATCTGGACATTTCATTTAATGGAAACATCACAAGGAAAGAAACAAAACAACAAACTACCATATGGAAGAAACCATGTTAGGTTCTGCCAGCAGCTAACACTACTACAGTGAAATTATAAGTTACAGGTCACTGGATCTTTCATTATCACCTCAAATGACAATATACTAGTAAAATAAAGGAGAATTTTCAGCAGCGTACCTTTGTCCTCAGGCTGACTCAAACTATGCCACACAGGAGGCAGGAAAAGTAAGCCTAGTGGTTCAAAAACTGCCTCAAACTTTAGCTCAATGGAAACTTAGAATTTTACAAACCTTTGGGGGAGAAAAACTAATATGGGAGTTACTTGAAATGAGGAAAGCAGTTATTCAAAATAGTGCATCTTCTAGCAACTCAAAGAAATATTTACACAGTGTTATGAGAAGGCTGTTACACATTTGTTTCAATAGATTTAACAGAAGTCTATAACTTCCCTACACAAGCAAAAGATACTGCAAAACAATCAAAGCTGGGGATTTGATTAATACTCTGTTGTCTGAATCTTCATTGTCTGGTGGTAGATGGAATCTTTTTCTTGATTGGATTTAGAACATGTCAGTACTTCTTTCAGAGTATATTTCAGAGTTTGATAATAATTCACCTTCTCATTATTCTCACCATCACATTTATCAATATACCTTCTCCAAGGGTTTAGGTGCTATTGCAGTCTGACTACAAAGCAGACACAAAAGCTAAAGGCATGTTAATTGTAACCATTGTACAAAAAGCCTCCCAGACCTAAAGACTATAAATGTGGGGCTCTTGGACAATGGTCCAGTGGTCATATATGATGGTATTTGTCATTTCATAACACCTAGAAAATTTTCTATATAAAGCAACTTATTTTACTGAAAGTATGACCCTGGTTGACTATTAGCTTCAGACAAAGTACACCGTGCTCATATATAATTTCACAATCAACCTCATCTTTCTGTTCCCGTGTGGATACAGGTAACTGCATGGAGGAGAAATAAAAGCAGAGGAATAATATTGGAAAACATGTCCTGAAGCCCCATCACTCACAGCAGCCATTTTTAGCCATGTGGCAGTGTCCAAAGTGGCTGAGCAGACAAGAATATTGAGTTTTCTAATTGGGCAGAAAATGTCTCAGCATTTTAAAAACATCAAAGTTACTGCATGTGAATTAGGTATTATGGTTGTGAAATATTTTAATAAAAATACCTGATATTTTAGGAAGTATGTTGATGATGAATGTGCAATAATCATCCATTTTAATTATGATTTAGAAGAAAAGAGTAAATTATTACTGTTTCCACAAAATTGTTGCTAAATATGCCAAATTATTTTTTCAGTGACCTATTGTTATGGGTTGAATTATGTGCCCCCACAAAGGATATGTTGGAGTCCTAAGACCCAAACGTGACCTTATTTGGAAAACGGGCCTGTAGAGAGGCAGTCAAGTTTGCCTTGAGGTCATTACAGTAGGGCCTAATACAAAATTACTTTCATCCTTATAAAAGTGATAAATTTTGAGAGAGATATAGATGTGCATAGAAGGAATACAACGTGAAGCAATGCATGAAGATGATTGTTATCTGTAAACTAAGGAGAGAGACCTGGAAAAGATCTTTTCCTCACTGCCCTCAGAAGGAGCCAACCTTAAGACACTCTGATTTTGGACTTCCAGCCTCTAAGACTGTGAGATAATACATTTCTGTTTAAGCCACCCAGTTTTGTGGTACATTGTTTTGGCAACTCTGTCAAACCAATATGGATTTTGGTACTGGGAAGTGTAGTGCTACTGAGGAAAGTGGCTTTGAAATTGGTAAGGCTAGGGGGTGGAAGAGTTGTGAGGTACATGATAGAATAGGCCCAGATTGCTTTGAAGAGACTGTTTATAAATATAGATGTTAAAGGAGATTCTGGAGAGACTATCATCTCAGAGAATATTATATTATAATGAACAGAATGTTGCAAGAAATATGCATGTCAAAGGTGCTTTGGATGAGATTTCAGATGGAAATGTGAAACAAGTGATTAGAAAGTGTAAGGGAAGTTGGTGTTCATTTTAAAGTGATCTGGGAGCCCCAAACACTGTGGTACCAAAACCCTTTTGTAAAGCACTAATGCAGGGTACAATTGGATTGGAAGAATATTTTTAAAAATGTAAAGATTGATAGTATGACAGTGAAAATTTAAATATTTACACACGCTTTGTGTAAATAAGTTGCTTTCTCTTTACCTAAATGTTTTGTGGGGATTAATATTATGTTATACTAGGCAACACTTTCCCTACCCAGGATTGTAAAATCAAAAGTTGTTGATGAAGTCCTAGTGAGGCTACAGTTAGGTGCATAGAGGTTAATGGGATTAAGGTGAAAGTTAGGATAATAATTATGTTTAAACAGACTTTATAGGCAGTGGTTTTATCTCTTTTACCTGAATAAATTTTAGGAGTGCCTTGGTGTTTTTTTGGAAACATTTCTTCTATCTAGTATCATAAAACAGAATGCATGCAAGTTGATCTATAGAGAAATATTAATTGGACTTGCTAAATGGGAACAAATAAGAAGGCCTGAGTCCACACAGTGTAGAATAGAAGCAGAAGTGCTGGTATGGACAAATTATAGACAGTCTTTATAGTCCTGTGTAGAGTGTAGATCGAAGCTTATGACAAAAGCCTGTGAGTGCTTCCCATTAGCAACGACTGGGATTTTGAACAAGAGAATTTCCATTTGAGGGATAATTACTAGCTTGCCATTGGACATTCGTTGAAACTACCTTCATAACTGAAGGACATAAGATAATCTTAAGCTCTAAAATACCTGTGATGTCTGGGGTAATTTGGAGAAAAACACTATATGGGATGGCGGTGCCCTAAGGAAGTCCATAATAAAATGGAAATAGCTCATACTACCTGAAGATTGAAAGAAGGTACTCCCAAGCAGGAAGTCTCATTTCCCCCAGGACTGACTTTGGAACTGCATGAGTACCTGCAGGATTCTATCATTACTTAGTGCCTATGAATAGCTCTTTACTGACTGACAAAGAGCTGCTTGGTTTGTGGATGGCAGTTAATAAGGTAAATGGACAAATCCTGTTAGGAAGGATGTCACTGATCAAAGGAGAGGCAAATCAGCTTTGTGCGCTGAATTGCATGCTGTTATCCTAGCAGTGCTGGATGAGTGGCAAAAGCCCCTATGTTTGGATTTTTACTGACTTATAGGCAGTGGCCAATGGCCTGTTCATATGGTCAGGCAGAGGGAAATGGAAACCTGGCCTATTAAAGCGATGCCCATATGCGGCATAATCATAAGGAAATTTAAGGGCTGCGTTAATACAAGACATGTTGACACTCATTGAGAGAAGTCCCTTCAGGTCCAGAGAGTAATTGGGATTGGCAAGCCATATCCTCCTGGGCTTACTAAAGGTAGCCACCTGGCTCCATGAAATGACTGGACATGAAAATACTGTAGGAATGCAGAGAAGAGCTGTGTATGCAAGACATACTCCTCTTGCATCTTTTGAGGCTCAAAATGACAATAAGAACTGTTCTGTGTGTCTGTATAAAAGAAATATATATACTGCATACAGATGGCTGCCTATGTGATAGATTTCCTCATGGGAAAGTCTTGATCATAACTGGCAAGTGAGACTGACGCTCGTAGCCTTAAAGGATTTCTAATGACTGGAATAGACGCTGACTCTAGACAGGGCTTTGCTTACTCGGTAGTAGATGCAAATGCTCAGAGTACTACAGAAGAATAGAGCATATTGCATCCATTTGGATAACCAACCATCATTTATACAAACCAAGGAACACAGTTTGCAGCCTAATGTCCACCAACAGGCTGGGATATATCCTCTTCAGAGTAGTAGTTTGATAGAGAATTGGAATGTGTAATTGAAATATTGGTTGTCTAAATCATGCTTTCAGGAGGGTGAGCTCACACTAGATAAGAGGGACAGTAATGGAGGCATCACCACTGGATAAATTTTTCAGTTTTTCTGGTAAATCTGAAGAAGAGGTAGTGGAGGAGAATTCTGGTATTTTCACTATCTTAATGGTGTTTGCAATTCATGTCAAGGGTGGAAGGATGTTGGTGTAAAGACTGTACTTTTTCCCCCCACATCACCTAAATATTTTTCCCTCTACTTGATGCAGAAATTATAGACCAGTGCTGCAGCTATTAGTGCTGGAAGCAGGAATAATTACTAAGCAAGAAGCTATATGTTTTTAACTTGATGTCAGAATTCCTAAAGACCTGGTGGAATGAACTATGCCTTTACCCTATCTAACAAAATTACAGTGAACAGTGAATTCAGCATTATCACCTAGCGGTAAAGATAACCCACTAGTTCTAGACCTATGTTATCTTATTTTATGTGAATGGAAGTGGACTGAAGGGGACACACTTGCTACATTAGTTCTACCACCTGCAACCCAGACGAGCACAGTGGCTAAACCAAATGTCTTTTACAAAGATGGGAAAATTTGAGCATGCATTGAGAGAAGAAATAATAGCTGTGAATAAAGGAATGAATAAATAGATTATGCAGTGACGGAAATCCAATATTACATTAACACCTCCAAAAAGGCTCAGAGCAAGAGATAGTATTATCTCTGAGCTTAATTATATCAGATGCCTCAAAGGGTAAAGCCATATATTGCTAAAACCATTTCTGCTTTTAGAATCTGACAAGATCAAATGGAAACCTGAGTGGCCTTGCCATGAGAGACCTTTTTGTACAATATGATATTGGTTTGGACTACTTATTAATGATGGAATGGGATTCTAGTCAGATGCCAGTGTCCTTTGATTATTATTTGATTATCATTTGGCTGTCAGGAGTCCATGGCCAGAGACGAGCGCTAGACTGTACCATAATAAGAAATGAATATTTGGTTTCCACCCCTGCTTCCTGGCACAGAGCTCTTAAAACCCTTGTTATTTCTTGAGTGATAGGGTTACTAGGAGCATCTCTTGCTTACTATTTAGTCTTTGATCCTGGTTCCAGTCACAGAGCTTTTCTTTTCTTTTTTTTTAATTTTTAATGTTTTTTATTTATTTCTGAGAGAGAGAGAGAGAGAGAGAGAGAAAGAGACAGCATGAGAAGGGGAGGGTCAGAGAGAGAGGGAAACACAGAATTCGAAACAGGTTCCAGGCTCTGAGCTAGCTGTCAACACAGAGTCCAATGTGGGGCTTGAACCCACGAACTGTGAGATCATGACCCGAGCTGCAGTAGGCCACCCTACCAACTGAGCCACCCAGGCACCCCAGTCACAGAACTTTTCTGAAATCCTTGTACTTTCCTGAGTGATAGGGTTGCTAAGAACATCTTTAGTTCTAAATTTTGGCCCTTGACCCTAGTTCCTAACACAGAATTCCTAAATCCCTTGGCACTTCCTGGTGATGGTAGTGTCATTTGTTCTAAAAGGGCATCTTTTGGTGGACGCCCAGATAACTTCAGGATGGGAAAAGTCACCAGAAAGACCAGCCGTGATGAAAGTGATGAAAGATGAACTTTCAGCCCCACCCCTCATCCTCTGGGGAAGTGGTGAATCCTCCATAAAAATCCCTACACTACTGGATGGGGAGAGTTTCTGGGTATGTAAACATGTGTGCGCTGGGAGTGTGTATACCCCGACTTCACGGGGATGGAGGCTCCTGTCAAAGTTTTCCTTTAACTTTAAGAGGTGATAAATACTCCACTTGTCTGTGCCAGAAAGATGTGAACACAGTTTCTAGTAAATAGATAACAGATTCTGGCACTATTATTTATGTTTATATTATATTTAGATTAAACACAAACAAAATTGCTTGGTTTGTAACTTCTAGGTGACAGAAACACTGAATAATGAGGAAATTTCTCATTGTTATCCAGGTTTTCATTTCACATTACTTACCTATTAATCTTTTTAAAAATTCCCAGTTTAAATGTATACAAATCAATTGCTTTTTAAAATTTCTTCATTTGTAAGTTCTTCAGATCAATTACTATAACTAGAAGGCTTTTTGTCACAGCCAAGAGAACCTAAGGAGACAGGTCGACTAAAGGTAATGTCGTGTCCTAGGGAGCCTGGGTGTCTCAGTCAGCTAAGTGGCCCACTCTCGATTTCAGGTCTCAGTTCATGATCTCAGGGTGGTGAGATGGAGCTCTGAACTGGACTCCGTGATGGGCATGGAACCTACTTAAGATTTTCTCTCTTTCTCTCCCTCTGCCCCTCTGCTGTGCATGTATTCTCTCTCAAAAATTAATAAATAAGTAATAAATTAAATTAAATTAAAATTTTAAAATATAATATTATGTCCTGGATGGGATCCTGTAATAGATGCAAAGATATTAGGCAAAAATCATGAAAACCTGTTTAATTACAAATTAAGTCAATCATAATGTAGCAGTATTTGCTCCTGAATTGAGATAAGAAATCATACAAATGTAGTAGGGGAAATTCGGTGTGTGCTGTCAGGGACATTGTATTATGTTTGCAGTATATTCTGTAAATCTAAAACTATTACAGAACTTAAAAGTCTATTAGAAAGAAAGAAAATCTGCAGTCTTTCAAAGAGAAATACTATGTAACATGAGCAATACTCAGTTGCCTTGGAGTTTTTTAAATAAATTCAATATTTTTGAAAACATACCAGAAAGTCGTTTAACGAATTATTTTCATCCATAGTATCACCAATGTAGAAAAAATCTTCTTGTTTATGTATTACAATTTCGAAAACATTTCTAAAGCAAATTATTTAATTTGTATTTTTATTTAATAGATTTGAATGTGTAAACTTAGGATGATTTTTTAAAAATTCAGAAGATCTAAGAAGAAATATTTCTGCCCTGTTCATTTTTATAGGATATCTGTTCTTCTCGGTGGCAATTTTACTGTATAAGTTGCAATGATCAACATGAAGTATTAATAGGAAACTATATTTCTTGACAGATGGCATTTAGATGCATAAAAAATCCATTTATCTCAGAAAAGTTCTCACATTTGTAGTTTTCTGCAACTATTCTGTATTTTTACCTCTGTTAAATAAAACATTTGTAATTTATAGAATTTAGTCATTGATCTCAAAAGAATCTCCTTCTACATTTAAATATTAATAGACTAAAATAAGACTGGACTAGTAAGTGAAATAAAAGAAATATATTGGTTGACATAAATTATTTAAATAACCATTAGAAACACTCTAGTAGCTGAGAAAATCTAGAAAGATTAATAAGGCATCTTGTACACGATTCATTTATTCAGTAACCAACAAATTACTTTAATTGAGTTCCTTAAGGAAAAAAAAAGTCTTTATGAAATTGAAAGTGGTATCTAAATGTCAATTTCTCTGTTTCCCACGGAGTTTTTTTAACCTCTCACTGTGACAACTTCCTACATTGTTGAATTGTTTTCAGAAAGTAAAAGAAGAAACCTCCATCAAAATACTTCTCTGATAATTAGAATGTTTCCTCTATAGCAGAATAAAAACCTTACTACACTCTTCCCAGAGACCATTTTCCAGGATTTCTTTGTTTCTGTTTTTGTAAGAACAGCTTAGTGCTTTTCCATCATAACATATTTATTAGTAAGGGGAAAATCTCACTTGTATATCTCATGAACTATGTTTCTTTAACCTAATTAATGTATTTTTTTTTGCAAAGATAACATTTCATCTTCTATAAAGAGTATGGCGATAAATATTTTCTTGTACAAGCTAATATGAAATATAATTTGGAATGGTTCATTTTTCTTTGAACTGCTCTTAAAGTAATGTTTTGTGAATTATTAATATCAACCTAATTTTATAACACAAATATATTTCCACTTTGGTTACTCATTTCTTGTTCTTTCAGAGCTTAATGCTTTATAGTTTTGTATATTCAATACCTAAAACTGTGTCATAGAGTAAATGTTCAATAAATACTTGTTGAATTTATGTAGCATTTACAGAAGTGGAAATATTGCTCTCTTTACTTTAGAATTCCTTCCAGATCCTATCCTCTTTCCTATGGAAGTTTTGAGCTAGTAGGAAGGGTGGTGGTGGAAATAAATTTGTAACTTAAAAAAAATTGGTATTCAGATGGTATGCTTAACCAACTATAAAGCTTTTAGTTTAAATAAAGGGTGAGTTGAACTTAAATGCTCTGACTAATAAAAATATATTTTATATTTTTGTTTAAGAGAAAAGGGGAGACATATTGCTGGAAATATAAAACTTTGAACAAGAAACTTTCAACAAGCTTCTGTGTTGTTCATAATGTGATTCCTCTTCCCGATATTCTCTGCAATCTTCACTAGGGGATTTATTTTGTTAAATACACACCTAGCATTTATTATATATGAAAGCTTTATATAAACTTCTTATTTATACATAACTCAGATATAGTATATAAATATATGATGTGTGTATATATGATATGTTTATATATACACATATTATATAATTGTGTATATATATTTCTGAGGATGTTTTTAAAGTTCTATCTTACTTTATTTTAAAATTTTTTATTGTTTTATTTATTTTTGAGAGAGAGAGAGATACAGCATGAGCAGGGGAGGGTCAGGGAAAGAGGGAGACACAGAATCCCAAGACAGGCTCAAGGCTCTGAGCTGTCAGAACAGAGCCCGATGCAGGGCTTGAACCTATAAACCGTGAAATCATGACCTGAGCCGAAGTCGGACGCTCAACCGACTGAGCCACCAGGCGCCCCAGTTCTATCTTACTTTAAATGTGAATATAGAATGAAAGCAATGAACACTTAAGAAGAAATAAAATCACATCTTAGCTATTGTCTGAATAATTTAAAAAGAAAGAAATTGAACTGCTAATAAGATTTAACAGTATGTTTTAAATAGGATGAGTGTAAATAATATATAATTATAATAAACCAATAATTATATATAGTCTCCAAATTAAGGAAAGTGAACAGCAGTAATCAAAGGATCATTTGTAAAAGTATTGTTCATCATAAAAGGATATAAACATTTGTAGCTATTACTTAAAAGTATTCATTAGCAGAACTCATTTTTTAGGCAGTTTTAAGGAGCAATGAATGGAAAGCAGAGAGAATTCCCATATACCCTGTCCCCCCGTGCCAGGTTTACAATATTAGAGACTCATCTACATAAGCTCTAAATACACAAGAAACTTTTTCCTCTTGTAATCTCAATGACTGGATATTCTCAAGGATATCTTGGCTATGCAACACCCCTTAAAATTGTTTTGTCTATATGTTCTTCTCCACTACAATCTTGTCAAATTGGACTTCCTTAACTACTGTTTGTGTGTAGCAGTACATTATGCTTCAGATTTAAAAGTGAAATGATCCTCCATTTCTTATGAATAGATTATGTTTCCCTTTTTAGGCATTTCTATAAACCTGAAATTTATATCCAATCTATCTTTCCACATCTACAATAACTGTATATATGCATATATATATGTATATATAGTATTTTCTAGCATTTAAGTATTTGAATGCTGTGGATAGTCTAGGTTCACTTCTGGAATGGCTCAGGCAAGTTATTACTCTCTATTGGTGTCAATTTCTTCACTCATAAAATGAAGCTAATAAGATAACAACCTCTTGATTAAGTAAGTTAATACCTTAAAAGCAGGTGGATATGTGCATAAGATATTTAATTCTGAAACCAATTTTACTTGCATACAGCTTTTATTTATGGACAATAGCATTATTTTGTATCTACATGATAACCCAGAAAAATTGGGGTTTGACTTCTAGTATTTTAATTGAGCTTATTAGTGATGAATTTGAATGGGGATGCATTTAAACACACACGATCACAGAATTATTTCTCTTCTTGAGAATAAATTTATAAGAAAGAAAGACATCAAGCCTGAAGAATAGTAATATTTTGAAAATTGTTTGGCTGTTTTCAAGTAGGGATTATTTTACCCGATGTTTTTCTTCCCATTTAAGTTCTTGTTTATTCTAAAGGATATTTTTTGCTCTTTTTTAAATATTTATTTTATTTATTTTTGAGAGAGAGACAAAGAGCATGAGCAGAGGAGGGACAGAGAGAGAAGAAGACACAGAATCCGAAGCAGGTTCCTGTCTTCAAGCTGTGAGCACAGAACCCAACACAGGGCTCAAATTCATGAACTGCAAGATCATGACCTGAGCTGAAGTGAGATACTTAAAGGTTGAGCCACTCAGAGACTCCAAATGACTTTATTGGTCGTTAGAAAAACATTCAAATTGTTTTTGTTAAATTGAAGTATAATTGACATGTTATATTATTTTAAGGTATATAACATATTGATTCAACAATTCAATATATCACTTAAAGCTCACCATGATACATGATACATTTTACCATCTGTCACCATACATTATTACAATATTATTATGTATGCTATACCTTTCATCTCCATGACTTAATTATTCCCTAACTGGAAGTTTGTACCCCTTAATTCTCTTCATCTATTTCACCCATCTTCCCACCTTCCGTCCCTGTGACAATCACCTGTTTATTGTCTGTATTTAAGTCTGTTTTTGGTTGTTTGCTCATTCGTTTTGCTTTTTATATTCCACATGTAAGTAAAATCATGTGTTTGTCTTTTGCTTTGTTGGACTTATTTCACTTAGTATAATACCCTCTAGGTCCATCCACATTTTTGCAAATGGCAAGATGTTATTCCTTTTTATGGCTAAGTAATATTCTAACACACACACACACACACACACACACACACGCCCCTTATCTTCTTTATCTATCGATTCATCTATTTTTGGACACTTGGACATTTTTGGACATAAATTTTATTACTACAGCAAGTGACTTGCTGACCTAAAATTTAAATAAACTTTAAAGAAAGCTGTCTTAAAAGAAGATTTTAGAAAATAATAACAACTATTGCCATAGTAACAGATTAAGTTATTCTCCTTCAATTCTATGTTGATATCCTAGAGAAAATCTGCTGCAAAAATTCTAATGATTGTGTTTATAAATCCTAAGGATTACATATATTAGCAGATCATAAAAAAGCATGATATTTAGCAAGCAATCTAGCAAATAATAATCATTCCATATGTAACAGATACTGTAGGAAGGATATGAAGGCATTATTAGAAAATTTATGTTCATAGAAAAGCAGCCCTGTTTTATACTTTGCACAGTTTAATGTATATATTCAAGAGTTTTCTCTTTATTTTTTACATTTTTTAATGTTTATTTTTTAAAGAGAGAGAGATAAAGCACTTGCAGAGGAGAGGCAAAGAGAATGAGAGAGAGACACAGAAACTGAAGCAGGATCCAGGCTCTGAGGTGTCAGCACAGAGCCCAACGTGGGGCTGGAACTCACAAGTTGTGAGATCATGACCTGAGCCAAAGTCCGGCGCGCCACTGACTGAGCCACCCAGGCACCTCAAGAATTTTGTCTTTAAATGGTATGTATATAACAAATATTCTAATATGCCTGAAACCAAACCTTGAGCTTTAAATATTATTGAAAACACCTTTCCAGAAATGTTTCAGGAAATTTTTATTAGTATGCATATTATATATCTAATTTCCTAAAGCAATCTTTTTTTAAATATAATTTATTCCCCAACTGGCTTTTATACAACACTCAGTGCTCATCCCAACAAGTGACCTCCTCAATGCCCATCACCCACTTCCCCTCTCCCACTCACATCAACCCTCAGTTTATTCTCTGTATTTAAGAGTTCCTTATGGTTTGCCTACCGCTCTCTCTGTACCTTTTTATTGTATATGTATACATATACACAATGGAATACTACTTGACAATGAGAAAAAATAAAATCATACCATTTGTAGCAACAGGCATGTAACTGAAGGGTATTATGCTAAGTGAAATAAGTCAGTCAGAGAAAGATAGATATCATGTTTTCACTCATATGTGGGTCTTGAGAAACTTAAGAGAACACCATGGGGAACAGACGTGGAAACATCTTTTTTTTTTAATGTTTAGTTTCATTTTTGAGAGCTGACAGAAGCAAGCCGGATATAGACTCAAACTCACAATCCCTGAGATCATGACTTGAGCTGAAGTAGGACGCTCAACTGTTCAACAGACTGAGCCACTCAGGCACCCTCCTAAAACAATCTTTAAAGACATTTGAGTTTTAGTAACATTTCCCTCTCAAAATTTTAGTTTCTTTTGAACTTGCTTCTTTCACATTCACAGCCACTCACCATCACACTAGTTGGCATTATTGAGTTTGTTCTCTTTTTGATTTTTTCTTTTTTTTTCCTATGAAACCTTTGCTTTGTGCCTTATTGAATTCATTTAATGGCTATTCAGTAATTTCCAAGGGGGTTTAATTCTTTTCATAGATTCAAAAGGTTTAAGAATTTGGATTAAGCTTGATAGCAAAATTTAAAAAGTACATGGCAAAATGACACAGATCTCAGTTCTTTTCTGTTTTCTTTGTGTTGTATATGTACACAGAATCAATGAGAAATGTGAATCCATTAAACAGTCCAAAATATAAGTCAGTTGAGAAATTATTTGGGTCAAGAAGTCGTAACCCTTGGGTTAGGAAAGAGTGTATAACTCCAGTTTGGGGTCAATAACCTTTCCCAGGTAGAGACTTCATCCTCTGATAAAAAGGGCTTTACCTCTGGAAAGAGTTAATTGCCTTGATCAGATGCAGAACAGATCTAATTCTTGATAGTAAACCCAGGCTTAATATATTTTGCAATTAAATCAGTATATTTGATTTTCCCCTGTTCCACTTCATCAGTAATGTGCCTCCTTTAACATGAGATAACAGTATCCTTTCCAAGAAAAAAAGAACTACTAATATTGTCATAATAACAAAAAATTAAAATAACTGTAAAGAAGAATGTCAAATTAATGTGTTGATCAGAGTGTTTTTTCTTCCGAGAATACTGATAGCTTATTCAATAAGACAAATTATAGCAACAAGCAAATGATTTCAAGCATGTCTAATTCAACTTGCACCAGCTATATTCAAAACCAAACCCATATGCTTTGTTTCAGAGAAAAATAGCCATTTTATGGAGACACATTTTAAATTATTTTATATCTATTTAACTCTGTCTGAGGTTGGGTGTGCTTCTTATTTGGGAAAAATAAGGAGATAAACATTAATTCTATTATTGATTTTTATAAAGTATGAATTGTGTATGAAACAGTGATTATGCTATGTACCTGGTAGTAAGAGAAAAATAAAATTTTCAGTGGGTTTACAGTAACAAATAAAAATGGATGTGATAAAGCTTTGAAACTTTAATAAAAGAAAAATATAAAATCAAATATTATTTAATGACGATAGGGAAAGTTTAGAAAAAAGAATTTTATAATACAGGAATTAACCTATAAAGGTATTGGGTGAATATATATATATTCAACTGATGAAAGATTTTCTGTGTGAAGTGTTCTAAAAATAAATTTATAAAGTTAGGACACTTCAGAATACAGAAGGATAGCTCTTTGCTAATTCGTGCTCCTTTGTTCATGCTACATATTCTGTAGCACTGAAAGCTTGGTCTTCGAAACCTCTTTTTTGTCACTTAATCTCTTTTTCTTTGTATCTCTCCTTGTATATCTCGTGCCATGGATTTAAAAGTCATTTCTACATTAAATTGATACCTACAGCCTCTTCTCACCAGTAAACTTACAACCACCCAACCAATTGCTAATTCCAGTTGATGTCTAAAAAGAATCTCAAACAAAATATATCCAAAATATAACTTCTACTCCCCCCACCCCCGGCCCCCCAGTTACTATTTTTGCCATGCCCTAGTTGACAGCAGCCCCATCTACTCAGTTTCTCAAGCCAAAGCCGGAAAGTCTTCTTTGACATTATTTCTTTAACCTTCCATGTCTAAGTAACCTTCAGTTTGTTATCCGTTGTATAACAGCTATGTACTAAATCTTTTCAGTCCTTCTACCACCTTTATAATCCTGGTTTAAACGATTTGCATTTCTCATATGAACTATTGTCATGGATTTTTACCCTACCTCCATTCTTGCCTTTCCCAATCGACTCTCTGCAGTGGAGTGAAATTTTAAAACAGGAAAAAATATCATTTTTCTTCTCTGCTTAAAATCTCAGTAAATTGTGACTTCTCTCGGTTTTCCTTTGGTTAGTTGGAATAGAGGTTTACCATTCATTTCTTATACATATCTTTTCAAAACCCAATTTGGGGGGTTAAAATTTTTTTTCTATGATATTCCTGCTATCAATTGCACTGATTTCTGTTCTGATATTTTTCTTTTTTTTTTCTTCCTGTTTGCTTGTAAGCTAACTTTTAGAAGTTTCTCCTTTTTGATATATGCATGTACTACTATTAATTTCCCTCTAAGTCTTACTTTCACTATATTCCACAAATTTTGACAAATTGTGTTTTTATTTCCATTTACTTCAAATACTGGCTTTTAAAAATATTCCACTGAGGGGCGCCTGGGTGGCTCAGTCGATTAAGTGTCCAACTTTGTCTCAGGTCATGATCTAATGGTTCATGGGTTCGAGCCCCGCATTGGGCTCTGTGCTGACAGCCAGCTCAGAGACTGGAACCTGTTTCAGATTCTGTGTCTCCCTCTCTCTCTGACCCTCCCCTGCTCACACTGTCTCTCTCTCTCTCTCAGAAATAAATTTTAAAAAATAAAAAAATAAAAAAATATTCCATTGAGACTTATTCTTTGACCTACGTATTATTCATAAGTGAATTGTTTAATCAACAAATATTTGGGATTTTACACTTAACTTCATTTATTGATTTCTACTGTAATTTCAATGTAATCTGAGAACATTATTTGTATGATTTTTATTTTAAATTTATGTCCAAAGGTGAAGAAAGTGGTCTAGCTTGTGTTTTAAGGCAAGGAATGTTCCATGTTACCTTGAGAGAATGTATTTTCTATGTTTGTTGAATGAAGTACTGTACAAATGTTAATTAAGTCAAGTTGATAAATAGGCTGTTTAGATTAATTTTATCTTTACTGATGCTCTGTCTGCTTGATCCATCCATAACTGAAAAACGGTGTTGAAGTTTCCAGTTGCAAAGTAGATTTTTTATTTCCTCATGTGGTTCTGTTTTGCTTCACAAATTTTGATGCGCCACTGTTAGTTGCATACACATTTAAAATTATTTTGTCTTCTGTCTTCATAAATGGACACTTTACTGTTATTTAATGCTCCTTTTTATCTCTGATAATTTTCTTTGTTCTCAAGTCTACTTTGTTTGAAACTAATAAAAGTATCTCAGCTTACTTTTTATTAGTGTTTAGGAGTATATCTTTCTCCTTCCCATACTTGCATGTAATTTCACTGAGTTTTTATATTTAAAGTGAGTCTCTTACAGTTTTAAAATAAATAAGTCAAGGAGCTAAAAAGAATTAAGCTCAGGGAATATAGTCA
Source organism: Crocuta crocuta (assembly GCF_008692635.1). Lineage (NCBI taxonomy): Eukaryota > Metazoa > Chordata > Mammalia > Carnivora > Hyaenidae > Crocuta > Crocuta crocuta. The sequence continues at coordinate 3,271,936 of NW_027528803.1, forward strand.
GTAATACTGTAATAATGTTGTATGTTGAGAGATGATAACTACACATATTGCGGTGACCATTGTGTAATGTATAGGATGGTTGAATCACTACATTGTGCATTTGGAACTAATATGATATCGTATGTCAATGTACTTCACTAATAAATTTTTGAAAATAAATAAAAACAAAGTNTCTCTAAAGAACTATTTAAAATATTACTTGTGGGGCAGGTTTTCTGATGATGCGTTCACTTAGGTTTTGTCTACAGAAGATTTTTCCTCTTCAATTTGGAAGAATAATTTTTCCAGATATACAATTTTAGTAATGGTAATGGTAATTTCTATTCCTTTTATGTTTTAAAATTTTCACTTCATTCTCTTCTTACTTGCATGGTTTCTCATGACAAATCTGCTATAACAGTTTTTTCTCCCTTTCTATATTATTTATTTATTTGGGAACTGAAAGCTTGTAGCTCTTAGTCACCTTTATCTGTTTCACCCATCCCCCCATGCACCTTCCCTCTAGTAACCACCAGTTTGTTCTCAGTATTTAGTGATGTATTTATTTGCTTCTTTTTTTCTTTTTTGCTCATTTGTTTTGTTTCTAAAATTCCATATATGAGTGAAATCATACAGTACTTGTCTTTTTCTGCCTGACTTACTTCACTTAACATTATACTTATAAGTCTACACAGTTGCTGTTTAAGTAGATACCTCCACCCAGCCCCAGCTTTGTTTTTCACATTTTTTTCTTTCTCTTTAGTTTTCTAAAGTTTGGGTATGATATGACTCATTGCACATTTTCTAATAGTAATCCTACTTGGTATTCTCTGAGCTGCCTGTATCTGTGGTCGGTGGCTATCATTAATTTTGGAAAATTTCTTGGTCATTATTATTTCAGATATTTCTTCTGATCCATTCTTATTCTTCCTGTATTCCAATTATGCTTATATTACCCTTTTGGAATTAACCCTCAGTATATTGATTGGTATTAGCTTCTGTCATTTGTTTTTCTCTTTATATTTTAGCTTGGGAAGTTGTACTGACCAGTCTTTAAGCTCACTGATTTTTTCCTCATCTGTCTCCAGTCTATTAAGTCCATCAAAGATATTCTTTATTTCCGTTGCAATATTGTGGGTTTTTTAAAACAATTTTATTTGATTTTTTTCTTGGAGCTATCACCTCTACACTTATGTTATCCATATGTTCTTTCAGTTATTTACTTTTTCATTAGATCCTTTAACATATTACTTTATATTCCTTGTCTGCAAAATCTAGCACCTGTGTTATATCTGAGTCTGATTTGGATGCTTCCTTCGTCTCATTAGACTGTGCTTTTCCTTTGCTTTCACCATGGCTTTTAAGTCTTTGTAAAAATCCAGACATGATGTACTGGTTAATAGACTACAAATTAAATAAGACTTTAGTGTAAAATGTTTTTGTTAATTTGGTTATGAGAGACAGGAAAGTCAGAGGAGGTGGGGAGTGGGAGAAATGCCTTTCCCCAAGTTAGGGTAAACTCTGGTAAACTGTTTTCCACTGTACAAGAGGCATTTTTATGGAGAGTGCTCTGCATGCATTTTAAATAATCACACTTCCCTTCCACCTGCTAGAGCCACAAGAGGATTCTTCTAACTCTTCACCACAAGGACCTGGTAGGGGTCCTGAAAATAAAAACCCAAAATTAAATAAAACACACACACACACAAAACCAGGGTTTTGGGCCCCACTAAGTCTGCAGATCTGAAGTACTTCCCACTCTTCCTCTAGTGTATCCTCAGCCTCCAGGAATTTGTCACAATTACCATTTGAGTGTTTCTGCCAGTCTGTGCCTCTAGTAGCTTCTGCTCCAGAGAAGCAGGCCTCAGAAGTAATCAGCTGGGTTCTCCTGCCTCCCAGATTTTATGGTGGTGGTTTGTTGTGCAACCTCATTTCTCTGATGGGTCCAAGTAAGGGGTGGTTTTCTTGTTGTTCACCTTTTCTCTTGTTGTAGGGTTGAAAGTGACAGCTTCCAACATTTTATGTGGCAGCCCTGAATTTGTTCTTGAACTCTAGAAACTTTATTGTTTTAATTTTCATATTTAGGCCTTCAATCATAGATTTGCATTACACAATGTACAACTAAGTTTCTTTTTTAAATATATACATCCAGTTGATCTAGTAATACTACTCATTACAATACACAGTATCCTTTGCCATAAATCAGAATTACTATATATGTTTGAGTCTGGTTATTGCTCTTATTCTGATAGTCTACTATCCAATATTCTACTCTCTTAATTATTGCAGCTTTAAAATAAGTATCAGTAAGTTATCATTTTAATCCTTCAGCTTAGTTCTTTCTCAACACAATCATTTTGGTTTGTTTGGTCATTTATGTTTTCCGTATATACTATAGTTCTCATGTAAATGATGGAATTGTGACGCTAATTGTTTTTGATGATTTAAAGTAATTTAATTGTCACTGTAAATAAATCTTTTAAAAATCATTCTATAGGTTTGTCAGGCAGGCTGCTTCAGAGTGATGGGGAATTTTTGCAACCAACTAGTTCTATGAGCATGAGTCAATAAATACATTTCATTTGTTGTGAAACAGTTCTTTGTTTAGAAGCAACATTCTGTAGAATCTCGTGGCATTAACACATGCTGTGAGTCTAAAATTTGTGACTTTGGTTGAAATATTGAAAGCATGGAAGGCATTTGACATAGGGCCATTAAGACAAGTCTAACTCGATTAATTTAGAAAGCTAATTTTTAAGTTTCTGTTTCTTGGAATTATTTCTGATGGCAGTTTTTTTTCATTAGAGTGTATGCAGAGAGGCAGAACTCTACCAGCAATATCACAGATTTGTTGAGATTAAGCTTAACTCAGTTTTGAGAACTAGTGAAGAAGTGCATGTTAACCTGTTTTATGGTTTGTTATATGAAGCAGCAAGATATGATTAGTTTTCTGGGCTATACTGAAAAGTCTCTCCTTGGCTGGTAGAGGGACAGATATAAAAATGTCAATGTCTCCTGAGTATTCTATTACAGATGATGAAATGAGAGTAGCACAAAGTAGTGACATGTTGTAATTTTACAGGGATAGGGTGGGGAGATAATAATGATATAACAAATTTTACCTCATGTCCCAGAAGGATTTTTATTGGTTTCTTACTCTTCCTGGAACTATGCTTCCAAACTGAAGAATTCATGACACAATACTTCTCCTTCTCACATGAGGAGATAGGAGAGTTTCCAATATTCAAAGAGGATGATATCTATAATAGAATATTAATATGAATTGGTCCAAATGAATTTAAGAAAATGTCATCATATGAAGTCACTGTATCAGGAACTAATCTTCCCAATCAAAACTGCAAAGCACTGATAAAGATGGGTAGATAGGTTGTTAGGTGAGTAGATAGATATCAGGTAAAAATTAATATAATGTTTTCCTATATATAGAAAACTTTCTTAATATGTAACTACCTGACACAGTAGTCAGGCTCCAGCTCATTATTAACATACCTTTCACTCATAACCATTCATATTCTTGTCAGAATACAATGTCTTTCTGCTTCTATACCTCCTTGTAGGTTTCTAGGCAGTAGGGAAGATACCCAAAATCTATGAATTTAGTACTTTAAAGACAGCACCCAGTGGTTGTCAAGGGCTAACTGTCAAAAATATCTTGTCATAGCAATTTCTTTCCAAACTGATATTTAGTGGCTATAAAACACATGTCATTCAAGGTTGTCAGCACCGTGAAGTGATTACTATTTTCTTATTGGTTTTGGCAACTTGAAAAATACATGACAATCACAATCACAGGGACACTGTGATCTTCTGGCCTGGTGGAAAGTGTTAAAGTGACAAATGAAAAGAGGCACTCAAAAGAATTCTGCCTTTTGTAAGCCCAGAAAACAAACAAAAATCATTATCCCTGTGTATGCAGCAAAAAAGACAAAGATTTTACTTTAAGTTTAAATTAGTTCCTTGATTATCTTAAAATTAATTTTCAAGATTGAGGAATGACAGTACAGAAAGGTGGCCTGAGGGAGTTCATATGATTTTTTTAAATCTTAATATTGTTTTTCTTGTTTTGCTTTAATTCTACTTTCTCTTATATTCAAGTTTAGGACCTTTGAGTTTAAATAATACTCTACCATAATACAGAAGCTACAAATTAACAAAAGGAGGTATTATTTCTTGTTTACCGTTAGAGGTAATTGGAATCTTTTGTGTGAAATAAAATATAGAGAAGACTAACAAATTTACAGCAGAAAAAAATGAATCAAAACTAAGCTTTTTAATTTGATTCTGTGTTCAAAGATTATATGAATATGCTTTTGTCTTTGTTTTGAGATACGAACTTTGGGCAGCTCTGAATATCACAAACAGGACTGATGAACCACACTCAAGGCTAAGCTGCTAGATTTAATGTCCAAATCTTGCCAAAAAGGAAAAAAAATCACTTCCACATCACTGTGAACAATACCCTACAATTTGTATTATTGGCTTTTCTGTGCCAGGAACTTGACTTTGCTTCAAGCACTACTGCCTCCTGCACAACTTCCTCTTTCCTGCCAGGTACTTACCCATATATCTTTCCTCCACAGTCACCCTTACCAGTCTAAGACAGAGAGAGCATCTTGTGACTCCACTTGCTACCTTCTCCTTTTTTGGTCACCAGCACCTGACTCAAACTCTGGTCCAAATTCTTCAAAATGGCATATTCTTGGCTATATGCTTCTTTACTCCTTATGGGAAAAGATGGGATAATAAGTATGTCATAGACAGAAGCATTTTCCCAGCCCAACTGAGTAAATTCCTCCAACATTTAAAGTGTTCAAGCCCAGGATCACCTAGGTGGCTCTGTCAGTTAAGTTCCTGACTTCGGCTGAGATCATCATAATCTTGCAGTTCGTGAGTTCGACTCCCGCATCATGCTCTATGCTGACAGCTCAGAGCTTGGAGCCTGTTTCGAATTCTGTGTCTCCCCCTCTCTCTGCCCATCGCCCACTCACGCTCTATCTTTCTCTGTCTCTCAAAATAAGCATTAAAAAAATTAAAGCATTCAAATTCAACAGAAGAAAACAAAGTAAAAGTGCCTGTTTTAAATACAATTATTGTAAAAAAAAGAAGCATAGTTTTATGTTTTATAGATGGTATTGATATTGCCGGTGGTGTTAATGGTAGTATATGTATATTCGATTGGTTTTGCTTTTATCTATTTTGACTTCAATCCACTGAGACAGGGTATAGGTTTAGGTTGCAATATGAATAATTCAACTTTATCCTTAGGAAAACAGCAAGTTATAAATGTAAGTGTTGAAACACTACCCTACTGAGTACTATGACAATAGCTTTCATTTTACTTTCGTTAGAAATGTTACAACATAATATGTATTTCTGTCTTTGTCCATGTTGTACATCATGTCTTATTCATCATGAAGCTTTATTCCAGCTCTAGTTATTAACTTTCAAGTAGAGTATTTTTGTCCACAATCCCTCCTAAAATTTTCATTGAGATCATGAGTTTCATGGCATGCAGTAGAAAAGTATGAAAAATACAGGTAATTCTATGCTTCCACAATCCTTAAAAATGTAATTTCCTGTAAGGTCCTAAAGCCCTGCTTCTCACGTATCTTTTAAGTTATTGTGCTTTCCAAAGGAGCCTTCTAATAAAATAGGAAAAAGAAATTACTCTCAGACGGTGTTTGCATTCTCTTCAGCTAATTTTAAGTAACAGCTCTGTAAACATCTGTCGAATAAAAATCTGACATTTCAGAAGAGACTTAAATAAACAGTAACTGGAATTCTTATGAAAGGAAAAAAACTATAGAGCAAGTCTCCATTGCCATCTTTTTATTTATTGTAAAAGGAAGTCTTTTTGCTATCTACAGACATGCAATTAACAAAGTAGGATCAAGTATAGGAAAATAATTATTATCTGTTATTTCACATGCCATACATGATTTAATTTTTGTTTGAGCTGGAAGTGTATAAAATATGTTTAATATATGGAAATTAGAAACAAAGATAAATCCTTCTTGTCTCATTTCACTCTAAATAACACTGTTTTGTAGCTGAAAATCTAGTCATCAGTTATTAAGCTTACAGATTTGTTGTATCAAATGAGATAATGCATTTGCAAATGCATTGTAAATTTTGAAACAATAAAATCAATATGCAATGTTACTGTTTTCAAAGATTAAAGCAAATGACCTACAGCAAGCAAACTTATCTAATTAAGAAAAGACACATGCCAGCTTTGGAAAAAATTAGTGCTCCCTCCTGCTTGTTATATTTTATTATCACAGATTGCTAATTATTTTAAAAAATAAATATTGTGGATGGTGTGTGTGCCCTAGCTAATTCTTCAGCAAATGTTATCAGCTCATATTGATCAAAAGGACTTTTGTTAAACTTACTAAAGCAAAGAATAACATTTATGCTCACAGCTTGTATGTCTTCTAGAAAATGTGAGTATTTTATATTACCTTTAATATAATCCACAAAGCAACAGCATTGGAAACGAAGTCCCATACACCTGGAAATAGGTGCACTTGGACATTCTTCAAGTAGGGTTAATGCTAAGAAACATATTATATTGAACATCTTGTCATCTTTGAATATCCCAAGAGCAAGGAGGAGGGATATTGTCTGTCAACTACTTAATTATCTGCAATGTATATGCAAATACTCAGAGTTTGATGAGGTCTTTACATTTCACCTCCAAGCACCGCATTAGTAATTCATGAATCCACTACTAATGTTTCTGCGGCATTCAGGCAGCAGTGAAAAATTAAGCAATAATGACTTCAAAGGTGGAAGAACCACAAAATAACTCTGTACCTTTGAGGTCATTTATACCATTTGAACACAAATTATATGAGTGCACTTCATTGGCTTCAGCACTTGCAAAGCATTGCTAATGAATAGGGAGGTTATTTAGGAAATGGAGTGCAGGAGGTGGATATAGATAGAACACTGACGCTTAGCAGAATTGATTCCAAATATAAAAAGAAACACATTTATTGCTTTTAAATGGCCTCAAATGCAAAATCCACAGATGAAACAGATTTTCAGAAAATCCAGGCAATGCACTAAAGTTGTTCAATCAGCGTTATCAACTTCAGGTGCTTGCTTTCTGTGACTCTTCCTCGGTTCAGTGGCAACCCACAAGTAATCATGTATAAAAGCCTCTTTGCACAGTAGTTGTTTTTGAAAATGCAGTCATATATGACAAATTATACCCTCCTTAGAATTGCTTAAAAGCAATTTTCCTCTAGCTGACTAAATTGTACATTGATACATATTATCATTGTGTTAAAAATATTAAAATGGTGTAGTAAAGCAAATTGGCTAAGCCTTAATTCTGAATTTTCAAAGTAATAAAAATGATAAGGGAAATAATAATTTGCAAAGGGTCCATTGTTTTTAAAGTTTTGGAAATCATTATGCAAAATGATGTAATGCTAAACATAAAACTTAATATATTTTGATATACTTTAGATTATTTAATCGACACCCACCAATCATCCTATCTATAGTATATATTGACTACAAATAAGTACATGTTCCCATATTACCATAGGGTAACCATAAGAATCAGAAAATCAACAATGATCCGTTAATGCATGTAATTCTCAGTACCCACTCAATTTTTTTAATATGGATTCCCAGGGTCCACCCAGTGGGGTTACAGATTTTTAAATTTTTTAAAAATGTTTATTTATTTTTGAGAGAGAGAGAGCAGGAGAGGAGCAGAGAGAGAGGGAGACAAAGAATCTGAAGCACGCTCCAGGCTCTGAGCTGTCAGCACAGAGCTCGACGTGGGGCTCGAACCCACAAATCGTGAGAACATGACCTGAGCCAGAGTCAGGTGCTTAATCAACTGAGCCGCTCAGGTGCCACCACCACCCGCCCACTCAATTTTTTTTTTAAATGTTTTTTTATTTATTTCTGAAAGAGATAGAGAGAGACAGGTGAGCAGGGAGGGTCAGAGAAAGGGAAACACAGAATCAGAAACCGGCTCCAGGATCTGAGCTAGCTGTCAGCACAGAGCCTGATGTGGGGCTCGAACCCATGAACCGTGTGAGATCATGACCTGAGCCGAAGTCGGGCGCTTAACCGACTGAGCCACCCAGGTGTCCGTCAATTTTTGAGTTATCTCAATAGTGTCCTTAACAGCAAAAGGCCAGGATCACTCATTTCATTTCATAGCTCATCTAAATCTCTTTCAATCTGGAACATGTTCCTAGTCTTTCTTTGACTTCTGTGTCCTTGACACTTTTAATGACTATAGGCCAGATAGTTTGTAATTTCTCTCTTCATTTGGTGTCTTTGATATTTTTATATGATTAGATTCAGGTTATGCAGTCTTGGCAAGAATATCACAGAAGAATATTCTGCTCTTCTCACTGTGTCCCATGAAGTGTACCTAGTACATGTTTGTCCCACTACTTGGAGTATTACCTTTGATCACTTTAACAAGGTTCTATTTTTCCATTGTAGAGTTATTCCTTTTTACTTTTGGCCTTAATAATATTTTATGACATCATACTTTGAGGCTAGACAATTGTCATTCTTCATTGAGGTATTATATCTTATTATTAACAACCATTCCTGTTTTGGCCTGAATTAAACGAAGTATGATGGTGGCAAAGTAATTCTCTATTTCCTTCCTTCCTTCAAAAAGATGAGTTGGCCTTATCCCACACATAACACCTCTCAAGTCTCCCCATTTATCACATCTTCCTCTAGCTTATTTATATCAGTAGGGATACATGAACTGCTAGTTTATTCAACAGGTTATAAAATTTTATTATTATTGTCTGCATCGATGTTCACATTGTCCTAGTATTGGCCAATGGGAGTCCTTCTTTGTCTTTTCAACACATTCCTATTCTTTTTCTCCGTGATCTGTAACTTTCTGAAATAAAAAGATATCCCTTCACCAGCCTTGGAATCAGTTATTTCAAGAAGCCCTTGAAATACTTCTCAAAGTTTGCACCTGACTCATGTGATCAAAGTAAGGATATGATAAGGAGTAAGATAAGTCCATAATGTGCACTGCCTTTCAAGATGCAGTGAGAAGGCTAGGACATTCTTTTATGATTTTCTTGCCAGGGATATATAACTTGAATCTGATAACGATATTTGGAAACCAAGACTTGAGTGTTAAATATGCTCACTATTGTTAGAGGTTGTTGCTTTCAGGTTTTGTGTGTGGGTAGAACTGGGGATTACAAAATATAGATATGTACATCTATATTTTTTTCTATATTTCTCTTCATGTATTGAAAACTGTAAGTGCACATTTACAAAACTGATTTTGATATGATATGCTAGATCCTTTTGTGAGAAACCTAGCTTCCATTATCTTCAATATCTTCACTAATTTGATCAATTCTCCTGTTACAATGGTAACAGCCCCCTCTTACCATTGAGGCCAATGACCTTCTTTATAGTTGCACTCTTCGCCTTGGTTGTGCTTTGACATCCTGGAGTGAGCAACTCAACCTGGACTGCCGTCACTATAGCCCACTCTCACATGAACATCTTCCCATCAAGCCTGGGCTCTGACACCCTACAGTAGGGTGTTCTTTCCCTCTGCTCAGGTTCTGGCACTCAACCTGGATTAATGCTGCCCCTGCCCAACCTTGCTCAGCCTCATTCGGCCTCTCCTAGTGACTTTCAGACCGAATAAGTCACCTCTGCTCAGGTTCTGGCACTCAACCTGGATTAATGCTGCCCCTGCCCAACCTTGCTCAGCCTCATTCGGCCTCTCCTAGTGACTTTCAGACCGAATAAGTCACCTCTGCTCAGGTTCTGGCACTCAACCTGGATTAATGCTGCCCCTGCCCAACCTTGCTCAGCCTCATTCGGCCTCTCCTAGTGACTTTCAGACCGAATAAGTCACCTCTGCTCAGGTTCTGGCACTCAACCTGGATTAATGCTGCCCCTGCCCAACCTTGCTCAGCCTCATTCGGCCTCTCCTAGTGACTTTCAGACTGAATAAGTCAGAGAAGAGGGACACCTGGGTGGCTCAGTCGATTAAGCGTTCAACTTCTGCTCAGGGCATGATCTCAAAGTTAGTGAGTTCGAGGCCCACATCCAGCTCTCTGTTGTCAGTGTAGGGCGTGCTTTGGATCCTCTGTCTCCCTCTTTCTGCCTCTCAACCATGCTCTCTCTCTCAAAAGTAAATAAACATTTTTAAAAAGTCAGAGAAGAGACTTAGCATGATCTTTACATATATTTTTATATAAAATATATAATGCACATATATGTATATAATACATATTTATAAATACATATATAAAATACATGTATTAATATATAACTATATATGTATGCATCATAAAATGTATAAATACATCATATATATAAATGTGAATTATATAAGTGCATATAAAATATATACTATATGTCTGTATATATTTATACTTCTATATATCAAATGGATTATAGTCTTAAATACTAAAACAATTCATTCTGGTAAATTCTATTTTCTGTATTTTACAAAAGAGAAAATGAACTTCAGATGTGTTAAGTGACTTGCCTCGGGTCACCTCACTTGCAGGTGTCAAAGGTGGGATTTACACTCATCCATCTGGTCTTGGAGCCAGAGTTTCTTGCACAATGTAACTAACACTGGCTCCTACCACCTTCATCTAAGGCAAAAGTGCCGCTTGTATTGATTACTGATTTGAGGGTTACAAATAAATTTTAGTGAGTAGGTAAATTTGCAAAGGTGGTATCCACTAATGGTGAGAATCAATTAATTAATGTATATCTATATATATATATTTCAACCTATATCTATATCTATGTTATATATTTAGGAATGTGTTGAAGACGATTTTCCCTGTATTTTTCACATTTCTGCACCATCTGGGCTTTCTGAGAAAAGGGCATGTGTGCGCAGCAATCTTGTTTTGGCAGTTAGAGAAAGTATTCTCCAAAAGAGAGAGACTGCAGAAATATCCCAAGGCTAATAAAGATAAAGCCTTCTCCATCCTGTCCTAGGGACAGCTGCTTACATTCCAAGATAATGAGTAATTGCTTTCTCTGGAAGGGGGTCTGAGCAAATGAGCCAGCAGTTCATAAAAATTTCGGTTTGTGATGCAAACCCACTGCATGTGCAGGTAAACATCTGACCTTGTCATGTTTGACCATGGAGATGGGCAATAGGGTACTAATTGTATCTGGCTGCTCCCTCTCCTGTGAGGAGTAAACCATATGTGTCTCTGACTCAGGTTCTAGTGTCTTTTGTCAGTGTACATACACAAAACTGGGGCAGAATAACTTGTTAGCTTTTTAAAAAATGTTTTATTTCTTTATTTTGTGTGTGAGAGAGGGAGGGAGGTGGTGACAGAGAGAGAGGGAGGCAGAGAATTCCAAACAGGCACTGCACTGTTAGTGTGGAGCCTGATGTGGGGCTCAAACCCACCAACAGTGAGATCATGACCTGAGCTGAAATTAAGACTTGGACACTGAACAGCTAGGCCAACTAGATGCCCCTAAAGAAAGGTGAAATAGGGATGCCTGGGTGGCTCAGTTGGATGAGTGTTCGACTCTTGCTTTCAGCTCAGGTCATGGTCCCAGGGTCATGGAATTGAGCCCCACATAGGGCTCCACACTTCGCATGGGACCTGCTTAAGATATGCTCTCTTCCTCTGTACCTCTACCCAGCTCATGTGTGCGCTCTCTCTCTCAAATTAAAAAAAAAAACAAAAGGCAAGGTAAAAGATCAGATCCTTCATAGTCATAGTTTTGGACTTAATACCAATCTTCTTTAAGCAATATAATAAAACTAAACAAACCTTAACATTATATTTCAAAGAATTATATCTAAAACTTACAGATGAAAAGAAATGCCTTTATTAATGCTGTATTGATTTTAATATGCCTAACCCTGGCCACAGAAAAGAATAAGGAATTTTCTCCCCAACTCAACCTAATCCCTAATGCATCCCTTCTCTCATAAGGAATTTTCTCCCCAACTCAACTTAATCCCTAATGCATCCCTTCTCTCTCTCTCTCTCTCTCTCTCTCTCAATCTCTCTCTGTGTCATACACACACACACACACACACACACACACACACACATCCATCGCTAATGAATCCTCAAGTTCTGCTGCTTTTGCACTTTGTATTATTTAGAATGGGCTATTTTATATAAAAATAAAAAGAAAACTGTACAGTCAAAAACACCTGCTTAACCAATAACACAAAACATGTGCTGATTCAGATCTTTAGCCATTTTCCAACTTGATTTCTTATGAAACTGTTAGCTCCTGAAATTTTCTATATTATTCTAGCAGCCAGCAAAATGCTAAAATAACTTCCGTTTGCATTTCACTGTTCTCAGGTTCTGCATGGGTCCTGTGAGGTGCAAGAAATATAGCCCACAGCTACCCATTTAACCAAACAACAACTGTTTACACTATAAAAGGGGAAGGTAATTTTTTGGTTGGAAATATAACTATATCAGTCACACTTTAATATATACCCCCCTGTAACGCCCGTTTTTCAACCACAAATAGACTCTTGCCATAGCTTGCACATATTATTAAAATAATTCATAAGTGGTTTCAATGTCCCCTCTCTTCTCCTACCCACTAAAATCCACTTTCTTTCTTCAAATTGATCTTCCTAATTATAAAATTAAGCATGCTATCTACCTTACTATGCATCCAGTGATCTTTCTCTGTTTCTAAGGTTGATTTATGAAGAGTCTGTAATAGCTGGCCTCTGCCTATGTTCTCATTCTTCACTTTGGACAATTAAAAGCTCATATTTTACCATCCAAAATGTGAACTTATAATTTCTCACACATCACTTCCTTTTCTCCTTGAATTATCATTAAAGAACTAAGTCAGAGATTACCTACTGTATAACTTTTGCGTGTTCATATTGGTTGGTTTATAAAAAGTGACAAAATGCAATATATGGTAGATTTTTAAGTTATATTTGGATTCTTAAAGTTTTAAGACCAAATGACATAGGTGGCGTTATAAAATTCTATTGCATTTACTATATTGTGCTGTTTCAAATATCAACACATTCAACATAGAAAAATGGAAAGAAAAAAGCCCATCTTGTTATATGAGACAAAGGAAATGACTATCATGCTGCTTGAGCCAATTTCTCTGTTCCAATAGCAACTTACATATACAATATCATTTCATAATCTAGACCATATTTTGCTGCCTTTATTCCCCATTGATTTTTAATAGCTTGCAGTGTAGAAAGCAATTTTTTAAAAGTATTCATTTAAGAGAGAGAAACAGGGGGCACCCGGGTGGCTCAGTGGGTTAAGCTTCCTACTTCGGCTCAGGTCATGATCTCGCGGTTTGTGGGTTCGAGCCCCCTGTTGGGCTCCGTGCTAACAGCTAGCTCAGAGCCTGGAGCCTGCTTCAGATTTTGTATCTCTCTCTCTCTCTGACCCTCCCCTGATTATGCTGTCTCTCTCTCTCTCTCTCTCTCAGAAATAAATAAAACATTTTTAAAAATTTTTAAAAAGAGAGAGAGAGAAACAGAGTGTGAGTGGGGGGTGGGGGGTAGGGGGCAAGGAGCAGAGAGAGGGAGAGACACAGAATCCAAAGCAGGCTCCAGGCTATGAGCTGTCAGCACAGAGCCCGATGTGGAGCTGGAACCCACAAACCGTGAGATCATGACCTGAGCTGAAGTCAGAATCTTAACCGACTGAGCCACCCAGGCGCCCCACAATTTTTTAAAATTTATTACTGAAATATAGTTGACATACAATGTTATCTTAGTTTCAGATATACAGTAGAGTGAGTGACAATTCCATGTAATAATGCGCTGCTCAGTACAACAATAAATATAGCCACCATCTTTCACCATACATCACTATTCAAATATTATTGACTGCATTCCCTATGATGTAATTTCCTCTCTGTGACCTTTTATTTATGTATTTATTTATGTTTGTTTTTATTTATTTATTTATTTATTTGAGTATCATTGACACACAATATTACATTAATTTCAGGTGTGCAACTGAGTGATTTGACAAGTTTATATATTATGTTATGTTCCTCACAAGTGTAGCTACCATGTGTCTCATTATATCATTATTACAGTATCATTGACTATATTCCTTATGCACTGCTTTATATTCCAGTGACTTTGTCATTCCATAACTTAAGACTTTTAATTCATATTTTATCACTTGTGTTAGCAGAAGAGCTAGATCATAGATAGGAGTCATGTTTATAAAGCTTTTTAAAATTTGGTATACTTCAAATAAAATATTATTTTAAACAATCAATTGTGTAAGGTAAATTAATTTGGGATCTTGATTGGAGCAAGATATTTTTAAGACACAAATACAATAATTACATAAAATATTTTGTTCCATGGGTGAAAGTGGTAGCATAATAATAATATAATTCTAATCACTGACATTATTTATGAAAATTATAGTTTTGCACTCATGTGAAAAGCCATTCTATTTACTTATTTATTTATTTATTTATTTATTTATATTTTTTCTGGCTAAGGGATCCAGAGACATACTGGGAATTGCATTTTTGAGCTGCTTTTTTCAATATTTACCTACTGCTTTCAAACTGATGATCTGAATCTTTTAAAATACATCTTTGACTTTCTATATTTTAAACTAATTTTATTTTTAAAATATTTATCGTTTTTAAAAAATTTTATTTATTTTTGAAAGATACAGATTGAGAGAGAGAGAGAGAGAGAGTACAAGTGGGGTATGGAGGAGAGACAATGAGACACAGAATCCTAAGCAGGCTTCAGGCTTTGAGCTGCCAGGGCTCTGTCTGTGCTGACAGCTCAGAACCTGACGCAGGGCTGGAACTCACAAACCACGAAATCATGACCTGAGCTGAAGTTGGATGCCCAACCGACTGAGCCACCCAGGTGCCGCAGATATTTATCATTTTTAATGGACTTTTGAAGATTTCACGTTTGTTTTATTTATTTATTTATTTTCTTATTTGAAATTTGGGGGAAATTTCTCTTTACAATCTGATCTACTAAGCTTATCATGTGGAATAATTTTGTGTTTTCTGAAGACTATTTTAAAGTGTATTAACACTTTGATGCCATCACTAAACTTAGTAATAATAGTTTTTAAAAAAATTAATATATAATATTATAAAATTTAAATATGTTAAATAATGCATACATATACTCTTGATATTTCATTCAAATATTTTGAATATGAAATGGAATCACATCTTAATTGGTAAGCTGCTTAATAAGAAATCTTTATTCAGCTGCAATTATGTAAATTAGTAGAGATATATATGCTATGTACATATTTAACACATAATGTTCTATTTGTTGTTTCAAAAATAAAAGTCAATGATACTAAGTAGAAAAGACTGAGCATGTCTTCATTCATATATTCATTCATCAAATAAGTCCGGATTGACTACCATATATAAGATACTTTGTTAGAAATGGGGGCTTTGCTTGACACTTATGTATGTATTTCCTGTTTTCCTGTCATGATAGATAAAATGATACATNAAACAAAGAATTATAACTAACTCCCAAAGTGACTACATCTGCTTCCAAAGAGCTTGGAATGTATATATGCATGGGTTGTCTTATATAATCAAAGAAAAAGGCAAGGGCATCTCCAGGCAATTACTTCATCTTTGGTACATATCTAGTTATTATCACTACATATTCTCAAATAGGAAAAGAAACTTTAATATAAATGAGAGTATTTACAACTTTTTAAAAAATTTCTAATAGGAAAAAGGAAATTGCCTTACCATAAAAGAGGGAAACAAAGTCAATGACAATTTATTTTGACTCTATGTTATTTGCATTAAATCATTTTTAAGTGACTTAAAACAATGGAGTTGTAATTTGTAAAAAATATCTAGGAAATGTATTTTGGAAAGGTTAGTCAAGAATTAAGCTGTATATTGGGGTGCCTGGGTGGCTTGGTTGGTTGAACGTCTGTCTCTTGATTTTGACTCAGGTCATGATCTAATGGTTGGTGAGATGGAGCCCCATTTCGGGCTCCACGCTCCATGTGCTTGGGATTCTCTCTCTACCATTCTCTCTGCCCCTGATCATAAACACTTTCTCTGTCCTTCTCAAAATAAACAAAAAAACCCAAACAATTTAAAATTTAAAAAAGAATTATGTCATATATTGTGTAGCATGGCTATGAGACATTAAAATAAAATCAGCAGTATTTGTTATAAATTAAAATGCTAGAGATATCACTGGTAGGTGGATAAAAGTATAAAAATATGTGAAGATTTTTTTCCTTTTTAAATGTTTATTTTTGAGAGAGAGAGACAGAAAGAGAGAGAGAGAGAGAGAGAAAGAGAGAACAGGCAGAGGAGGGGCAGAGAGAGAGGGAGACACAATCTGAAGCAACCTCCAGACTCTGAGCTGTCAGTACAGGCCCAACATGGGGCTGGAACTCATCAACTGTGAGATTATGACCGGAGCCAAAATCAGATGCCTAACTGACTGAGCCTCCCAGGTGCCCCATTTTTCCTTGATTTGTAAATAATAGTTATAAAATTCATGCCTAATATTCTTTCTATTTGGATTATTATCATGGAAGAAAATATATTTGTTTCACCCAATAAAGATTTATAGGAAATTTACTACATACTATCATTGAGGGGCTGCATGGGAAAACAAACAAAAAAACTGTCCCTGCTAAAAAGAAGTATAGTAAGAACTAGATTCAATAGAATAATTATCACAACAAAATATGTCAGTAATCCAGTAGCACTATACAGAGAGATCTATAGAAGCACAGAGGTTGTTACAAATTTCATCCTGGAAAAATAAGTGAATTCTCCAAGGATGAAGTGATTAAAAACACTGTTAAACTAAGATAGGGAGTTGGGAAGCTACATTTAGAAGAATAACACTGTTCTAAAAAGTGGGAACAATGTTTACAAACTAACTGATGATTCTTCCAGAGACTCCATATAACAGGAATAAAAAGAGGTGGGGGGGGGGGACTTTGAAGTGTCTATATCACAGGGTTATATTTTGTTAGTCTAAGTTTGACCTGTGTTTTGAAAACTGTGGCACACTTTTTGCAGGACATGTAAGCACTACTATATAGACATTTTATATTTCCTACAAAAGGCTTTTTTTTTTTTAAATTTCATAACTATCAGGTTAAATGGCAGCATACCTTATAAAACTTCTTGCAATTCTGAGTTATTTGTTTTCCAATTTCAGACCCACAGTTTTTATAAACAATAATTTAGCTTCAGTAGTAAGTCTTATTCTCACTATAATAAGAATTTGAAAATCAAATTTGAAAGATACATTTTAGGCTAAACTACCATCATCTTCTGAGGAGGCTTAGCTTAGTTTTATTAAAATAAATTAGTTCTCTTAGTGATAACATAAAGGACACTTGGCAAGAAGGTATATAATTTCTAAGATCCTCAAAATGTTTTCTAAAATACCAAATCACACAGTGTTCCATATGTCCTTTCATTAAAACATTTTTATTTTCATGCAAAATGAACCAAAAAACAAACAAACAAACAAAAACAAGAAACTTTATCTGTATTAGTTGTTCTACTAACAATGTGGACTCCGTTGCCCAGGGTCATACTTTCTATCAGAGAAGGTACATTGAAACAACTAGGTTAATCAGGGGGCACATTTTACTAATGCAAATGCAAGTGAGCTCCTCTCCTCTCCTCCTTAATATTTTAGTTGGTAATTTTACATTTATATAGGAAAATGTGAATCATTCTCACTATTGATTTCTAATGTCTTTTAATTACATCCTCCATAGGGTGAAGTTTTAGTTGAATTAAGAATAGAGAGATCCAATATATATGGATTTTGTGTGTTCTAGTTTTAACACATCACAGTTCATAAGTTGGATTCTGTCACTACTCTGCTCAGAAGCCTTCAATTATTTTTTATTTTATTTGGAGCAAAGGTGAATCAATTATATTTAGGCTGTTTTTTCTTTAATCCAGAAAAACATCCAGAATAGAGGCATGACACTGATATGTTCCTTTGCATTTTCTTTTTTCTTTCTTTTTTTTTTCATTTCTTTCTCTTTTTTTTCTTTGAAGTGATCTGATGAGAGTTTTATTAGCCAGCGTTCCAACTATATTTGGGAAGAGAGTGAGAAAGATTAAGTGAGGAGGGAGAGTAACTTTGTAATTAAAATCTCATTTGCACTAGAGACAGCAGAATTTTCATTATAATGCAAGTTACAAAATAAACACACTTTTGATGACTACAGCCTGAAATCAAGTTTGCCTAATATGAGGAATGATGAGCTGCTATGGTTTAAGCAAATATTGTTCTCAATCCAACCAAAACGTGTAGTCCTGCCTACACAGAACCTAGCAAGCCTAGCGCAGGAGAATGAATGTTCCCTGAATGCAGAATTTCACAACAAAGAGATTTGAGATGACTATTTTTATACTCTCCATATGGAAATATATTAACATGGCAAAAAACACAAGTGTAATTTTGGCTTTAAAAAAACTACATACAATTTCCAAAATGAGTAAGTCTCACTAAGTCATCTTGTTGGAAAATTTTTACATGATCACATTTTGAGAATAAATATATTCTGAGAATTGAGCCCTGGTATCCTAGTCAGTGAAGACTTATCATGGCTTTAAGTTGTAAGAGTAACCTCCAGTTTGCTGGGCAATCCTGCTAAGCCTGGATGCTGCTGCTTTGTGGGGATGTATATATATTTTTTTCTTTCAGATTTTTTTTAGTTGTTTGTTTTGCCCACTTCTTTGTGTTTGTTCTGAGTTTTTCTGCTAGATATTTGGATTGCATGTAGTTTTTCAGTACAATGGAAAATGCTACTATATGAACTGTTTTGTACATGTCTGGTGTGAATAGGTGTAGTGTATTTAATTTTTCTAGTGTATTTATTCAAGAATAAAATGGCTGGGTCATAATTATACATCTTTTCAAATTTTCTACATAATTACTACAAGTTTCCCATGTATTTTTATCAGCTTCTGCTCTAATTATCAACATAGGTTTTCTTTCTCTAGAGTACTTCTTTGCAGCTAGTAATGCCAAACTTAAGCTAGAATGGTATTTTGTTGCACTTCAACTTGTATTTCTTGGGTATATATTTCAAAACTAATAAACTAAATTCATTTAAAAATAATGCTTTAAGTATAATATGAATAAGCCATTTAATTGGTGAGGATATGGTTAGAAAAACAGAAGATGCTCTTGGGTATAACCTAGAAGGAGATTTATCATGAGGAATTAAAGGTAACAAAACTGTTGGTAAGTCAAGTAGAACTTAAAATCATAAAAAGTTGTCAGAAATGGGTGATTCACAGATCGTTTGGAAGCCACAGTGAATCTCAGCAATGTTATTAGAAGCTGCTACCCAAGAGATTTTTCAGTAACTTTCTTAGAATCTAAAGTAAATGTCAGCAATTGAATTGTGTTTTAGCTGTCTCATATAGCAATGCTGTTGATTTCAAAAGATTTCTCTCTGCTCATGCAACTTCTTTCTATGGAAAAAGTTTTCTTCACTTCTTCCAATTCTATTGAGAATTTTTTAAGTGTAACCCATACGGAGAAATGGAGCAAGACTCTTGAGCAAGACTCCTGAGCAAATCTCCAGGTTTCCATCCGTGATGTATGCAACTGCATATCGGTGATGCTATGCAACCCAGTCTATGCCGAGCTCCTACAAACCCTTTAAGTTGTGCCAAAGCCTCTGAAACAAAAACCAGAATACCCACTGCACACAGTTCAGCTGTCTCTTAGACAACAGAGAACACAGTTATGTTCTCTTCTTAAAGAGAGTGTATAAATCTCATAAAACTGCATCCATTTGTGGTGATAATCAATGTTATGCTAGCTAAGTCCCTATCACATTTTTATCCACTATTATTCTAATCTTGAATAATATGTTCAACATATCCAGGAAGAGGGAAGGGGGAAACTGACTGGTCTATACAAATATGGACATAAAAGTACATAATAAAATGCGCTTGGTTTCCATATTTCTTGTTTTTCCTAATGGTCATGTGGCCATAGTTGCTATTTATATTTTCCTCTCTCTGCTCCACATTTATGTTCCCCAATTTTTATTGGGCACCTCATCTGGCTGTAGTATTGCATCTTCAATTTCATGAAAGAATTTATACACACTGATAAATATGTACACTGAAAATTATATGAAATGAGTAATTTCAAATAGTTTGAGGAAAATATGTATATAAGGCCAATCAGTACCATAGCTCAATATTATTATAACTATAAAAATGTGTTATATTCAGAAAAGTTCCAACATTTTAGTAACTATCTGTATAGTGCATAACAATTGATTTCCAAGAATAAGATGTTTTCCAGATAAGAAGTATAGATCTTACATAGAACCTGTTACCCTCGTAGTAAAATTGGATACAAAAAATAAAACACTTGAAAATAAAATATTAACACAAAAGCACTGAAATATTGCAGTAAAATGTAATGCAATATAGACACATAAAAGCACATATCTGATCAATTGAAATTAAAACCCAACTTTATTTTTTTAGTCTTTTAAAAGTTTATTTTTCTTGGGGTGCCTGGGTGGCTCAGTCAGTTAAGTGTCCGACTTCAGCTCAGGTTATGCTATCATGGTTCCTGGGTTCGAGCCCCGCGTCAGGCTCTGTGCTGACAGCTAGCTCAGAGCTTGGAGACTGTTTCAGATTCTGTGTCTTCCTCTCTCTCTGACCCTTCCCTGCTCATGCTGTCTCTCTCTCTCTCTCAGAAATAAATAAAAGGTTTTTTTCTTTACTTTATAGAAGAAATAGAGTGCAAACAAGGGAAGGGCAGAGAGAGAGGGAAACAGAATCCCAAGTAAGCCCTGCAATGTTAGCACAAAGCCCAATATTGGACTCAAACTCACAAACCATGAGATCATGACCTGACTGGAAACCAAGAGTTGGACACTTAATCCATTGAGAGACTTAGGCACCCCTAAACCCAACTTTAAATATGGCTGACACTGCTTTTATTTCCTCATATCCTTATGGTATGTTTCTTGTCAATAAGAGGTTGGGTATTAAATAGACAATCTCTGCTTGATGATGTGTCTAATGATTAAATGGCCTAATTCTCAGCCATGTAAATAGAGGTTTAGGACCAAAAATCAACAGTACTGTTTTATTTAAACCAGATATACTTTATTTTTTTTAATATTTAACGTTTATTTATTTTTGAGAGAGAGAAACAGAGTGCAGGTGGGGGAGGGGCAGAAGGAAAGGGAGACAGAATCTGAAGCAGGCTCCAGGCTCCCAGCTGTCAATCTGCTTCAATTTTGATATGTATGTTTTGCTTTATTATAATTATCTAAATTTGTATTAACCTTTCCCTACAATTTATTACTTTCCAAATGCTAAATTAGTGGCTTTATATTTGCATTTTTATTTTTTTTATTTTTTTAATGGTTTGTATTTATTTCTGAGAGAGAGAGAGACAGCATTAGCAGGGGAGAGTCAGAGAGAGAGGGAGCTACAGAATCTGAAACAGGCTCCAGGCTCTGAGCTGGCAGTTAGCACAGAGCCCGACACAGGGATCGAACCCAGGAACCGTGAGATCATGACCTAAGTGAAAGTCGGTCGCTTAACCGACTGAGTCACCCAGGCGCCCCTATATTTGAATTTTTAATTTATTTTATCTCCCTTGTAGTTTAGAAGACCTAATGGTGTTTTACTGACTATAAGTTTTTTGTATGTAAAAACAATGTTTACACCTTTTTACATCAGTACATTATTTCCTCTCTTCCTCCACCACTTCAGAGATGAGATGTAAAGTTGATCTTGTTCCTGACTGGCATCCCTATTTTCTCATTCTCTTCTGTAGTATAGGATGGTTCATGTGAAATTATCCTTCCGTTCTGTGCTCTGGAGATGACATCTATATTCACCTAGAACATTCTGCTCCAATTATTATTATCACTCACTCCCTCATTGTTTTGACTCCATTTCCTCTCCCCTCAGTCATAC
The DNA here is from genome assembly GCF_008692635.1 of Crocuta crocuta. Classification (NCBI taxonomy): domain Eukaryota; kingdom Metazoa; phylum Chordata; class Mammalia; order Carnivora; family Hyaenidae; genus Crocuta; species Crocuta crocuta. The sequence continues at coordinate 3,293,908 of NW_027528803.1, forward strand.
AACAGGATTGAGTAATAATTTGTCCTCCATCCTGCCTGTGTAAATTGGTGTTGGAACTTCTCCTTAGATCAAGATTTATTGATTAACATTTCATTATAAAAGAGATGCCCTTGTGAATCTTATTTGATTGATTTTTCAGATTAATTGAAATATTTTCTATCATCTCACTAATTATAATGAGTGTTAAATTTCAGGAATGATGTCTAGTTTTTATTAAAATTAGAGCTGTTAATTATGTTCTCTTCCATAGATGATAAAGTTATTTGTTACATGAATTTGACCTTACACAGGGATTGTTAAGTAGGCTCTGTGTGGCCACTGTTTTTGAATTTGATGGCAAAGTGGAATAGGGAAGGTATGCAGCAAGATTGGGGAGAGCAAGAACAAGCAAGGACCCAGAAATACAAACACAAGCCACAGGACAGAGTGAAATCCATGTGTTTGTTGCTTCTGGCCTTTGTGATATAGGTATCCTTCAGAAGCTAGGATTGTTGGTTCCAGAACTAAACACACACAAACATGCCCCAACAGTCAGAGAAATCAAAAAAGGGTCTCATGGAAGGAAGAACAACAGAGGCATCGCTACTGTGTGAACCCACCCAATAGTCCCCTAGATCAGTGACAGTGGAGATGAGTCATTAAATGGTTGCAACCTCACGACCACCTTTCAAGTCTTTCACAAGAAACATTTTCATGGCCCACCCAAACCAGAGACATAAAAGAATGGTAATTCTTGAGGAAGTAGTTTAATTTGGCCAAGTTGTCAGGTCACTGAAATGAGCAAAAGTAATACCTTAGCCCTGGGGATTTTTACCCTACACAATTAAAGTACACAACTTTTTAGGTGACTTTCAAAAGGATTTTAATCTTGATTGATGGTGTGCGTGTCTTGCATTCATTTGGTTTTAATATCTTGGAATGATTTGCAGAAGCAAAGTAAATAGTATATCTAATTTTAATATCTTAGAAATTTCAAATTTAGATAGGTTATGTTTTTCTTTGAAGGAATAGAGGGATAAAGAGGTTCAATGGCTTGATTAATGAAATGACAAATATTTACCTAATCTGAATATAGAAAATCATGCATAATGATTCCATGACCAGCGATTTATATTCTAAATAACATATGATCTGATTTTTTGAGGACAGCAGAATTTTACTCAGAGAGGACCTTTTAATTATACTGTATAATCATTGTAATGAAAGGAAGATTTTAAGAAGGATGGATTGATAAAAAGACAAAATGGATATGGTTCATATGTTTAAGTAGAATGTAAAGACTCTTGAACAATGGAGAGTATTCCCCCATAATGTATCATCTACTGCAATATTTACCTTAGAAAATCTTGTAAACATTGTTAAATCCTCCATGAAGTAGAAAAAGGATAATTATAATCTGTTTTCAATGTAGATGCTCAAGAGGCTCCAGAATATTTATTTTTTTCTATGAAGGAAATGAAAGCAAAGAAAGAGAGGTAATTTTTCAATTCTTTATATTATATCCTATAGCATACAAAGGTTTGGCTACCAGAATATATAATAAATGACTGAGAATCTGAAAGGTGAAAATTACAATATCGTCATCATTGTACTCTAAGCTGATTTGACAAGAACAAGTTACTGTGACATATTCGAAATACTATCCATTAAAAATTGAATACAAATATTGTATCTACTCACATTTTTTGAAAAAATGGTTGATGGGAATACTGAGTGCATTTAAATAAATTGTGATGTTTTCTCCCGAGCCTCAACCTCTTTGCAATGCTGTCAATTCTTATATTTAAGTGCCTACTGGAAATCGTTCAAGCAATTCAACATTAAAATTTCCCAAACTAAAATTTTGATTTAATTCTAATTTCACTAGCACTGCCTGCTGCGGTATTTCTCCATGGTGCCCCATCTCCATAAATAGCATGACTATTCAATGTGCTGCCCATTGCCCTTGAATCTTCCCTGTCAGCAGTAATTGTCATTAATCTCTAATTAATCTATCAACAATGATTGTACTTCCAAATATGCCTACATATGGCTATTTCTCCCTCCATATCCACCCACATACCATAAGAATAAAGACAACATGTATAGGTAGAAAGACTTGTAGAGATATGTTGCACTATTAATTACTTGTTTGTTTATTTATTTATTTATTTATTGTAATAACTTGATATTTCTACACACAGTATAATTTTTAAATATTTCTTTTTGAAGTTTTTACTTAAATTCCAGTTAGTTAACATACAATGTAACATTAGTTTCAAATGTATGGTAGAGTGATTCAACACTTCCATACAACACCAGGTGCTCACCACAAGTGCACTCCTTCATCCCCATCACCTGTTTCACCTATCCCGCCACCCACTTCCACTCTGGTAACCATCAGTTTGTTCTCTATATTTAAGAGTCTTCTTCTTGGTTTGCCTCTGTCTCAGTTTTTTTCTTTGGCTCATTTGTTTTGTTCCTTAAATTCCATATATGAGAGAAATCATATGATATTGGTCACTCTCTGACTTATTTAAATTAATGTTTGTGGTTATTGTTGCTTTTTTTAAATTGGCATTGCATTGCAATTCTCTATTTTAGATATATACTCACCTTTTGAAAGCAAATTTGTGTGTGTGTATATATAATATATATATATATATATATATATATATATATATATATGGTTTCCTAAGGAAGAACCCCCGAGTTGTATGGACTTTATGAATACACTCAGGGTTAATGAGGACTCCTTCCAATTTGGGTTCTCCAAAAGTTTCTTGACAGATAAATGTATTGGCAGGTGTTCTGTGGAACACTCACGGTGGGCTTCCACAATTTTGAGTAGAATGGAATAATACTGGCAAAGAAATCAACTATGATTTCAATGACAGCTTTTCGGAACCTATGAAGTATATACAATAAACATCTGCAAAAATGTAGGTCCCATTGCTTAATATATAGTTGTCACTATGATAACCCTGAAAAACCAAATACTGTATTTCTCAGTTGCCCTTGATTCTAGGTGTTGCATGTGACTAGTACTTGCCAATGAACTATAACCAGTAGTAGAGAATGTTACTATGTGGCCCAAAGCATTTAAACAATAAATGCGCCTTTTTGTCGTATTCCCTTACCTGCAAAACTAACAAGATCTTACATATGCTGTAATCAAAATATAGGAGGAAGTGAGACGCTAAATCACCATGTGGTGGAAAATAGCTTTGTAATTAATGTAATATAATTACAGTCCTTTTGAAGAGTCCTTTGAATCTCTTGACCATTAGAAGAATAATGAGACAATATGAATTAAATATTGAAAACAGAGCCTGTTTTAAAGTAGCATCTCAAAAATAAAGTTAGCTATATTAAAATTTTCTTTCTTACATCATTCTTAGAACCTAACGGTTTGATTTGTTTTGTTTTCTTAATAGATTTTATTTCTTAAGAGAACTTTTAGGTTATACCAAAATTAAAGAATAAGTATAGAGTTTGCATGTACTCCTTATCCTGACATATACATAGCCTCCCGCATTGTTAACATTTTGCAGTAGAGTGTTCTATTTGTCACAAGTGATGAATCTGCATGATTCATCAGTCAGTCTCAGCTAATTAGGCTTTAGTCTTGATTTTGTACATTCTATGGGTTTAGACAAACTTATAATGACATGTGTCACCAGTATAGTATGCAGAAGAGTTTCACTGCTCTCAAAATCACTGTTTCACCTATTCATCCCACTCTTCTCTCTAAATTCTGGAAACCTTTGATATTTCTACTGTTGCCATTGGTTTGACTTTCCTAATATGACATTCAGTTGCAATCATCTAGGCTACACCTTTTTCAGATTGGCTTTATAATATTCAGTTTAGCTTTCTCTATGTTTTTTCAGACCTTGACAGCACATTCATTTTAAGCATTGAATAGTATTCCATTTTCTGGATAGACCAGTTTATTTATCCACTCACCTACTGAAGAACATCTTGGTTGCTTCACAGTTTTGGCAGTTATGAATAAAGCTGGTATAAACATCCATATGCAAGTTTTGTTTGTACATGAGTTTTCAGTTCATTTAAGTAAATATCAAGGAGCGCAATTGCTAAATTGCAAAGGTAAGAGTATATTTAGTTTTGCTATTTATTTATTTATGTGTGTATTTTTTCATTTAGCTTGAGAGAGAGTGAGTAGCGGGAGGAACAGAGATAGAAGAAGAGAGAGAATATCCCAAGTAGGCTCCACACTGCCACCACTGAACCCGATGTGGAGTTCAAACTCAAAAACCATGTCATGACCTGAACCAAAATCAGGAGTTGGGCACTTAACCAACTGAGCCACCCAGGTGCTCCAAGTATGTTTAGTTTTGTATGAATCTGACAAATTGTCTCCTAAAGTGGCTGTACCCTTTCACATTCCCACTAGTAATGGGTGGGACTTCTACTACTCTGCATCCTCGACAACATTTGCTGTTGTCAGTGCTCCAGATACTGGCCATTCTAATCAATACGTAGTGGAATTCCATTGTTGCTTTAATTTGCATTTTCTTGATGACATATGATATGGAGTATCTTTACACATGCTTATTTACCGCCTATATATCTTCTTTGGTAAGGGATCTGTTTAGGCCATTGGTCATTATTAATTGAGCTGTTCATTTTCTTATTGCTCAATTTTAATAGCTACTTGTATATTTTGGATAACAGTCTTTTATAAAATATCTTTGCAAATGTTTTCTCCTAGTCTATGGTTTATCTTCCCATTTTCTTAACAGTGTTTTTTTGCAGAGCAGAAGTTTTTAACTTTAATGAAGTCCAGCTTATCCATATGTTTTTCCCAAAATTGTGCATATAGTGTTATATTTTAAAAATTATCGACACACTATGGTCACCAAGATTTTCTCCTATGTTATTTTCTAGAAGTTTTATATTTTTTGTCTTACATTTAGATATTAGAAATAATTTTTGTTGAGAGCCGCACCGGCCTCACTAGATGACAGTCACAGCGAGGAAATGGCAGCGTTTGCACAGCTCCTGCCATGAGAAACAAAAACTGGTATCTCCTTCTGCTACTACTGGCTCATGTTGGAAATGAGGCTGCTGGTATTGACCAGGCCTCACAATATTCCAGATCAAACCGATATTCCCCACACAGATTGCTCATAAGGAAAAGCATATTTCTGCCTTTTCAAAAGAGACTTCAGATGAAAGCATTGTGGATGATTGTCAAAAGGCTCTTCCTATGGGCCTTGCAGATCCGAGACTTACATAATAAAGGGGGCTAAGAACACAAGAGTTACAATTGAATCTGGCCCTGAGACAAAGAGCCTAATTTAGAGTTAAGGGCAGATATCCATCCCCACCGACTTGTTTCTGCTTGGAGCACTGCCCCCCACCCAAGGCATTTATTATCAGTATTTGGAGTGACTTATTCTGGCCTTGAATATGCTGATTGCTCCCTGTGAAGGAACCTAATGAGGAACTTCTTTTGTGATTGTGAAAGCAGAGGTGTCTCCTGAAAGACCTGTTTGACCCCTGCGCACAGCACAAAGAAGTAACTTCACCGTTTTTATGCTAAAAACATTGTCTGGTATGCTAAAGATGCCTTCCTTCCCCATAGGATAAGCATCTAAATCCTCTACCTCAATCATTATTGATAAAGGTTATGCATGAATCTTCTATAAATCTATGATCTGGGAAATTCTTACATATCAAAGAAGTTTGTTATCAGAAATCATTGTCTAAGGCAAATGCCACTTCTGTGCTGTCCCCCAAACACTTAATTATAAAATAAAGTTGAGCCCCAGTCAGAGCAGAGATGCCTGCCTGGTGACCAGAAAGAATTTCTCTTGGCTCTCTCATCCCTCCCTCGCCGACACCGTCCATCCTTCAGGGACCCCTGGACCCCGGCCGGAGCCGGCCTCCAACAAATTTTTGTGAAAGGTATTTTTTTTTTCTGCACGTGGATGTCCCCATGTTCCAGCACCATTTGTCAAAAGACTATTTTTTTCTTCATTGTATTGCTTTCACTCTTTTGTCAAAAATCTGTTGACTGTATTTATGTGGGTCTATTTCTGGGATCTGTTTTCTGTTCCACTGATCTCTTTGTCTATTGTTTTTACCAATGCCACACATTTTTTATTATTGTAGCTCTATGGTAAATTTTGAACCAAGTCAGCATCAGTCTTGTGACTTTGTTCTTCTTTTTCATCAACATTGTGTTGGCTATCCTGGGTCTTTTGCTTCTCCATTTAACATTAAAATCAGTTGTAGATATCCACAAAATAGCCTGCTGAAATTTTTATTGGGATTGTGCTGAATCTTGAAATCAAGATGGGAAGAACTAACACCTTGATGATATTTGGGCTTCTTATGTATGGACATAGAATATCCCTCCATTGTTTAATTTTTCTTTGAATTATTTCATCACAATTTTGTAGTTTCCCTCATATAGTTTATTTTTTTACATATTTTTGGTGGATTTATACCTAACTATTGCTTTTGGGGGTGCTAATGTAAATTTTGTTGTGTTTCCAATTTCAAATTCCACTTGTTTATTGTAAATATATAGGAAATTGATTGACTTTTCTATATTAACTTTGTGTCCTGCAAATTTAACATGATTCCTTATTAGTTACAGGGGTTTATTTTGTTTTGTTTTGTTTTTGTCAATTCTTTTGTATTTTCTACATAATCATTTCATCTGTGACAAAGACAGTTATATATCTTTATTGTTATCTGTATACCATTAATTTATTTTCCTAGCCTTACTGCATTAGCTAGTATTTTCAGTACAGTGTTAAAAAAAAAAAAAGAGTGGTGAGAGCAGACATCTTTAACTTCTTCCTGACCTTACTAGAAAAGCTTCAAGCCTCTCACAGTGAAATATTATGCTAACTAGTGACTAGTTTCTCACCATTAAGTATTGTAGATAGTATTCATCACGTTAAGAAACTCCCCCTCTACTCCTAGTTTACTAAAATATTTTTTTCTTTTTCTGCATTTTTCCTGCTTTTTTTACCCAGACTTTCTTTTCTTTTTTTTAGTCTGTTTTTCCTCATTCTGTTGATAGGTTGGATTTTTAAAATAATTTCAGAATGCTGAGTCATTGATTTTTTCTATTTTAATTAATTTTGTTTTTAGTCTACATCCTTCTGAATTCGCTGTGTTGATAACTTAGATAATTTTGTTAATTCTGATTTTTAACTTTTTTCCTCCTCTCCTCTCATTCTATTTCCCCTTGAAAATACCACATATTTTAACTGCTTCAAATACTTGTGTCTCTCAAATCTTAAATCAATTATTACACTCACGTTTAAGCTCCAGAAGACAGTAATAGTAATAATATTACTTATGTTTATATGATAATATGTAACTTTTTTGATTACATATGTGTCATTCTTATATACATTTTATTTATAGTGTTGGCAATACCATTAACTACATATCAGATAGCAGAGGCCATATCTGTTGGGTACTATGTCCAAAGTTAAATTTAACTACCAAGCATAGGAGTCAAAAGGATTTTAGCTCAGCAACCTGTAACCAACTACATACTGATATTTCATTTTGAATGTTCTACAAACACCAAAAATTAAACAAATAATTATTTCATAAACTTAATATATTTCTAATTGTTATGTATATGTCAAACACATACATGCACACATACAAACACACACACATGCACACATGTACTCTTCAGAGCTGAGCCAAGAGTTTACACCATTCATCAGACATGTAAAAGTTGAAACATAAGGAGGAGACATATGTAAATAAAAAGAGGTAGAAAAATACAGTATTTTTATACATTTAATAGTTTTTCGAAGCTATAATAATGAAATAAAATAATTCCTAGAGAGTTCAATGAGATAAAAGAAATGCTATGTAAAATATGTCATTATTAATAAGCATAATATTGAATAGCAATTTTGTTACCTTGAAAGAAAGCTTTAAGTAGTATGACAAAGTGATTAAACTAGGGGAAATAAAACTGATTCAGATACACACAGAAGAGAACACTATTGAGAAGAATGGGTCTCTTTATCAACCAAAGATGTGATGTTCACCCAGAAAGCAAAGAATCCAGTGAAGAAATGGGCTAAAGACATGAAAGACACTTCTCCAAAGAAGACATCCAGATGGCCAACAGACACATGAAATGATGCCTAACATCACTAATCATCAGGGAAATACAATTCAAAACTACAATGAGATATCACCTCACACTCATAAGAATAGCTAACATTAACAATTCAAGCAACAACAGGTGTTGGTGAGGATGCAGAAAAAATGGATCCCTTTTCACTGCTGGTGGAAATGCAAACTGGTACAGCCACTCTGGAAAACAGTACAGAGGTTCCTCAGAAAATTAAAAGTAGAACTACCCTATGACTCAACAATTGCTCTAGTAGGTATTTATCCAAGGAATATAGGTATGCTGTTTCAAAGTGATGCATGTACCCCAATGTTTATAACAGCACTAGTAACAATAGCCAAAGCATGGAAGTAGCCCAAATGTCCATCGATGGATCTATACACACACACACACACACACACACACATACACACACACACACACACAATAAAGTATTACTCAGCAATCAAAAAGAATGAAATCTTGCCATTTGCAACTATGTGGATGGAACTAGAGGGTATTATGCTAAGCAAAATTAGTCAGTCAAAGAAAGAAAAATATAAGATGACTTCATTCATATGAGGACTTTAAGATACAAAACAGATGAACATAAAGGAAAGAAAGAAAAAATAATATAAAAACAAGGAGGGGAACAAAACTTAAGAGACTCTTCAATATGGAGAACAGAAGGTTACTGAAGGGGTTTCGGGGGGTGAGCAAAATGGGTAAGGGACATTAAGGAATCTACTCTTGACATCATTGTTGCACTGTGTGCTAACTAACTTGGTTGTAAATTTTAAAAACTAATTAAATAAAAAAAATTTTTAAAGGTGTGATGTTGATCATAAATGAAAGATTATTTAAAATCCAATAGAGAGATATTATATGCTTATTTAAGATACAATTTCTATTGATTATAAAGATGGGATAATGATTCCGACTTCTGTTTTTCTCAAAATTTAATAAAAAAATAAACATTTGCAAAGAGTCTGAAAGCTAATATAAATAACACTTAAATATCCCTTATTAGATTCATTGCTTTTTAATATTTGCTATTTTTGCATCTCTTACTATCTTTCTCATTCACTGATATATATTTTTATATGTACACATATATATGTATATATACGTATTTCAAGTCACTCAATTACATATATTTAAATATTTAAATATATTCATATATAAAAATGAGTGACTTGAAAGGTATTGGCAGGCATTAATAACACTTTACATTTAAATACTTATCATTTGCAAGAGCAAAGACATTGGCTTCAATATGCACAATATTATCATATGTACCTAAAGAAACTAACAATCCTTACATCTTATCATCTACTTTCCTGTACAAATTCAAACTTTCCTTCTTGCCTAAAATTTTTTTGAAAGATTTAATCAAGATTTATGAGTTGTATTTATTTATGAGATTTTTTTTGGTCATTGAAAATCAGAGAAAATAATCTCATTATTTTTCTTGACATGGACTTTTAAAAAGTTTACCTACAGAATATATCTCTTTGTTTCCCCATGTTGTCATTTAATTTATTATAATACTACTTGTATTCTATATAAAAATGTCAGAAGATGAATAGACTCAAAGTAATCATAGCAGATTATGAATCCTTTCCATCAGGAGGCAGATGATGTTTTCATACTGGCATTAAGAAAAATATCTTTGAACAGTTGATCAAAGTGGTAACTGCCAGATCTTTCCAGTATACAAGTTTATTTTTTCTTTTGTGATTAGTTAAATAATCTGTGGGGAGACACTCTAAAAGTGTAATCAGTAATATCAGTGACATCAGTAATATCTTCATTTCCAAGTCAACCATTCAGTGGTTTCATCCCACACTGATGTTCCTTGTGTTAATCATTTTGCACTGGAGATTATAAAACAATGGCTTTTCTAATTAATCTCTTCTCATTCATTACTTGATGTTATTGTGTAGAGTTTTACTAATTTTCTTACACTCTTTAAATTCTTCTCAAGGATTTTTAATTCATTGTTTCATAATCAATTATGATCACTATTTGTGTTGCCTAAATTCCAACTTTCCACCGAGAGTGCCTTTATTGTTAGTTTCTCTACGGTTTTGCAAAGAAGCTGTCTCAAGGAACTTCTTGAAACACTATGCCCTACCTTGTATTTCCCCAACATCAGAACTTGAATAAACAATGTATCCAAGAACACTTGGGTCTTGTTATTAGTCATGGGCAATAGTAGTTTAAATCAGAGGTCTAATCTCTAAGTGAACAGTTTATAACTATTTATAGAATTAACATGTCTATGTTATTTTTAGTTGTATCATTCATTCTGTAGTTTATTAAGCCTGTTTCCTATTAATAGTTATTTTAATTGTTTCCACTCTTTTACCAATACAAATACTTGTTTTATTTATTATACATTCCCTGAAGTGGAATCGATAAGTCAAATAGCAATTACAATATCTATGTATCTGGATATTATACACAGTATATCATAAACACTATCTATATACACAATCTATGATATATACACAATCTATAAATAATTGTATATATACAATTTATATACATTATATAAATACAGTCACATATGTCAGATATTGCCAAGTTCAGTATCCATAGGTATTATATAATTTTACTTTTTTTGTTCCCTAAATGAAAAACAAAGCCTTTAAATGCAAGACCAGGTCTGTTTTCACAAGACCAATCAGCAGAGTGCTTGTTCAGTTCTTGAATATTTTCCAAGTTATGACTTAAATGGTCAGCATTAATTTTGTATATAGCCAGTGTTAATCTTTTGTACACTATGACCATATTTACTTACATGCACTTATTCACTGGATGATAGGAATATGTTCCAGGGGCGTTTTAAATGGAATCTACACATTGGAAAGCGTCTGACCTTTGAAAGTCTAGAAATTCTGATCACTGAAATAAATGAAGATGGTAAGATAAAGATTTACCTACCTCCATTCTGAGCCAAAAGCTTTAAAATGCTTTTCAAAGGAAAGAACCATAATTATTTTTAATTAGAAATTCCAAAGTATCCAGAAGACTTAAAGTTCTCCCATACATGAATGGTTCTAACCAGTTCTGGTAATCAATCTAATACTGCTTCCAGAGACATATTCAACAGCATTACAATCCATGACAAAGCTACAGAGAGGAATCACTTTCACTAAATTGAACTTATGTAAATAGTAAAGCATAGCAGGTCAGGATATGAAAATGTCGTGTCAATGTAATATACATGTTTAATCTTTTGTACAAAACAAAATGCCACTGAGTTTCCATCTAACATTTATTTTTATAAGAAATTTATTTGATACATTTAGAGTATTGGTCTGTTTAATTTTAAATGTTTTTGTATAAATACCTTTTTTTATCCAAAAAAGTATCTAATAAACATTTTTCATTTAGGAAAATTACATCCAACCACCCAAAATCTGAAGTGGTCCATATCTATTTATATCTATACATATCTTGAAAATTTCTCAGATGCAGAGGTCTTGCTAATATCATCAATAGTATTTTCATAATATTTTATAAAATATAGAAGTTTAATGTCAAATTCAAGTAGGAAAATGTATATGAACAAACTCAAGTTTTTTAAGAAATAATATTCAATATCTGTAGAGTTATATCTGAAAAAATATGAAAAATCATTCGTCTCCTCGGAAGCCTCACAATGCATTCAATTTTAGAATATGCTAGCAATCACTATCTGATTCCGTTATCAAATTAAGTAGAAAGGTTAGCTTGACATTAAATTTTTTTCAACAAAAATAAACTGAATTTTTCTAGAGTAATCTGATTAAAATAAACTGCATGTAATCACTTTTTTAAAACATTAGAGAACTATTGTTTCATGTTACAATGAGAAGTGCTTTTTATTACTAGAAAAAGTAAATATCACTTCTAAATTAGGTAAATACAATGGATTTTCTTTATTTTCTGGATGATCTATAAGGCAAACAGTATTAACATTGTTTCTTTTTTTGAGCTTTAATTACTTTTATTGAGTTTGAGCTTATAGCAAGATCTTGAAAGCCAAACATTCATAACCAATAACACACATCCTGCAAAGGTGATATGTTAGAAACTTGAAAACCTATAATGAAGCAGCTTAAAAGTCTATCTTAAATGCTGACAACTATGACACAAAGTGTAGACTGTAAAAGTAGAGTCAAGTTGTGTGAAAGAGGAAGGGCAGAGAAAAATCTGCTTTGAATAAAAAATAAATAAAGCTCAGAGAGCTTTGCTTTAGAATGTGAATTACCATCATACACAATCCCTCCCATGCCCCTCCCATCATTCACCAGTTGAAGAGAGATACCAGAGTAAATCAGGTTTAATCAAGCCCTGAGTTTAAGCAACTATTTTTACACTCCATCCATTACTGGCATCCTAAAATAAACCAATCAGTTGTTAGTTTCTTGCTGAATTAAATTGATAAAATATTCACTGTGTCAACAAAGATTTAATTTAGACATATATTGATAGAAAGAGGGTTAGTACTTCTTCCATGTTGTCCTCTAACATTAGTCAAGTCAGCCTTATCAAATGTGGGTTACATCTTCATGCTATAAATGTTCAAGAATGAGGAAGCAGAATGATGTTCAAGGCAGGAAAATGCAGATCCTCTGAAATAATGGTCAGAAAAATTGATAGGACACAAGGAAGAGTCAATCAAGGGAAAATAACTCACTGTTATGGTTGTTTACACTGCCAAATGAAGGAAGATCCATAAGGGAGTGTCACCGTACTGTAGTTATTTCCACAAAATTGTTACATTTTACTAAATAATTTGGTTATGTTCTTAATATATTCCCTTCTTTATCTTAAATACTATAAAACACATGCATATCTACATCTCTATAATACAGGCAAACAGACACACACACATATTGTTATGCCCGGATTGCGGTTTCCCCAAAATTCCAAGACCACCAAGGAGTCCGAGTCACGTATACTAAAGCAAAGGGCGTTTATTCCGGCTTAAGCTCAGGCTCCCAGACCTCACCAATGCAGTGGATCCGTGCTGAGAGCCCCGAACAAAGGAGGAGTAGGGTTTTTATCACAGTTAGGGCGGGGAAAGGGGTGACGGGCAGAGACTACAATGTGATAGGACAGAGTGACGGCAGAGGTTGATGTGGCACAGAGGGATTGGTGGGTTTAAAACTAAGCAGGCCAGAAAAGTGGCGGGAACATCTGGTACTTTCCCAACCTCCGGTGATTGATTCGGCCAGGGGGAAGGGCAGTTGCTTAAGCCTGCTGAGTCATGTCTCAGAAACTTAGGCCTTTTAATTTCTGGGGCCTTCTGAAGCCTGTCATGGCGCTGATTTGGTTCTTCAATACACTGCGGGAGTCCAGCTCCATTTGGGTCCAGGGGTCCCTGAAGGATGGATGGTGTCAGCGAGGGAGGGATGAGAGAGGCGCAAGATTCTTTCTGGTCACCAGGCAGGCATCTCTGCACTGTCTGAGACTCAACGTTACTTTATGATTTAGTGTTTGGGGGACGACATAGGAGTGGCATTCTGATGATAAATTCTTTTATCAGTAAAGACTTTCCAGAACATTGATATGCCAAAGGATGGGGAACAGCCCAGAAGTGACATTAGCATAGTAAAGGCGAAAGTCATCACTTAATAGGAGGTATCAGGTAAGCAATACTGTTCCCATAACCACAAAAGAAGATGTTCCTACAGTAAGCTCCTTCACAAAGTGCAATCAGCATATCAAAGCCAGAATGAGTCACTCCTAATATTTATTAACATGGTGAATTGGGGGTTGGTACTCTAGCCGAAATAATTGGGTGCAGGTGGATATCAGGGTCGCCATCTGAAGGTAAGAGTCCGTGCAACTTACCTTAACCTCATAAGGAGTTTTCTTAACCTATGAGTTCAGAAACGGCTCCCAACAATACACCCACACTATACAACCACTACTGCCTCTTACAGCCACAAGACTTTTTCTCTCTCAGACTACCTTGCTGTAATTGTGTGAATTGTTGAGCAGAAATATGATCATAGGCAGCAATTTCATTGTGCAATTTTCATCATAGAATCTTTATGTTAAGAATACATTATAAATGAATGAGTGTATATGTGTGTTTTAAATAAACACAGTACTAATATATAGTAACTGTGGCAATGAAGAGAATTACGTAGCCTGTTTGCCCAGCCTGTTTAAATTATGGGGAGAATTCATTAATACTGCCATTTTATAGGTTACGAATAAAGGCTCATATGATATTCTTCTAAATGTTACTTAGTAGTATCTAACATAAAAATTCTCAGTTTTTATCTCAAGGTTTATTCTCCTTCATTCTTATAAATATCTCTCCACTCGTGACATAATAAAAATTTTATCATTTTGCACCAGGAATATGAAATATAAGTAAAAAGAAAAAAATGATTTACTCAAAACAGAGACAGAGAGACTGATACCTTTGGTAGATATTTCATTTGTGATATTCTTCAGTTTTCTGTGTCCCATGAAATGCACTGCAATTTAGTGGACTGATCACTGGATTTAAAATCAAAGGGAACTGAGTTTAATGACTCCTACTCTAACCAAGTATATAAGATCAACCATTCATTATAACAACCACTGAGTTACAACCATTTAGTAAAGCTAAAGAGTAGCTTTACTTTCATCATCTTTAAAATAGTCTATTTTGGGGGTGCCTGGGTGGCTCAATAGGTTAAGCATGCTGACAGCTCAGAGCCTGGAACCTGCTTCAGATTCTGTGTCTCCCTCTCTCTCTGCCCTTTGCTTGTTCACACTCTGTCTTTCTCTCTCTCTGTCTCTCAAAAACAAATAAACATTGGAAAAAATTTAAATGGTCTTTTTTCTGTCCTAAAATTTGTCCTTTATTTTTTTTGTTTTAAAGAAAAAATAAAAATAATTAGTAAATCCCTTTCTAAATTTTAATACAGAGAAAAACAAAATAAGTTTTAAATACCAAGTTTTAAGATAGGACTTAACTCATATTTGGCAATAAAAACCCTGCTTTACTTTTCAGAATGTTATTAGCATATCATTGCCTGACATGCTTAGACTAACACTTATTGACTCATCTGTGGCTGGTATCACTCTGTTCTCTGTTTATGGCTAATTGCCTCAGCTACTCTCTTTCAAATGACATGGTAAGTTAGAGTAACAGTCCCAAACACTATTATATCATTTGTTTAAGGAACCCTAGACAGATAATTAATACAGTTCTCCACAGGTCGAAATCTAGAGTTCATAATGAAGCCTGAAAATCTATAACTCGACCCAAGGGCACATCTCAGGAGTTCAACTCCATCCATTCAGGCAATTAAAAGGATCTCACAATCTTCCATTACACTACTCCTAATATCTGCACTGAAGAACAACAAACAGAAAGCTTTCTGTTTCTATGTCTTCTATTCCTATATTATCACTTAGCTACAACTTGGCATATACATTCATGTCATTTCTATGTCCTAAATGAGTGTATCAGTGAGAACTATTTTAATGTATTTCTTTATAAAATTAGAAATATTGTATGATTTGAACTTAAATAATCAGATAAAAAGAGGTGCTAATGAAAAAAACACACTCTATAGATCAAAATAAATTATATTGTGTTGTTGGTTTTTGCTGGGAGCTGCACTGGCCTCGCTGGATGACAGTCACAGCGAGGAAGTGGCAGCGTTTGCACAGCTCCTGCCATGAGAAACAAAAACTGGTATCACCTTCTGCTACTACTGGCTCATGTTGGAAATGAGGCTGCTGGTATTGACCAGGCCTCACAATATTCCAGATCAGACCGATATTCCCCACACAGATTGCTCATAAGGAAAAGCATATTTCTGCCTTTTCAAAAGAGACTTCAGATGAAAGCATTGTGGATGATTGTCAAAAGGCTCTTCTTATGGGCCTTACAGATCCAAGATTTACATAATAAAGGGGGCTAAGAACACAAGAGTTACAATTGAATCTGGCCCTGAGACAAAGAGCCTAATTTAGAGTTAAGGACAGATATCCACTCCCACCTAATTGTTTCTGCTTGGAGTAATGGCTCCCCAAGGCATTTGTGAGTGACTTATTCTGGCCTTGAATATGCTGATTGCTCCCTGTGAAGGAACCTATTGAAGAACTTCTTCTTTTGTGATTAGGGGAGCAAAGGTGTTCCCTGAAAGACCTATTTTTCTTGAGAGTTCTGCCTTAAACAAATAAGCTATTGACCCCTGTCCACAAAGAAGTAACTTCACCCTTTTTATGCTAAAACTATTGTCTTGTATGCTAAAGATGCCTTCCTTCCCCATAGGATAAGCATCTAAATCCCCTACCTCAATCACTACTGATAAAGGTTATGCAGGAGTCTTCTACATATCTATGTTCTGGGAAATTCTTACATATCAAAGAAGTTTGTCATCAGAAATCACTGTCTAAGGCAAATGCCACTTCTGTGCCATCCCCCAAACACTTAATTATAAAATAAAGTTGAGCCCCAGTCATAGCGGAGATGCCTGCCTGGTGACCAGAAAGAATTTCTCTTGGCTCTCTCATCCCTCCCTCGCCGACACCGTCCATCCTTCAGGGACCCCTAGACCCTGCCGGAGCCAGTCTCCGACAGGTTTTATCCATTCTGACAGGTGTGAGGTAATATCTCATTGTAGATGTGATTTGTAATTCACTGATGATCAGTAATGGTGAGCATCTTTTCATGTGTCTATTGGCTGTCTGGATGTCTTCTTTAAAAAACTGTCTATTCATATCTTCTGCTCACTTTTAATTGAATTATTCACTTTTTAGGTGTTGAGTTTTATAAGATTTTTATATATTTTGGACACTAAGTCTTTATCAGATATGTCATTTGCAAATATCTTCTCTTATTCCATAGTTTGCCTTTTAGTTGTGCTGATTGTTTTCTTCACTGTGCAGAAGCTTATTGTTTCCATCATATTTAAATTTAAGGAATTTTATCTTGCAAAAATATTTTTAGCATGGTATTCAATGCTCAGGATAATCTCTTAATAAAAATAAAAATCTCTTAATAAAAATCTCTTAATGAATCTCTTGATATTCATTTACTTTGAATCACAATTTCGGATAAAAATGAGAAGTAGTCATTCTAAAAGAAGAATAAAGATTTGGTAGAAATGAGATATTTTCTGAATTATTCACTACTATGTAATTGAGAAATATATCCATTTTCTTGTTATGTAATTTCCACTACGAGGAAAGAATATTTTATGTTGGAACTGTATAGTAATCAATTAATACAGCATAACAAATAATTATAACTTCCATGTTTAGATATGCATCAGAGTAACATCCTGCAGGAAAATCACTTAGTGACCCTGTGAATACTTGGGGTAGAGAATGGTAAATATGTACAATATGTTGTAACTGAAATGGGTTGTTGGGATGAGAACATTCGCAGAGGATGGGTAACCTCTGAAAGCATCTGAAATGGACATTGGAAACCATCTGAAATGCACATGGACCATGATTCCATTTCAGATTTGAATTCCACAAATTTTTCCTCTGTGTGAAGGACTGTTATGGTGTGTGGTATCCCCTCATACTATCTTGGGGTCAGAACCTACCTAATCCTAATGTCCCTGGATGATTTATTTTCCTCTAAACCTTTGATTAATGGTAATAAATCCCTTTAGGAAAGGATTGGACAATTTCTTGTCATATATTTGTCTTATACATTTATTGTACCATTTCAGGATTTTGGCTCAAAAGCATATGTCTCCTCAATGGTTCTGGGTTTAAGATTTGGCTTAGATTTGGAAACTAGTAAGAAATATGGTTGTACTAGTTAATATCGGTATTTTGCTTTCAGCTCTCAATTTTTTTTTTTAATTTCTCCATAGATAAGCCAGGAACTAGCCTGGTTAGCTGCAGAAGTATCTTGACACCAGAATGACAATGATGTTTTTATATTTTAGCTTTATTAGTAATCCTTGAATGTCAAGGCATCCAAGTTGCCATTCTAGCCTTGTTGTCCATTGAGGTAATTAAATCTACTTTTTTTTTTTTTTTTGTCAGTTAATTGGAACTCCTGGGCTTCTGAAATTTCAGAATCCTATTAAGTTCAGTGAGAGTAGGGAACACATTTCCACACTCAAATCTCCTACTATTAACTTTGGTTAACAAAGGCAAACACCACAGAGCTTTTCAAACATGACAGTGCCCTTTGCCTTTTCTTTTTTTACTGAAGAAAATGTTTTCCCTTATTTTTTTTTCCTTTATTGAAGGGGGTCATCTAAGTTCTCCTAGGGAATACAGCCAAATGTTAAATTCTGTGTGTCCCTAATAAATGCTCCAACCTTAGTCCAGAACTGTCTGAACCCTTACTCCATACTCTGCTAAGGAAGTCCAAGCATGTCCTACCACATTGACTGTAGGTCATCCTATTTCAAGTTTCATGGAGCTATCCCTAGAAGTATTTTAAGATTTTTCCCAGGTTCCTTTCCTGAGGTATTAAACGTGAGTGATGAGTAAACACCTTCATTTCAATAAAGTATCCCTTACAAAGCTCTGTGTTTTACCCTACCTGCTTGGCCTGAGAACTTCGCAAGGTTTCCGCATGAAGACTAGCTGATTTCCTCCCTAAAAGGTAAAGGAGGTGATTTTACTTGCCCAAACGGTTATGGGAAATGTGCATGTTCAGGATTCTCAAGTCTAGGCCCAAAGTTGCCAGCCTTTCCCTATCAGAGAACTTGTCAAAGAGAACTATTGAGACACTGTATCCCATCCCCTTTGTATCTTTTTGTTATCTTTATGATTACATCCTGTGCCTGATTTCCAGGAGAGTCTTCCCTATGCTTATAAAAGCTATGGGTGTCTTACATAAGGGTCATGAAGGTATTTTTACTTTGACAGTCGGCCTCGATTTGATGTTGGTTAAGTTGAGACTTACTTTTTTCTGGGCTTCTAAAACTATTGCCACAAGCCAATGATTACTATAATCTTTAAAACGAACATTGATTGTCTTATACCATTCATGACCCATACCTGCCGTAAGCAAATGCTTCACCATACACCTGAAACTCATTCCAGTCGTCCACCTGTGAGGTCCCTGCTAACTGTGATCCTACTACATGCCTAAGGTTCTCACCATGCATTGATGTGCCACAAATGTGGTGAGGGTCCTTGTCTCTGCCTGCAGAGTGTCAGTGTCTGAGAATTTCGTCCATAGATTAACTTCTCTTGGTTCCCATCCCATCACTGGATCAACTGCTTGAGTGTAGATTGTTCAACATGGGAAGTGAAGCAAAGGAAAAGAAGCAGAACTAAGAATATGCAAATAAGGCCTATGGTAAAGCCAGTCTAAAGATGTGTGACTGAATTTGCTATAGCTTTGTACAACTGGGGTTTAGTTACCTGAGGCCACTCCAACAAGCCTAGTGGAATGAGCTTTAGATTTGTCTATCTGAGTGGGCCTGAGTGGCTCAGTCGGTTAAGCATCCAACTTTGGCTCAGGTCACGATCTCACAGTTTTTGGGTTCGAGCCCCGCGTCAGTCTCTGTGCTGACAGCTCAGAGCCTAGAGCCTACTTCTGATTCTGTGTCTCCCTCTCTCTCTCTGCCCCTCCCTGGCTCATGCTCTGTCTCTCTCTGTTTCAAAAATAAATAAACAATAAAAAAAAAAGAATTGTCTATCTGAGAAATGAAGGAGGGGTACACTAATTCATGATTTTCTGTTTCTCCATCGAGTGTTCCACATGTGTTTATTTTTCCAGACTACCAAAGAATTCTCCATTTCTCAGTGAACTCTAATTAGGTATCCCCACAGTTTAACTCACTTCTGACACCATCTACCAGGAGATAGTATCAGAGCCCACAAGTTAAGATTTTCCCCTCCCTCCTTAAGATGCCAGTCACAATCCAGGTTGTTAACTGGGCTTCTGAACAAACTGGTTATAAATCAGAGGTTCCCAAGACCCCTTCTTTATGTTTTATTAATTTGCTAAAACAGCTTGTTCTGCAAAAGAAACATTTACTCAATTTACCTAGTTATTAGAAAGAATATTTCAGGAACAACCAGGTGGAAAAGATGCATAGGGCAAGTTATTGGGAAAGGATGAATAGCCCCTTGTTTTCTCTGGGTGGGCTGCTCTCCCACAATCTCCATGTGTTCACCAATTTGGAAGCTCTCTGAATCCTCTCTTTTTTGGGTGTTTATGGAGGTTCCATTACTTAGGTGTGATTGATTATATCCATTAGCCATTGGTAATTGATTTGACCTCCAATGCCTCTCCTCTCCAAGCATAAAAGTTCTGACCCTCCAATTTTGGTTGGTTTCCTGGCAACTAACCACTGACCTAGGAGCTTTCTTAAAGTCACCTCATTAACTTAACAAAAGATATCTTCATTGCTCTTAGGAGATCATTTAGGAAATTCCAAGGGTTTTAGGAGCTCTGTGTCAGGATTTTTTCAAATTCTAAATCACTATATCTCAGAGTATCAATTTCCTTACACTTTTGAGTTAGCCCTTCTCATGCTGTAACTGGTGCACATCTTGTTGGGCCAGCAGCATCTGCACCAAAAACATAGGTCCAAAATATGTAAAACAGAGTAACGCATGATTCTTCAGTGTCTGGTCTATAGGAAGTAATAAATCTTAGCTGTTAATAAGAAATTATTATTAGTAGCATTATAATCATTCCTAAATGCGAAATAGAAAATGAGCAAACTCATAATTCTGTGGAATTCCACAGTGGAAGGCAAAAAATCAACAAAAAAGATGGATATTGGAGTTTCAGTTTTTATTCTCATATTAATGTACTTTTAAATGTGGGATCGAATCACTTATTTAAAGAAGCAGTATAACAAGCCTCATAGTCAAACATTTTTTCCTTACAGTTTGTTAAGTACATCTATTTTATCAAGTGAAATAACTCTAAAAGACAATTCATGTGATACAATTCTTTATTAAAACTTATATGATAATTCTTATTTGCTAGTCACTCATTCTTAAAATTTGTTATTTAATATTACTGAAATACTAGTTCTGTGAACTTCACATCTTGTTTCTTTTTTTTTAATGTTTATTTATTTTTGAGAGACAGAGACACAGTGCAAGCAGGAGTAGAGGAGAGAAAGAGGGAGGCACAGAACCCGAAACAGGCTCCAGGCTCTGAGCTGTCAGCACAAACCCAGATGCAGAGATGAAACTCATGGACGCCATATCATGACCTGAGCTGAAGTCGGATGCTCAAATGATGGAACCATGCAGGTGCCCATAACCTCACATTTTGTTTCTATTCTCAGTATTTTTTAATGTAGTGTTTGTCTACTAAGTCTTAATATCTATGCATTAACCTGCTGATTTAGGTTTAGAGATTATGTCATCCCTTTTGATAAACCAAAGTCAGTTATAACCTCTTTGCTCTGTATGACATGTGTATCTTTTCCATACAAAATTTATTATACTCTTTATATTTTATTAAATCATTAATTACATACCCATATTTCCTATTAGATTACTATTTTTAATGGCATTATCATGCTATATTTATCTCATTTGTACTGTAAGGATAAATTCTAAGTAAGTACTGCTGGGTTCCTGGCTCTATCAAATACCCCTCATACTATCTATTTTTTCTCACGGATTTATGGCTATCCACAATCTGTTTCTGAAAACTAGACATCTTAACTTAAGTCTGCTCTTGCATTAAATGCCTGCATTTTTTAAGTTAATTTGTTAAATTCCTAAACACTTAGCTCCCCATAAATAATAGAATTGACAAATCATATTAAAACATGCATCCCCATTCCAGACCAAGCTTCATTGACAAGCATACTTTCCTTTAATCTTCAATTAAGCACCCATCAGTTTTTAATAAATCATACTTAGGTTTATCCATATAATGGTATTTTGGGACAATTAAAAAAGTGAAGAGGGAAATAATATAACATTTATTGGGATCCCAATTTATGCCAGCATTTCTATTTAAATTATATAAAGCCTTGACCTTATCTATATAATAATTACTTTATATTAAGTGTTCTTATTAGGAAAACATGGTACTAACAAGCTAAACAGTTTTGGCAAGGACAAATATCAATATGTAGCAAATTGGCAATTTAAAATTTTAAATTAAGCTTTTCTAAGTCGAAAAGCTGTTCTTTTTTTTTTTTTAGCAAGATTTCAATGCATAGAGAAGCTAAGTTGATCATTAGTTGTATATACTAAGCTGTATTACCTTTTACTTAACAAAAACTGCATTCTACAAGATTCAATTAGATTTGAAATTAATAAAACTCCTACTCATCCAGATTGAATACCTGCATGCTATGGAAGAAGGTTTTTGTAATACTAATGCTTAAACATCTCTAGAGCTAAAGTAAAACTATACAGTTTTCTTAAAATGTGAAATCCTTGTAATTAATTTCAGGTAGAAGAGGATAAAATGTTCTTAGAGACAGAGCACACAAATACATCAACCTACAAGTACCACATTTACAAATTACTCATTATATTTGTGGTAGAATAATATTTTGGGATAAAAATGAAAGTTTGTTTTTCTTCTTTCCACACCTCGTATGTCATTTTCATTTCACCTTCAGAGAGTGGTTCTTATGGTATAGCTTAGCAGAAAAAAAAAAACAGAAAATATTTTGCATTTAGAAGCCAAACCTTTAGGCTTATGATACTGTGGTTTGGGGTTACAATATCTTAAGCCCTGAAATATGTAGGACTATGGGTTTGGAAGCCTAGATTTTTTAAGTGGTATTTTTTTTTCCTGTCTTAGACAAAAATAATTGTTCATTGGTTGGTAAGGAAGAGAAAAAGAAATCTTTGAGAAAAGTTTATATATATAATTCATTCATATATATATATGAATACACACACACACACACACACACACACATATATATACATATGACTATCTGACAACATACCTGACCATCTGACAACATACTTCTTGATGCAAATGGAGACCAGAGAAGAAGAGATACCTTGCAGTAGAAGACTGAGTGCAGCAGCCATAAGCAATAACTGGCTATAACCTCCAACTACAGAGACATGATGGAAGTCCCAGGACAGGGAACCATAAAATAACTAGGCTTTAATTAGTTAAGATTTGATTAGCTGCTAATGAAGTTCAACTCCAAATGATGATAGAGTTTTCAAGATGGAAGATACATCTTTTTCATGTTAACAGCACCCAAAGAAATGTTGTCTAGAGCTATGTGATTCTCTGATGCATAATGTTGGAATGTCAGACTTCCTCTCTCTTGTTGCTCTACACCATGGCCATGGTCTTGGTGTCATCTATAGGTCCATGCCAGCAACTTTAGATCTAGTCACCATGTCTTCATGTCTGCTTTTAAAACTATAGAAAAGAAGAAATGCAAGAAAGATGTGCGTGTCTTTCTATATAAATATAAAAGCCTTCTCAAATTCTGCTCACACTACTTTTTCTTACATCTACTTGGCAGAATTAAGTTGTGTGACCACAACTGACTTTAAAAAAAGGCACAAACAAAATGCTACCTTTGTCTGTAGACAAATGTTCCTAGGTTATAATATTTTACAAAAAGGAAAGGGACAACTAATTAAAGCACATTTAATAGTTTCTACAACCAAAAGGAACCCTCAGTGATTGAGATTTATTTTCAGTCACCTAGAGAATTTGTAATTTAAATGTAAAAATTGTGTTATAGAAAAATAAAATCCCATTTTATGCATAACAAAATTTGTACCACAACATATTTCTGCATGAAAATCAGAAAATTACATCATGAAAATAATTTGGAGTCACACCTCCATTAAGAACAGATGAATAATCACACTTTTTAAACTTCATCTATCACTAGTAACTTCTTATAGCCATCTGGATATTCCTTTGTGGCAATTCCTTTTTAACATTCTGTAATCACAAAGTAATTGGGCAATTTCTTACAAAAATTAAGAAATTATTTTTATAAAACCCATATGTTTCTAACATGAATACAGTTTAAAGAGTTTAAAGGGTGAAAAACACAATTCTTTAGGAATCACAAGTGTTGGCGGCAATTTGTCTCTTAGATAAGTGACAAATGGTTTAGTTATCTAAGAGTCTGCATATTAAAATGGATTCTCTAAATGTCAAGCAAAATTAAACTTAAATCTTACATCATCAACTACTTAAATATGAATAGATTACAGAAACAGTTGAAATACTTAAGACAGATAAAATCAACTGGTAATCACTTAAAAAAACCATAATGTGATTGACACAATTTCATACAAATTTAGATTGCAAAATAAGCATAGTAGCAACTTTTTCTATTAGAAATGATAAAAATGATTTTAGTAGTCCACATTGCTTCCACATATCTATAATAATGGGTAAGTTTTTGTTTGGAAATTGTCTTGATAATTTTTTTAAGTGATATGACGGCTAACTCAGGTTATGGAGGTAGCTCTGCATCAAAGGCAAGAAAGAAACAATGGGTATTTTGACTCATTCTTTAATGGTAGAATCGTAATATGTCCTGAGTTGCTTGTGAAAGCCCCAAAAAACCCTATTGTCCAAGAATAATTATCAGTGTCACTCACTTTCACCTTTTTAAAATATATGTACCAGAACATGGAGTTGGAACCAGCAAACTAGCCCTGCTAGCATTACTTTGTGACACTCCTACTTTTCAATTTACTTTGCTTACCAAGGAAACTAGAAAATTAGTATATGTGTTTATTATAGCCTGGCTTTTTTTTTTTTAATTTAAAATAGTATGATAGAATATGTAATCTAGATTCACCCTGTCCTTCGAGATTCCTAAGGATTTGTCTCTACTCCTGCCATGTTTGCTGGAAATTCCACCTGAACACCAATCTTTCTGAAGACTCCAAGAAAAAGGATGGCCATTGATGACCTGCGATTTTCTTAGTCTCCTCTAGTTAATGAATTCTGCTTCTCTTTGATAGTTGGTTTATGGAATGTCTTGATGATCTACACATAGCACCACTTATTCTCCTCACATTGAAGCAACCAAGTGCCCAATATCTTAAAAAATACTCACCAATGTTACATATGCACACACATACACACACTGAACAAAAACAAAGAAAAGCATAAAAACAATATTTTCTTGGGGCATCTGGGTGACTCAGTCGGTTGAGTGTTTGACTTCTTCTCAGGTCATGATCTCACAGTTTGTGAGTTCTAGCCCCACACCAGGGTCACTGCTGTCAGCCTGTCAGCATAGAGACCACTTTGGATCCTCTGTCTCCCTCTTTCTGCCCCTCTCCTGCTTGTGCTCTCCCCAAAGAAATATTTTTTAAAAAACAATATTTTCTTTAGTTATACATCACTGAAAACTTGGAGAGTGAATGGATTTCTCAATGGAGAAATTTTGTTACTCTTTTTTTAAATTTTTATTTAAATTCCAGTTATTAACATAAAATATAATATTTGTTGAAGTAGTAGAATTTTGTGATTTGTCATTTACATACAACACCCAGTGCTCATCACAAGTGCTTAATATCCATCACCCATTTAACACATCCCCCTGCCCACTTCCCCTCCTTTAACCCTTGGTTCATTCTCTAAAATTAAGATTCTGTTTTTTGGTTTGCCTGTCTCTTTTTTCCCCCATATCCATCTGTTTGGTTCCTTAAAAATACTACATATGAGTGAAATCTTATGGTATTTGTCATTCTGTGACTGACTTATTTTGCTTAGCATAATACACTCTAGTTCCATCCATGTGATTGCAAATGGCAAGATTTCATTTTTTTTATGGCTGAGTAATAGTATATATATTATATACCATTATATATGTACATACCACTTCTTTATCCATTCATCAGTCTATGGAAATTTGGTCCCTTTATTTTGTATATCATTGATTGATAATCCTGCTGTATACACTGAGATGCATATATCTCTTGGAATCAATTTTTGTTTTAATTTTTTGGGTAAACACCTGGTAGTTCAATTGCTGGATCTACTTCTAACTTTCTGAGGAACCTCCATACTATTATCCAGAGTGGCTGCATCACTTTGCATTCCTACCAACAGTGCAAGAGAATTTCCTTTCCTCTACATCCTCAGCAGCACATGTTGTTCCCTGTCTTGTTAATTTTAGCCATTCTGACAGATGTGAGGTTATATCTCATTGTAATTTTGATTTGTATTTCCCTGATCATGAGTGATGTTGAGCATCTCTCCATGTATCTGTTAGTCATCTGTATGTCTTTTTTGAGAAAATTATATGTAAACCAATAACATATTGGTTTACAATAAGCAATAGTTTATTGACAATAAACTATTTTAAGAAAGAAAGAAAGAAAGAAAGAAAGAAAGAAAGAAAGAAAGAAAGAAAGAAAGAAAGGAAGGAAGAAAGAAAAGAAAAGAAAAGAAAAGAAAAGAAAAGAAAAGAAAAGAAAAGAAAAGAAAAGAAAAGAAAAGAAAAATGTCTATTCATGTCTTTTACCTATTTCTTAACTGGATTATTTGTTTTAGGGCTGTTGAGTTTGAGAAGTTCTTTATATACTTTGGATAGTATCCCTTTATCAGATATGTCATCTGCTGTCAAACTTTCATGCTCACAGACAACATGATACTCTGTATAGAAAACCCAAAAGACTCGACCAAAAAACTGTTAGAACTGATATATGGATTCAGTAAAGCTGCAGGATACAAAATCAATCTACAGAAATCTGTGGCATTTCTATACACCAATAATGAAGCAGCGGAAAGAGAAATCAAGGAACTTATCCCATTTACAACTGCACTAAAAGCCATAAGATACCTAGGAATAAACCTAATCAAAAATATAAAAGATCTGTACACTGAAAACTGTGTACTCCGACTGGAAGAACAAATAATGTTAAAATATCTATACTACCTAAGCAATCTACATATTTAATGAAATCTCTATCAAAACACCACCAGCATTTTTCACAGAGCCAAAACAAATAATCCTAAAATTTGTATGGAACACAAAAGATCCTGAATATCCCAAGAAAACTTGAAAAAGAAAAGAAAAGCAAAGTCCATGGTTCTGGACATCAAGTTATATTACAAAACTGTATTCTTCAAGACAGTACAGAACTGGTTCAAAAACAGACACATAGATCAGTGGAACAGAATAGAAAACTCAGAAGTGGACCCACAACTACATGGTCAATTAATCTGCAACAAATCAGGAAAGAATATCCAATAGAGAAGAAAAAAAAAAAGGCCATCTCTTCAACAAAAGGTTTTGGGAAAACTGGATGGCAACATGCAGAAGAATGAAACTGGACCATTTTCTTACACCATACACAAAAATAAATTCGAAATTTATACCTAAATTTGAGACAGGAACCATCAAAATCCTAGAGGAGAACATGGGCAGCAACGTCGTTGACCTTGACCATATCAACTTCTTAGGAGATACGTCTAGAGGAGGCAAAGGAAACAAAAGCAAAAATGAACCATTGGGACTTCATCAAGATAAAAAGCTTTTGTACAGTGAAGGAAACAATCAACAAAACTAAAAGGCAACCTTCATTGAAGAATTTTTAAAAACCAACATATGTCATCATAATTTTTAAAATATCCTTTGACAATTTTGGCAAATCAAGTTCCAGAATTATGCTATTTTCTTAGTCCCCTAATATTTCTAAGAGTTCTGGAGATGGAGAAGTCCAAGATCATAGTGCCAGCTGATTCAGTTCCTGGTTAGAACAATTTTCCGGGCTTGCAGAAGATTGTCTTTTCCATATTCGCTCACATGGTGGAAAGATCATGTTCTGGTGTCTCTTCTCTTTCTTGTAACATCACTAAACCCATCATGGGAACTTCGCCCTCATGACCTCATCTAATCCTAATCACTTCCCAAAGCACCCTTTAATAATATCATTATTTTGAGGGTTACAGCTTCAACATATGAATTTTGAGGGAACATAAATGTTAAGTTCATAACGGGATAATTTTACCACTTCTATCCAAAAAAAATGAAGTCAAATTCTTTTTGAGAAAAAACACTTATGACAGTCAAATATAAAACATGCTACAGAAATATTTTCTGAGGAAAATTATGGAAGTCAGATACAAGAAATTACATTAAGATATTTGACCTAGAGAGTATCTTAAAATGCAACTCTGATAAAAATTATAAAATTTTAAGATATTTTAGTTCATTATAGTAATAATCTACCTAAATTACGTTATTCTAATATAAACTTTTAATAGAGGATAAGCATGTTTTGTGCAGCTATGCTCTTATACTGCTTACTATCTAGAGACACTGCATACTCCATCAATTAGTAAAACAAAAATATTTTAAATAGCAAAAAACCATTTTGCAATTACTTGGTCCAGTGACTTAAAGATTTTTTTGTAAAAGAAATAAGTATTTTTATTCTAAATCAAAATTCAGTGTATTCCAATTATTGAAATATGTCAGTAAGTACTTTTTCATGATCATTTTATGGGTTTTTAAATATTTATACAGAAAGCAATTGATCAAATTTTGAACAAATGTCAATCAACAACTACTACTGCAGGAAGAATAGCATTGTGCAAGACACAGAAGTCACTGGTTTATTAAGAGTTCTTTAACACATATTACATTCTCCATTAAATGTACAAATAGAAGGAAGTGGGTTTCACAAAATCTCTAAGGATAAAATAAGGTCAGTGGAAAAATATTAGCTATGGTTAAGTGATGTGAGAGTTTTCATGAGTGAGGTGGTGTCTGTGTAGGATATGTTAAAGCATTTGTAAAACTTCAACATATGGAAATTACAGTAAAGGCAATGCTGTCAAAGGGGAAACCACAGCTAACACATTGTGGTAGGAAAACTTCAGGCATATATTATCTCAAATTAAAAATAAAGTATTGGATTTTTAAGCCATATAAGAGATAATCTTGAATAGTGGTATAAGCAATTATTTTATCTTTGTTGTTATCTTGTGAACAAAATAGCTGGTTTGCGTATGCCTGTGTGCGTGTGTGTGTGTGAGAGAGAGAGTTAGAGAGACCCACAGAGAAAGAAAGGCTATGTTCAGACTGTATTTACATACCAGTGAAAGGAAAATTATTTTTCCTCCCCTATTTCAGTATTTCAAAGTATTAGTAATAATTAAACACAATATTCTATGTTGGTTTAACTTATTTGGTTCTAGTGGGGAAAAAAATCGACAATTCTCATGCATTAACGATGTTTATGGGATGGATTAGAATGTCCACACAGACACACAGACACACAAACACACACACAAGTCTGACTAAAATATATACTTCAGTGTTTTCTTTTAGTTCATTTTATATTTATTCCATAATATAGTAAATGAAATACAAGTACAAGATTTAAAAATCCCAGTGTAATATACCCTTAATTACATTGCCAAAGGCAGACTCTTTTAACCTTTTCCATTTGAGGTTCTAATATTTCATTCTATTATAATAGTTAAATAATGTATTTAAGGATCTTTTTATGAAAAATGAGAATTTGGCCAACCCCACCAGTTTTAATTATTCTTCCCCTTCTGAAAATATTTGTTTATTTTATTATTATTTTACTATTGGACTTACCAATATATTTTAAATGTTTATAAATCTATTTTTAGCAATTTTGCTTTAAAGTTGAATCCCTCTAAGATGAAGATATTAATATTTATCTCTTTCCCTTGCTGCTTTTCCCATTTCCATCACCTACAAAATATAAATGTACATTTACATGGTTTCTTCTAATCTTATTAGACTTTTCATATTTTATCTATAATTTGATTAAACATTTGGAAAGTGGTAATATTTATAATATTAAAACCAAGTAATTATTTTTCACTGAAGTACTAAAGAAAGTGCTTTGAATAATGTTTCTTCATTAAAATCTTTCTTTCTTTCTTTCGAGTGGGAGGGGTACAGAGAGAGACAGAGAGAGAGAGAGAGAGAATCCCAAGCAAGCTCCACTCTTTAAGTGCAGAACCCCTTGTGGNTTTGTGGGGAAAGGATGGAGGTTAAATATCTGACTTGAGGATTTTTTTTTGCCTATTAATTTTTAATGTCTAGGACAACTTGATAAATTATATCTTTGTAGAAAATTTGTATTTTACTTAGATATTCTAATATAGAGTATATACTTTATCTTTCAATTCTTTTGTATTTATAATCATTGACCTTTTTATTTATAAATTATCTCTTTTATTAATTTAGTCTTTATGAGCCAGGAATTTAAGTTATGGCTTCCTTAACTTGTATTTATATTTTATTAACTCCACTGTCATTTTTATACAATCTTACCTTCTATCTTATTTAGGTTTGTTTTGTTATTCCATTTCTTGATTCAAGAGTTGAAAACTTCAGTATTTTGTTAAAATTCTTTTTTCTAATATATACAATTTGGCAGAGGATTTCTACTTCTGGGAAGATAGAGTAGACATGCTTTTCCCTACATCTCTTGAAAGTACAGTTAAAACCCCTAGACATTACACACACACACACACACACACACACAAATTGACATGAAAAGACTGTTTTCTCTAACAGAAATACAAAGAAAGGGATGACCTAGGAAACAAGAAAGAAACTTTTAGAATATAATTGCTCTACTCCAGCCACATTTTTCCAGAGTGTGGAATAATTATAAAGTTTCACCACTTGTCTTTTGAACAGCATTACTTGTCTCAATGCTCAATAACATCTACTTGAAACACACCTAAAAATACATGGAATATTCATACAGAGGCTCACTGTACTTCCTTTTAAAACTCATTTAAATGATAATGACAATATTAATGGCAGCCCTTAGGAATGTTTACTGTTCATCTGTCAAAGAGTACTATCAATTCTTTTCAATAATGCCTTCAAGAGATAATAATAAACTTTCTAAAAAGTTTATTTATTTTGAGAGAGATGGGGAGGAGCAGAAAGAGAGAGGGAGAGAGAGAATTCCAACTAGGCTCCATGCTGTCATCAAACAGTCCAATGTGGGGATTGATTCCATGAACCCTGAAATTATGATCTGAGCCAAAATCAAGAGTCAAATGCTCAACCCACTGAGCCACCCAGGCACCCTGGGACACAGCCACTTCGTTCTAATTTAGATTACTTCTCTCCTCTTTTAAAAAGATATTCTTTCAATATTACTGGATCTGAGGTGCCTCTACAACATTCACTTCAATTTGGCCCCTTAAGATCTTTTTATTTCTAACTTTCAAGATTTTCAAGCCATTTCTTCAGGTGCTTGAGGACACTGAATTTCTGTGTATTATGTGTGGAATGGATTTGGAAACTATATTTCCAGTTAACCATCCATGGCTCCTGCACATTCTGAGACAAATTTATTTAGGCCTTAGGAGACATATAAAAATTAAACTTTCTATCATCGTCATTTACTTGATAATTTTGAGTTTAGGGTAAGAACTTGGACCAAATTATAAAATGGGGATTCTTTCTCTCTCCTCTATGAATGGAACCTAAGTACATGATTTTAGAAGGAGCAATGGGAAAGACGTAGTCTTTCCCCACAACACAGGAAAGGTAAATCCCATCCCAGTGAGCACATCATATCACAGAGGAAAGCAAGGAAAATATGTGTCTCACATGTGGTAAAGGAGCTCACAATGAAAGCAAGAGAAACCATTGTTCTCATTTTTCAGCCAAATAATCTCACTCACTATATTATGGAATGTGAAAAATCTCCATCACCTGGGAGGTGATAATCAAAGTCTGATGATGAAGGAAAGTGTGCACCACATACTACACAGACACTGCATTAAGAAACTAGGGAGATATTTTGCAAAGACTTGAGGGCAATTGTTGCATAATAGGGTGCCATAACATCCATATATTATTTATAATGACAAAAAGATATATACTTTTCAGTCTAATTTCTGATAAATTTGGAAATTATATTTGTACATGTATATTCTGCCTACTTACAATTTTTGAAAATAATTTTGTGGATCTACTATTATTTTAACTTTGATATGCCCATATGAATTTTACCCTATTACTTTCCATTATCTGACATTGGTATCAATTACTTAGGTTATTAAAATTATTATTATTATTATTTTATTTATTTTTACTTTTTTTTTAATCCTAGTTCTACTTGGGTCATTTCCTTCCACCAATTTTTCCCTTTTTATTTCCTTCATGTTAGTTGTTAAGTGTCTTTATTATCTTAAGATACACATTGTTATTTACTTCCATTATATTTGAATGACTCCCTGAAAGCAGAATTTTAACTTCAATGATTTTTGCCATATTTCCATAGTAACCTACTCTAAACATCACTGTCATCTTGTCATACTACTTTACCAAAGCTTTTGATATATCCCAATTATTGATGAGATAAAGTTCATACACCTCAATTTGGCATTCAAGGAACTTTATAATATGATGCACATATTTTTAAAGTCTGACCTTCCAAACTCAGATCATATTTTATTGTTTAACCAAAGTATAAAATGTCATTATTCCTTAAATACATCTTAGATTTTCCTGCTATTTTATATTTGCTTTTTATAATGTTCATATAATGTGGAATATCTTGACCTTCAAAAATATGTCTTTAATGTCTTCCTAGCTTTAAATAAATCCACTTTGATTTTTATCTCCTTCATGAACTCTTTTCTAAACTTCTCCAAACTAATTCCAACTCAAGTTTCTCTGTGGTTTAAATATGACTCAGGCCATGTATCCGCAGACTACTGGCTTTCTTGATACCAATAATTCAATATTTTCAAAGCTGAATGTATTTCTTCTCTTTTTATAGTGGAGATTATATAATTGTTTATGAAACAATTCCCATGTACTCTTGGAAATTCAGATTAATTATATTTTCTAGTTTTCTTTACAAGTATATGAGACAAAGTGACTCAGTTCTAAACAATGAAAAGCAGGCATAAATGAAAACAAACCACTTCCCTAAAAGATCTATTAATAAAAAAGACAACTTACAATGCGATTCTTCATGTTTTCTTTCTCCATGTTCTATTTAATTAAAAAGAAGACAAGATCTTGAGAGACTATAGCGTCCCTTTCAAAATAGAAGTTTAGTCCTTAGTGACTGTTAGTTTACACTTATGTCTATTGGACTCTGGTTTGAAAAACAGATGTCTTTTGTGTGTGATATTATGAGGTTGCACACCAGTTGAGTTAGCCTAACATATATAGAAAAGCCCCTCTTTTCTTTCTATATTTATTTCCGCCACTGTAGTCCAAGACAACATTATATCTTACCTGTAATACCACAAGCTTCCTAATAGCCATCCCCCACTTCTACACTCAATTAAAAATAATTTCTCTTTTTCATAGCCAGAAATATCTTTTCAAATGTAAATTTAATTATATCATCTTTGATTAAGGGGCGCCTGGGTGGCTCAGTCGGTTAAGCGTCCGACTTTCGCTCAGGTCATGATCTCGCGGTTCGTGGATTCGAGCCCCGCGTCGGGCTCTGTGCTGACTGCCAGCTCGGAGCCTGGAGCCTGTTTCAGTCTGTGACTCCCTCTCTCTCTGACCCTCCCCTGCTCACGCTCTCTCTCTCTCTCCTAGAAATAAATAAAACATTAAAAAAAAAAACAAACTATATAATGGGTTTTCGTTTCACTGAGAATAAAAAGAAATGAGAATAGATCAAAATTCCCAATCTTAGTTTAAAGTAATACTCATTAAATCAGAATTCTCTTAGCAAGAGACTGTGGGAAGTGAAGTTCCTATATAACAGTCTTCCTTAGAGTTTAGAAGAGGCTGCAAAAAACAAAACCAAACCAAATGGTGCAAAACAAAAGATAATGTAAGTTAATTGTTATACACACTCATACGTACATCACAGTAGATTATCTTACAATAAAAACAAAATTATGCTTTTAAAGTCAATACTACATAGCATTATAAGTAATCAATATATACATAAAGAATAAATATTGAACAAATATAGATTGTATTCATTTTATCAAAAAAACCCACTTCTTTTTATTGCCTATATGTATTTGTCTTTGTATTTAATCACGAGGTATCTTAAGTTATTTCCTTTTATAATTATGTATACTTACCTCTTCATATGTATATGTCTTGTACATATATTATAATGTGATATCTAGATGAAATGCTCAATTCAGATTTGTAGTTGGTATACATAAGCATGAACCATTAATTTCAAAATAAACTGGAGTTTCTTAATATAAAATTGAGGATGGCATATAATGAGCTAGAACAGATGGACAACAGTAAGTTAGCTTAACAGGATATGATTTATGGTTGGGCATTGCAAGAATCAAGAAAAGTGCTCTCATCCTGCTGTCATTGACACTTAAAATGTGTCACTAAATGCAGGCAAAGTAGAGTGAAGAAAGGTTTGTATGACATGATAAAAATATTAGCAAATTTGGTGCTGGCAGAAATCAGTTTGTCAGATTCAGTTGCAGACTCAATATTATCATTACTAAAAATGGTGCCATAATCTTTAAAATGATGCAAACACAGGATGGATATTTCAGATGAAAGTAGTTTTTCCCCTCCAATTTGGTGTCATTAATGTATTTTATATTGTGTATTTTCCTCTCTTGGATAACTTGAAAGTCATTCAATCTTTAATGTAAAATTACTTGATTCAGTAATATCAGTTGAACTATGTATTCAGCATTATGCAAAGTATTTAATACAACAAAGAATAATTCTTTACTTTTAAAATGCTATAATGTTGATGACATCAAAAATATTGAGTAATTGGTATGCGCCAATACTTACAGATTATCATATTTAAATCTCACCCATAACTCCAGGAAACAGGTACCATACTTATCATTTATATATATACACATACATATGAGCAGATTGTGGTAGTGCACCAGACAAGACTGGCACAAAATAATACAAAGTAGTCTAATAAATTATATATAGATGTGAGGTGAGTATAGTTCCCAAAAGTTCTGGAAATGTTTGAATAGTTATTAAGGAATCTGGATTGGTATTTCTTGCATGCAAAGTTATGAATTTTTTGCCACTTATTATTTTATGTAAGTCTTGCAGGCTATAATTAAATATTAGATTACCAAGGAAAAGGAATGGAATCAATGAGATTAAATAAGATGCCCTGAAATTTCCTAGGTTAAAAGATAATAAGAGTTTACTCTTTCACAGGGGCAACAGATAAGTAAAAGAGGCTATGTGAAAATGCTGAGTTGAAAAGGAAGGACTTGATAACATTAGGGTGGTTGATGAGAGTAAAAATATCTGAATATTTACTTCAAGTCATATTCTATAGAAGACTGTACAGTTAAACAGTAACATTTTCTCAATCAGCGCTACTTAGTGGGCTCTTAATGTCCTTGTTTGTACTTGCATGGTGCTAAGCAATGAGGGATCTCCTTTCTAGACCACAGGAGAGAATAAAGCTAGGGGTAAAAACACCATTAGGAAGAACACTCAGTTTAGAGAGAGAAGATTAGTCAACATGTAATTTCAGATTATAGATAAATTCATTAAAAAACAAAAAAACAAAAACCACTTTTTTAGCCCAGTTGGAGTATTCTGGGTATCTCTCTCTCTCTACCTCTCCTTCTCTGTCTCTCTCTCTCACTCCTTAGTCTTTCCTTCTGTTAAAGATCTTTTAAGAGTCAAATCCACATGTCAGCACACACCTTTTCAATACTTGCCTATGGTATCTAAATGCAATTCTCTATTTCTTTCCATGGGTGTATTCTCCCTCACACACACAAAGGGTAGTCCAGAAATGTTAAAGAGTTAATGTCCTTGGAAACAGCCCTTTTATATCTTTTTTAAAAATTCATTAATTTCTGCTTTTACCCTCATGATATTTCATATTTATATGTGCCAATTTGGATGTTGTAACATTCTTCACTTTCATAGTTTGGTTCCAATTAGTCTTTCATATTTTCTGTTTTTGAGCCTAGAAATTTACTACCAAGTGAAATATTTCATGTGTTTTTATTTATTTTTATTTATTTTTAAGAACGAGAGAAAGAGAGGGGTGCCTAGGTGGCTCCATCAGTTAAAAAGCATGAGACTTCAGCTCAGGTCATGCTCTTTCAGTCTGTGAGTTTAAGCCCCACTTCGGGCTCTGTGCTGACAGCTCAGAGCCTCGAGACTATTTTAAGTTCAGTCGCTCTCTCTCTCTCTCTCTCTGCCCCTCCCCTGCTCATGTTCTGTCTCTTTTGTTCTCAAAAATAAATAAAATATTTTTAAAAATTAAAAAAAGAAAGAGAGAAAGAGAGAGAGCTGGGGAGAGGGTCAGAGGGAGGGAGAAAGAGAATCTCAAGCAGGCTGCACACTCAGGGTTAAGCCCAGCCCCGTGATCATGACCTGAGCCAAAATCAAGAGTTGGATGCTCAATCAGCTGAGTCATTCAGGCACCCCCATGTATTTTAAAATATAGAATTATATCATTTAATTTTAATTATTTTATAGTTTTCTTTTGTTCTCTAA
>NW_027528803.1:3330386-3396640 GCF_008692635.1 Crocuta crocuta
TTATTTATTTATTTATTTATTTATTTATTTATTTATTTATTAATGGTTATTTTTATTTTTGAGAGAGAGAGAGGGAGAGAGAGAGAGAGTGGAGGAGGAGCAGAGTGAGAGGGAGACACAGAAATCGAAACAGGCTCCAAGCTCTGAGCTGTCAGCACAGAGCTGGATGTCCCACTCAAACACATGGACAGTGAAATCATGACCTGAACCAAAGTCAAACTCTTAACCAACCGAGCCACCCATGCGCCCTGACCCTAAATTTATTTTAAAAGATGTTTCCAAATGGTACAATGTGTGGGGATAGTGATACTTTTATTGCTGACTTCAAATTGTATTATTTAGTTGAGAAATATGTTCTACTTGCTACTACTGATCTTTTGCAATCTGAAAATGGGATCAATTGGTGAAAATGCTCTGTATATGCTAGAGAAGAATTTATTTTCTTTAATGTGGGATGCAGTTGCTGCTGCTGCTGGTGTTGTTGTTGTTAAATAAATGTGTCAAAGATTATCTCTGTACCTTGACCCTTATCTCTTCACTACAGAGTGAATTTCATTAGCCCAAAAGGCCACAGAAACCAAATTCAATTTTTTACAAACCCCTCTTAGACAGTCTTCTTTTCTGGTAGTTCCTTTACTCTTCTCCTCTTCCAGATGGTGGCCCCATGGTATAAGTCCCAGAAGAGTCTTGTGTTATGAGTAATTTCCCCTCTCATGGAATCCCTCCAAATGCCACTTACCAAAACTTATGTATGTTACTACCTCTAGTCATCATATCTTTTTCCTTGATCAGTCCCCAAATCCCACAAACTCTTGCATTTCTATAACACCATAAATTCAAAGTTGTCCATTGTATTCTTCAAATCTTCCAAAACTTACTCATTTTTGTTTGTCTTCATAAGACAAACTTAAGGAAGAATTGATGAAATTTCATACACTTCCTGTGAATTTATCAAATTACCTCTTTAATTTTATTGAACATATGATGTATTTTATATACATATGTATGCGTATGTTTATATGCTCTATACAAATCACATGTGCAAGGTACAGCACATGTTTGTGTTATACACTACATAAATATTATATAGACAAAATTAATTGCATATCTTAGTCCATGGAAACATTTGGTTGGAAATACTAGGTATAAAATTCCCTTTGAATTAAATCTTTGAGCAACCCCTATCAAAATAATACCAGCATTCTTCACAGTGCAAGAACAAACAATCCTAAAATTTTTTGGGAACAAGAAAATACTCTGAATAGCCAAAGCAATCTGAAAAAGAAAAGCAAAGCTGGAGGCATCACAATTCTAGATTTCGAGATGTATTACAAAGCTGTAATCACCAAAACAATATGGTACTGGCACAAGAAAAGACACATAGATCAGTGGAACAGAATAGAGAATCCAGGAAAGGACCCATAAAAGTATTGGCCAACTAATCTTTGAAAAAGAAAGAAAGAATATCTAATGGAAAAAAGTCTCATCAGGAAATGGTTTTGGGAAAACTGGACAGCAATATTCAGGAGAATGAAACTGGACCATTTTCTTACACCATATACAAAAATAAACTCAAAATGGATGAAAGACCTAAGTGTAAGACAGGAAGCCATCAAAATCCTAGAGGAAAAAAAACAGGCAACAACCTCTCTAACCTCAGCTGCAGGACTGTCTTACTTCATATGTCTCCAGAGGCAAGGAAACAAAACCAAAAATGAACTATGGAACCTCATTAAGATAAAAAGCTTTTGCACAGCAAAGGAAACAATAAGCAAAAGTAAAAGGCAACTGACAAAATGGGGGAAGATGTTTGCAAATGACATATCAGGTAAAAGATTAATATCCAAAATCCTATAAAGAATTTATCAAATTAAACACACTAAAAACAAATAATCCAGTGAAAAAATGGGCAAAAGACATAAATAAACACTTTTTCAAAGAAGACATTCCAGATGGCTAACAGACACATGAAAAAATGGTCAACATCACTAATCATCAGGGACATATATTTCAAAACCGCACTTAGGGGTGTCTAGGTGGCTCAGTCAATTAAACATCCAACTTTGGCTCAGCTAGTGACTCACGGCTCATGGGTTCAGGTCCTGTGTTGGACTCTGTGCTGACAGCTCAGAGCCTGGAGCCTGCTTTGGATCCTGTGTCTCCCTCTCTCTCTGTCCCTCCCTGGCTCTCTCTCTCTCTCACTCTCAAAAATAAATAAACATTACCATATTTTAAAAAAATTTTTAAAAACACACTGAGATACAACCTCACACATATCATAATGGTTAAAATTAACAACTCAGGTAACAACAGGTGTTGGCAAAGATGCAGAGAAAGAGGAACCCTTTTGCACTGCTAGCAGGAATGCAAACTAGTGCAGCCACTCTGGAAAGCAGTATGGAAGTTCCTCAAAAAATTGAAAATAAAACTACCCTATGACCCAGCAACCGCATTACTAAGTATTTATCCTAAGGATATAAATGTGCTGTTTTGAGGGGGCACCTGTACCCGAGTGTTTATAGCAGCACTATCAACAATAGCTGTCGGAGTCCGGCTCCAGCAGGGTCCAGGGGTCCCTGAAAGATGGACGGTGTCGGTGAGGGCGGGGTGAGAGAGGCCCGAGAGTCTTTCTGGTCCCCAGGCAGGCATCTCTGCTCTGTCTGAGGCTCAACTTTATTTTATAATTAAGTGTTTGGGGGATGGCACAGAAGTGGCATTTGCCTTAGACAATGATTTCTGATGACAAACTTCTTTGATATATAAGAATTTCCCAGAATATTAACCTTTATCAATAGTGTTTGAGGTAGGTGATTTAGATGCTTATCCTATGGGGAAGGAAGGTATCTTTAGCATATAAGACAACGTTTTTAGCATAAAAAGGGTGAAGTTACTTCTTTAGGAGCAGGGGTCAATAGCTTGTTTAAGGCAAAGTATCAAGAAAAACAGGTCTTTCAGGAAACACCTTTGCTCCCTTAATCACAAAAGAAGAAGTTCTTCAATAGGTTCCTTCACAGGGTGCAATCAGCATATCCAAGGCCAGAATAAGTGACTCCAAATACTGATTGCAAATGCCTTCAGGGGCAGAAACAATTGGGGGGGGGTTATCTGTCATTAACTCTAAATTAGGCTCTTTGTCTCAGGGCCAGACTCAGTTGTAACTCTTGTGTTCTTAGCTCCCTTTATTATGTAAGTCTTGGATCTGCAAGGCCCACAGGAAGAGCCTTTTGATAATCATCCACAATGCTTTCATCTGAAGTCTCTTTTGAAAAGGCAGAAATATGCTTTTCCTTATGAGCAATCTGTGTGGGGAATATCGGTCTGATCTGGAATATTGTGAGGCCTGGTCAATACCAGCAGCCTCATTTCCAACATGAGCCAGTAGTAGCAGAAGGAGATACCAGTTTTTGTTTCTCATGGCAGGAGCTGTGCAAACGCTGACATTTCCTCGCTGTGACTTTCATCCAGTGAGGCCAGTGCGGCTCCCAGCAAATAGTCAAAGTATGGAAAGAACCAAGATATTCATCAACTGATGAATGGGATAAAGATACTTATCCATACATATATAATGTCCAGCCACAGATGAACTACCTGATAACCCTTTATATATGATGGAATATTACTGAGCGATCAAAAAGAATGAAATCTTGCCATTTGCAACAACACGGATGGAACTAGAATATATTATGCTAATCAAAATAAGTCAGAAAGACAAATATCATATGTTTTCAGTCATGTGGAATTTAAGATATAACATAGATGAACATAAGGGAAGAGAAGCAAAAATAATAAAAAACAGAGAGGGAGATAAACCACAAAAAACTCTTAAAACAGAAAGCAAACTGAGAGTTGTTGGCATTGTGTTGGATGGGAGTATAGACTAAATGGGTGAGGGGCATTAAGGAGAACACTTGTTGGGATGAGCACTGGGTGTTATATGTACATGATGGATCACTGAATTCTATTTCTGAAATAATTATTAGACTACATGTTAACTTGCTTGGATTTAAATTTAAATAAACAACTGCATAAAATAAACATAAAAAATAAATTTTTGATTATCTTGAAGTTACTCTTTTTATCTTTAAGGTTGTTTTATTTATTAATATCTGTTTTTTCCCTTTGATTCTGTTCTGTTCAACTGAGAGATGGATTTTCTTGGCCCAATTAATTTCTTCCCTGAGGGAAACACATGAAGTTTTTATTAATTCATCCTCCTTTTCATGTTGAGATCTGCTTTCCAGTTCAACCAAGACCGTGTCATTGAACACTTATACTGAGAAACACACACACACACACACACACACACACACACATACACTTCTACCTACCCAAACTCTTAGAGATGTTAGAGATATTTACAACGGGTTCTTTTATATATGTGTGTTAAACATTTAAATGAAAAAAAAAAACACTACTTAACCAAGTTAACTCCTCTAGCTTCCTTACCCCTTATTTTATTACCTCCTTTCTTCTCATCTTATGTTTAATATAGCCTTTAAGAATAGCCATATACTTTATTATTTTGAAGTTTAATGACTTAACCCATATTAAAGCATGTTGCTTTGAGAAAGAATTAAAAAATGTAACGTCCCCCCAAAACTAATTGTATATTAGGGTTGAATAACTAGGTGGCAAACAAAGTACCTATCATATAACACGATATCTTGGTATAAAAGGAAAAGAATTAAAGGCCACATGAATGGTCTCTTTATAATGGCTGTCAGTAAGGTCAATAAAATTTCCATGTTTAATCTATATTCAAAGTTGAAGCTTTATTTTCTCTTATGTAAAATGAAGAGGTTGAATGAGTGATTTCTAAGACCACAGCTAGCTCACTTGTACCATATTTAAATATGTACCCCAATTTAAAAAAATCATCACTATTTTGTCTCTAAAGAGACTGAATTTTAAAGATTTTTTTAACGTTAATTAATTAATTAATTAAGAGATAAAGAACACAAGTGGGGGAGGGGCAGAGAGAGAAGCAGACACAGAATCCAAAGCAGGCTACAGGCTCTGAGCTGTCAGCAGAGACAGAGCCCGACACAGGCCTCTAAACACACGAACTGCGAGATCATGAACTGAGCTGAAGTTGGACACTCAACCACCTCAACAAACTGGGTTTTATAAATGTAATATGACATGTAATTTGCACATGTATAGGAACAATCACTCTGAATATCATCCTCAATGAGTAAAGTATTTTCTTATATTCTAAATGATTGTCCTATATGTAATGTTAGCAACTCACATTTAATAATTCTATGTGTGCTCTCTGTAAAGAACAGTGCTAAATTCTTAGGTTATAGGAGTTAAATTTCCTAAAAGGCTCATCTGAATACAAGTATCGAACTTAATTTCAATTACTGTCCAAAAATTATAATCAGTGATGCTTTTAGATGTTTTATAATACTAATTATGCAATAAGTAAACATTATCTATGATAATTAAAATTAAATGATCTTTACAAAAAATTTTTGGTGAATTTCATATTCTTGAATAAATGAAGCAGAATTCATTGTACTGAAATAGCTAATAAATTGTAAAAAAGTCACAAAGAAAAATATATTACTTTGTCTAATTTTTGAAATGATGTAGCTAGGGTTGTTGATTTTAAGGAAGATTTGACTAAGCCTTATAAGGATTTAAACTGACTGAAAGTTCTAAACTATATGGCCTTTAGAAAAAAAACATATATTTTTAAAAGCTCAAAATATTTCTAAATTCAGGGGAAATAAATTAGTTATATATCACTAAGGGGAACAGGAAAACAAGTTAAGTGAGTGATCTGTATAGGAATCTGGATTGATGTGTTTCACAGCATACATTGAAACGGCAAGAGTACTAGGAGGTCACAACTTGTTTTGCCTCCTCAAAGTCATTTCATAGGTCATCACTTCCTTGGTGCCTGCCCCCACCTTTGTTCCCCTTAACTCTCCTATCACTACATAACCATATACATACATACTTATACATAACTTTATATTTAAAATATAAAGTTGACTATGAAAATTGTCACCTCAACTGTAATCAATAAATTAATTATTGTTCCTGATTTATGTCACAACTGAACTCATATTCTACAAATACTCATAAAACTTTTTTACTAGCTATCTTTGACTTCATATCCTGCAACTTTTCCTCTTTATGTTCCAGTTATACTAGCTTCCAAGCTGTTTTTATATGCTAACTTAGAAAAGACCCAAAAGACAATTTTCCAATTAGTTATCTGTTATTTTGCTTTTTCTCCATTTACCTCTGAATTTCCAATTGAATGTATTTACCCTTGTTCCATTTTAAAATGCTGTAGCTTCCAGGATGCCTTTATTAATATAAATTAATAAAGAAAGGCTAAAAGAGAGAGGAAAGAGAGGGAAAATGGGGTCACATGAGAGAGAGAAGATGAAGACGAAGACAAAGAAGAAACAGATGAAGACAAAGAAGAAGAAGAGGAAGAGGAAGAAGAAGAAAAGGAAGAAGGAGAAGGAGAAGAAAGAGGAGGAGGAAGAGATGATGATACGATTGTTACCAGAAATGTGAAATTGTTACCAGAATGTGAAAACTTGCTCCATATCAGCATTTTTACCTTCAGCACTATTTGTATTTGCGGCCAGATAATTATTTGTTGGGGAAAAGATGGGGTTGCCCTTTCACTATAAGACTTTTAGCATCATCCTTGACCTCTACCCACTGGGTGCTAGGAGCACTCCCCAAAGATTATGACAATCAAAAATATCTCAAGACATTGGTAAATAAGTCTGGGGGGTGAGGAAACAAAATGATCACCAGTTATCACCATTGCTTTAAAATGAATGTTTGGGACACCTGGGTGGCCAAGTCAGTTAAGCGTCAGACTTCAGCTCAGGTCATGATCTCATGGTTCGTGGGTTCAAGGCCTGTCAGACTGTGCTGACAGCTATCTCAGAGCCTGAAGTCTGCTCACGCTCTCTCTCTCTCTCAGAAATAAATAAAACATTAAAAAAAACAGGTTTGTGTTTATAAAACAAACAAACAAACAAATAAATAAAATGAATGTTTAGAGGAATCATCTGATTATTACTAAAGAAATAATGATAAAAGTACTGCTGGAAATAGCAAACAGGGTTCTTGGTCACTCATTTTTAAGACTAACAATTTATACTGGGTTTGATATATGGAATTGAGATATGGAAAACAAGATTAAACATGAAGCATTGGCTTATTGACAGTAATTGTTGAGCACATAGAAATTATATGCTGGAAATGATGACCCTTATCATATGGTGATATTATAGTTAGTTAAGCCCTCTTTCTTTCCTTTGAAGACTGTTCATCAAATGCTATAGGTTAGGTGAAATTATTTATAGAAAATTTAGAGTTTTGTTTTCTGTAGACTGCTTCTAGCCACTTTCAGCAAAATCCTATAAAAGAAATGAACTCCTGCTACAATTTGTCAGTGACTTAGAAGACATAAGAAGGAAAGAAGATCTGATCAGGGGTATAGTTAGACTGTGGTTGAACCTAATTTGATGAATGGTAGGAGACTTGGTGCACTGTAGGATTGAAATAGCAACAGCTTCAGTGTCCCTCCCTGACACTGGCATGAGTAACACTGAAGCACTGGTTTTCTCCTGAAGTAATGAGAGTAACTCAGTGGCAAGGGTTAGAATTAAGATATTTTCTTCCCTGTTGAATTCAAGTTTCCTATTTTGCACAGTACCAAGGAATTCATTATCAGTTTGGAGGAGGAGGAGATATAGGTGGGGCACAGTGGCTAAAAAAGTAAAAGATCAAAATGATTACATGGAATCTTGCACATGAACTGACGAGAAGGAAATTAACCATGAATTTATTGGTTTTGAAAGAATGATGTTGGCAAAGAAACACAATGTTGGCCTGTAAAAATCTGTGATTCTTTCATCCCTGAAACAACTTCATAGGACTACAAACCTTTATCAAGCAGCATGTGGGCTACCAAAACCATACCAACTTGA
Source organism: Crocuta crocuta (assembly GCF_008692635.1). Taxonomy (NCBI): domain Eukaryota; kingdom Metazoa; phylum Chordata; class Mammalia; order Carnivora; family Hyaenidae; genus Crocuta; species Crocuta crocuta. The sequence goes on from NW_027528803.1 coordinate 3,338,360, forward strand.
TGATGAGTGGGTTCCACAATGGAGTTTCCACATGTGGCTAAGGAAGATACAGGACCAGGAAAGAAGCACCCATGCACACAGTGGACAATTGACCAGTGTGCACTTCCTTGTGAGGAAAATCAAATGCATTAAACAAGGCACTTTCTTTTTCTTTTTTTTCATAATTATTTTATTTATTTTATTTTATTTTATCTTATCTTATCTTATTTTATTTATTTTCACAGAGAGAGAGACAGAGCATGAGCAGAGGAGGGGCAGAGAGGGATGGAAACACATAATTTGAAGCAGGCTCCAGGCTCTGAGCTATCAGCACAGAGCCCGATGTGGGACTTGAACTTATGAATTATGAAATCACTACCTGAGTTGAAGTCAGATGCTTAATCAACTGAGCCATCCAGGCATTTTCTATTAAAAGAAAATCATCACAATTGCTTCCCAGAGGACTACTTTGCTTTTCTATCTTCTTTTTGCAAAAGAGTTCTCTTTGTTTTGACTGTATTTTCTATTGCAGCATTCTACTTTGAGTGTGTTGGGAGAATATGAATTGTCCTGTTATTTTTATGGGACACTGGAATATAAAAGTCTATACGTAGGCTTGATGGAGAGGAATAGGCAGCACTCCGATATTCTGCAATGTGACCCACTGTTAATTTCTAGATAAGACTCTGAAAATGAGAAAATTATGGGAAGAGGGTACATATAGGTATTTAAGTGACCAAGTGGCACTTGGATAGATAGTATTATTTCCACCAGAATATCAGTTCTCCCCCTGTTTCCTCAGTATTTGAACACCCCAAAGTTAGGTGGGCTCATTCCTTCCTAAAATGAAATAAAACCTCTCAGGATTTTTGGAAATTGATACAGTAACTAATCAGAGGAATTTGAGTCCCCTAAATGTTTATATATGAGGAATATAAACCACTATCTTCTTAAACAACTGCTATTTGGGGCCTTTTGTTTTATTTTATTTTGGTTGTTATATTTACATTCTTAATCTAATCTAATTAAATAACATGCTAAATAATGACAAAAAGAGGTTAAAGTCACTGGAATGCATAAATGTATACTTTAAATTTAGAAGGAAAAATAAAGATTAAATTTCAGAAAAATATATCCAGGAATATTCTTTTAAAAAAATTAAAATGGGGTGCCTGGCTGGCTCAGTTGGTTAAGTGTCAGACTTCAGCTCAGGTCACCACCTCATAGTTCATGAATTTGAGTCCACATAGGGCTCTGTGCTGACANTCTACAAGTCAGCTTCAAAACTGAGAGTTGAGACATTAAGGAGGGGCAAGATGGTGGAGAAGTAAGGAGCTCCATGCATTGCACTCGCCCCCATATCTCACATGGAAAAGATCTGAAGCCATAGGAAACCTTACAGAACCCAAGAGATTGGGAGAGAAAGGACACAGAATCCACTGAGAAAGCCTTCTAACGTGAGTGCGAACTGAGGAAGATAAAATTGGGACGGGATCGGAGATTCACAGGGACGGGGGTGATCCCCTTCTGTGGGGAGTGAGAGGGGAAAGAGACAGTCTGAAACTACTCAAGATACGGTCCCTACCGCTGGGAAACAGAAAAACCTCCCCTCGGGGCACAGGATCAGGCGCGGCAAATCCCCACGTGCCAACTTGTCCCAATCTGAGGCCTCCAATACACGGATTGAAGAGGCAGAAGAGAGAATAAGTGATTTAGTAGACACCATTATAGAAAAAGAGGAAACTGAGAAAAAAAGAGACAAACTGATCCAGGAACATGAAAGAAGAGTTCGAGAGCTCAGCGACACGGTCAAACGCAACAATATCCGTATCATAGGAATCGCAGAAGACGAAGACAGAGGGAAAGGTGTTGAAGGAGCCATGGAACAAATTATAGCAGTGAACTTCCCCAACCTGGGGAAGGAAGTAAACGTTGAAATACAAGAGGCTCAGAGGACCTCCCTCAGACGTAATTTGAATCGATCTTCAGTGCAGCAGATCATAGTAAAAATGGCAAAATATGAGGACAGAGAATTTTGAAAGCAGCTAGGGAAAAAAGGGCCCTAACATACAAAGGGAAACCTATCAGAGTGGTGACAGACCTATCTACAGGCCAGAAAGGAATGGCAGGAGATCTTCAATGTGATGAACAGTAANTTAACAGCTCACCTAAAGGAACTGGAGACAGAGCAACAAGAATGCCTTAAACCCAGTAGAAGAAGAGAAATAGTAAAAATCAGAGCAGAAATAAACAACATAGAGACCAAAGAAACAAGTGAATAGATCAATGAAACCAAGAGGTTTTNAAATTAAGAGTTGACATTTTATTGGCATTTGCCTTCTTAATCTGACTTATTAAGTGTTCACCTAACATTGTAACACTTAAAACAAGGTCATAGAATTAAAGGGAAAACTTGGTTAATAAAACCATCTCAGTCTCTGGTGCCAAGACTGATTCATTTTTAAAAATTCTATTAATTATATTTATATTTCAATTTTTCTTTGTTTCTTTCCCTGTCTTTTCACTTAGTTTTTATTTAAATTTTACTTTATTAACATACAATGCAATATTAGTTTCAGATATACAGTTTAATGACTTAACACTTACATACAACAGCTGATGCTCATTATAACAAGTGATCTCCTTAATTTCCATCACCAACCTCCATACCACCAGTAACCATCATTTTGTTCTCTGTAGTTAAGAGTCTGTTTCTTGGTTTTCCTCTCTCTTTCTTTCCCCTGTCATCTTTTGTTTGTTTGTTTTTTTAAGACAGGTTCATTTTTGCAAGAAAAGTAACAATCTTCATTGTATTCTACTAGACAGGTGTTATTTCCTTGAGGTTTATAAAGATGACCTTATGTACATAAACAATGTTTTAAAACTAGTTTCCTAATGAGCAAATTACTTTAATAACAGATTTATCTGTATAAATAATTACAGATTTAGGGTCTTAATTTTCACTAGTTATGTATAATCAAATCTAATAAAAATTAAATGACAGGAATCCATGGGATAGAGGAAGCCTGAACCATGTTGTTGTATATATTTTCTTTTACGCTATTTTTTTCCACTTCATTCTTTATTCAGTAAGTTAAAAGTCATATGAACTAAATTTAGCACTGGTATTTTGTTCTTCTAAAAAATCATATGCCAATAAGGAATAAGGGAAGAAGCAACCCAGGAAATAATTTTCATTATCCTTTGCCTTTTAAAATTTATTTCTAATTCTCAAGCAGCTTCTACTAAAAATAACTCTAGATGATGTGGGATTATGGCAATAAAAATGTTCTTTAAATAAGATTAAAAGTGAGGGTCTATATACTAAATTTAAGAGTTGATACAATTTATATTTTATTAATATAAATAAAAATTGATCCAAACAAGAAAAATCCCCATAAACAAAATCTTANCACAACTATAATACAGTATAATGTTTTCTAGTTATTTATGGAACACTCTGTTCTTCAACCAGCACTATTTGGTTCTTTAGGAATCTATGGATTTGAGTGGTTTGTCTATTTTTTTGCTATCTACATTTCCTATCATTAAATTTATGCTCAATATTCTATTTTAAATAATTACATATAGTCTGAACCTCAATGAAACAGTTTCCTTTAATGATATTGAAAGGAAAATATTTTATAAAGCGAATTTATCATAGTGCCTTTCTTAAACCACTAATTAGAAATATGGATTTTTTAACCAAAATATAAAGGTTTTGTAGTTTTTTTCTCTTTAACTTTTATTTAAATTCCAACTAGTTAACAAACAGTGTAATATTAGTTCCAGGTATACAGTTTAGTGACTCAATACTTACATACAATGCCTGGTGCTCAAAACACAAGTACACTCCTTATTCCACTCACATTTTGACCCATCTCCCCTCTGATCTCCCTCAATCAACCCTCAGTTTTTTCTCTATAGTTAAGAGTCTCTTATGGTTTACTTCCCTCCCTTTTTTTCCCTTCCTCTATGTTCATTTGTTTTGTTTCTTAAATTCTACATGTGAATATTTTTCTTTCTCTGACCGACTAATTTTTATTATCAAAATGCACTCTAGTTCGATCCAAGTCATTGCAGATGGCAAGATTTCATTCTTTTGTATGGCATAGTAATATTCCATTCTATAAATATACCACTTCTTTATCCATTCATCAGTCCATGGACATTTGAGCTATTTCCATATTTAGCTACTGTTGATAATGCTGCTATAAACATCACAGTGCATGTTCCCCTTCAAATTAGTACTTTGTATCCTTTGAGTAAATATATAGTAGTGCAATTGCTGGGTCATAGGTTAGTTCTATTTTTTAAATTAATGCTTATTTTTATTTTTGAAAGACAGAGACAGAGTGCAAGCAGGGGAGGGGTAGAGAGAGTAGGAGACACAGAATCTGAAGCACTCTCCAGGCTTCAAGCTGTCAGCACAGAGTTGATGTGAGCTTGAACCCATGAACCATGAGATCATGACTCTAGCCGAAGTCAGATATTTAACCAACTAAGCCACTCAGTCGTCCCTGTGTAGTTTTAATTTTAACTTTTTGAGGCACTTCCATGCTGCCTTCAGAGTGACTGCAGCAGTCTGCATTCCCACCAAAAGTGTAAGAGGGTCCCCCTTTCTCTGCATCCTTACCACCAACTGTTGTTTCCTATGTTAATTTTAGCAATTCTGATAGGTGTGAGGTGATTTCTCATTGTGGTTTTTACTTGTATTTCCTTGAAGATGAGTGATATTGAGCATCTTTTCGTATGTCTGTTGGTCAAGTGGATATCTTCTTTGGAAAAATGTCTGTTCATGTCTTTGGACCATTTTTAAACTGTATTAATTTTTTATAGTGTTGAGTTTGTAAGTATTTATAGATTTTTGGATACTAACCCTTTATCAGATACATCATATGCAAATATCTTCTGCCATTCCATAGGTTGCTTTTAGTTTTATTGATCATTTCCTTTGCTGTGCAGAAACTTTTTATTTTGATGAATTCTATTAGTTTATTTGGCTTCTGCTTCTCTTGCCTTGGGCAACATATATAGTAAGAAGTTATTGTGACCGATGTCATGGAGGTTACTGCTTGTGTTCTGCTCTAGGATTTTAATGGTTCCTGTCTCACATTTAGTCTTTAATCCACTTTGAACTTATTCTGTGTGTGGTGTAAGGAAGTGGTGGTCTAATTTCATTCTTTTGCAGGTTGCAGTCCAGTTTTCCCAACACCCTTTGTTGAAGAGCCTGTCTTTTATAATATATAAATATATTTACATATAACATATATAATATTTTAATATAATATTATCAGTCAATTATTATTAACTGATCATATAGTTGAGGGTTTATTTCTGGGTTTTTGATTCTGTTCCATTGATCTCTGTGTCTATTTTTGTGCCCGTACTATAATAACTTGATGACTACAGTTTTGTAATATAGCCCTAAGTCAAGAACTGTGATGTCTCCAGCTTAGCTTTTCTCTTTCAAGATTGCTTTGACTATTCAGGATTTTTTGAGGTTCCATGCAAATTTTAGGTTTGCTTGTTCTAGGTCAGTGAAAAATGCAGGTGGTATTTTGAGAGGGATTACATTAAATGTGTAGATAGCTTTTGGGGTTAATATAGACATAGCAAAAACCAATTTTTGTTTTTCCAGTCCATCAGCATGGGATGTTTTTCCATTTCTTTGTGTCATCTTCAATTTTTTTCATCAATGTTTTATAGTTTTCAGAAGACAGATCCTTTACCTCTTTGGCTAAGAATATGGTTGTGTGGCTTATTAGCATAAGCCGAATGACAGGGAAAACTTTGTCTTTGGGACATTCCAAACAGCTAGCATAGTGCATACCATTTTAACTAGCTCATAGCTGAGAGCTACTTACCTAAAAATTCGTAGAATGGAAAATGAAATTAAATACTAATAAAAGTGTAGTCTACATGCTGATATTTTATTATGTCCTAACTAATCTACTTTGCATCTTCATATTTAAGCATTTGGAGAAAGGTCATTTGGACTAAGACTTAACAAACTTAATAGGCTACTTAGGATATACTTTAGCCTGTTTCCATATGATTACTTTCTAAATCCCTACAGTTCAGGGGAAGTAAAAACACATACATACACAATGACATATACAAGTAATCAAATATTGATTGAGGGAAGAATTTCTATTTCAGAAATCAATTAATGCATTACAGAAAGACTACAGAAAGAAAAAACCATGGAGGCTTTTATAAAATTACGATGTTTTTCTTTACAACCCTGGTTAGAGAAGTTAGTTTTGTTGTGTTAATTCAATAACATCATAAAATTTTATCAAATGTAGTTTTTCCTTTTCAATAGAGAAAGACAGTGGGTGTTACAACTGCTGCTGCAAAGTTTAATGACATTATTTAAAATGAGAGACCAGCAATCTAACAAAATGACTATGACATCGGATGTCATAAAAGACCTTGAAACACACTAATAATGTGAAAGTAGTCATTATCTTCTCACTTTCTCTCTCTTTTTTTGATCATGTGCCTTGGCTGTCTTTGTAGCAGGTGACTTTTAGCTATTAGTGTGTGTCTCCTTGACCTGTTCCTAGACTGAGAAGACTTTTGTATGCAAAGGAGACAATGCTTAGTCTGCTTATTGGATGCCCTGCAATAGAGAAAGGCACCAACCTTGGAAAACAGCAGATGGCAAGGGCAGGCATTGTGCCAGCCCATAATTATGCCCTGGTAGGCCTAGGGGACCACTTGTGTGCACCTTAAAGCTGGAGCCAAATGGATCTATATTTTTTCTATTATTCTTTCTTTCCCTTTGATGTGGTTGCTGATATGGACATAAGAGAACTGTGTGTGCGCACACGCACACAAAACCTAAAGAATTACATAGCAACTACAGTAAAAGAAATAGAATTTGGCCATTTATAAGTAACAATGGCTCACTTTGTGCCTATAGATTTTGAACTTGATGTGTCTGATGATATTCCTTCCCATTAAGACACAGGCTGCATTTGTATTCGTTAACCACCAGCTGTGTGGTTAACTTGCAAAACAGAAAACTGTGATATTTATCATTTTCATATTTTTTCATATATGAAGGTTGATAACAAACCACTCTTAGAAGCCTATATATAATAGGACGCAATGCGTGCAATGGAATCTGTATTCAGAAAGCAGCACAGGCTGCTGCTAACAGATTGTAAATAGGTACGAAGTTAATGGGAAAGACAGTATTACATACATTTGAACTGGATTCTTCTCTTAGAGTCATATTATCCCATGAATTCCATAGCATAAAGATGAGATAAACAGCAGCTTTAGGTTTTGTAAATATAGTGAGGTAACTTAGCTTTCCCTTAATTTTCTAAACAAAGAGACTATAAGGAAAATAACAGACATTATAAGGGAGGATTGGTTATGAGAGATTTTCTTCCCACTATTACCTTAGTTGAATTCTGTTTTTATCTGCTTATTATCTTCAATAATATTATTGAAGTAGATTATTAAGAATCTGTTCCAATTATTTTGTGCCTCCCTGTACCCAACCATTCCTCTCTGCATCCCCTCCCATAGTGAATCTAAGCTTGGCCAATCGAATAATAGTATATGGGGTACACCTGGAGACTTGGATAACTTTTGCGTATTGAGACTTTCCCTCTCCTGCTTCACTTGGGAACACCGTAACTCTCAACATGTGAAGAAACCTTGGTAGTATGCTGGTGGATGATAGGCTGTATGAAGAAATCCCTAGTCACCTTGGCTATATGAGACAGGCCATCGCCAAGCAGTCAAGTCCAGTCAACCCACCAGCTGACTGGAAAGCATGAGTGGGTCCAGCCAGATCAGAACTGCCCATCATTGTGAGATGATAATAATTAAATAAATCACTATAAATGTCTATTTAAAAATGATAAAATCTATATACATGTATAAGTTTTATAAATTTATAGGTGATAAATGTTTTAAGCCATTGACTTTTGGAGTGGTTTGCTATGTGGCATTAGAAAACAGATATATTTCTGAAAAAGAAACAATGCCCATACACCAAGTGTCCATCTCAGGACCACTTTGATCAAAGGTGAAAAATCTTTTAGGAGTTCTCTAGCAAGGCCTCTTAAACTTTTTTGATCTGATTCACTAAATATGAGGTGAGGCCTAAAAATACACTTTTCTAACATACTCTTAGATGCTGTCTATAACAAAATTCTAGGACGTCTACCTTCCCATTTTAGCTTTATAGAAACAGAACCAGGAGCTCTACCAAATCTTGACCAATAGCTTCTTGAATACCTTAAAGTGTGTGTATTTGTATACTGTTGTAATTGTTGTTTTCATTATACTATAAATAATCAATATCATAGAAAGAAATAGTATAAAAATCTAGTGAGGTTTAACAGTTAACATGAATCTGATATTTAAATTGCTGGAGCCTGACAAAAATGGAAAACTTAATTATCCCCTTTTTGAATAAAGAATTAATAAGATGAATGATCTAGTTAAGTGTGTTAGTCATTAAATTTACCTGAGGCAAATATTATTAAAATCAAATAATTAGCTTAGAATTAAATGTGTCAGTGATTCTTGAATTTATCTGTGCAAAATAAAATAAAGTATTAATATGTTAAATGATTTTCCCAGGTTTTAAATTCTCAGTTTTATTGTTCACATGTGATTTGCTATGAAGCAATATTTACACACATTTATATCACAAAATACAGGCTTGGAAAATGAGATGAGATTATTAAAATAAAATGCATACAACAGTCTCTAATAATAATCTGTAGAGAGCTGAAGCAATATTAATGAAACGGAAGGTCCAGTTGAATAATTCTCAGAGAATATAGAATAAGCAAAGAGGTGAAAAGAAAGGAGGAAAAAATAGATCCAGAATTTCCCAAAACCTTTGTAAATGGTTATCAAGGAGGGCATAGAGGGGAAAAGATGAACAAAAGCATTTGGGGAAAAGCCCTGAATATATCCAACAACTAAAATGTTAGAGTTGTTTTCAAATGAAAAGTGATGATAAATGCAGACCATGACTTAAAAGTGGGTAAGTAATATACCAATAACAAAACTTACACACTTGAATCTGTTAGTGAACATTTAGTTTCTCTAAGAGAGAAATGGCTATCATGCATTAGAAAATAAGGCAAACCACCTACCAGAAAGAATTAGATTGATGTCCATCTACTATTCAGAGAATATATATTTTCAGCATGCAAGATATACTACCTTTTTATCTCCAAGTTTATAATGGAATAATGTTTTATGACCCTTGCTCCTATAGCTAGACTTCATCACACTCACTTTGAACTCATCACGTGGCCATATGACCACACTGTTGGTCTCTTTTTCTAGGTGCATTTCCACTAGCTGAAGGGAATTAATTAATGATAGTCACCCAATTCTTTCTTAACTCTTTAATAAGCCCTTGATTTATCTTTAGTCTGAAAGTGGGTCTTTAATGACTATATCTCTGGATTGTTGGGAAAACTTTTCATTTTCCAAATCTATCTAACCTAGAAATTCTTGTTTATGTGTGTGTATGTGTATATAGATGTACACACATATACACACATGTGCACGCACACACACACACATACACATACATAAATTCTCTTGTGATCTAACCAGTTCATTTGTGAGTTCCTCTTTTTTCTAGAAACAGCAAATGTCAATAATCAGCATTCTGTTTTGAAACCATTTTACCCAAACCCAATGATCTTTTAAGTACGCTATTTCCCATGTTATTGCAGGCTACAGCTCAGCAAATGTTTTCTCACTGCCTATACAGTGAGTTACCCTTGAGTCTAGCCTTCTATACAAGCCTCCTTACCTCACACCCTGTCTCAAAATCAACACTATATATCCCAGATTAACAGCCTTCCCATTTCACCTTCCGTGGCTACTCAGGTTTTGCATGGCTTGTTCCAGCTGTGGCTAAACAGAAGTTAAAACAACTATAAACCTAATCCAGGTCATTCTTCATCGGCCTTTAAATTGAATTATCCCTTTTTGTTCAGGCTCAGCTCAAAAGCCAAATAAATTTGGAATAATATGGCTAAAAATTATAAAACAATTGTAGCAATCTACACCGGAAGCATATTGAAAATTAACCAGAGTTGTATATTATTTAGAGCTTTTAAAATGGAAAGGTCTATTGTAAGTTTGAAAATAAAGACTATTATACATCACTTTCAAATTCTTTAAGAGTAAAACTTTGTTCTCCTTACTAGCTCCCTCCCTGCTTCCCTCACTCTCTTTCTGTTTAAGTCTCTCTCTCATTCATGTTTTTGAAAAAATTTTGGAGGACAGAGTTCCACAAAACACATTTTTATAAGCCCTGCATTAAAGTGAAATAGAGGCATGATTCAATTTCTCACTTAAAAACCGATTTTCTGTTCTACTTTTATCAAAACATATAATAATGTTGTTTATTAGGTGAGTTTTGGTTGTTTTTTCATTATTTTAAAATTAATATATTGCATAGAGTTAATGAAATACAAATATTAATTTGTCTTCCAGAAGAAATATGCTTCTTAAATGACAACATAACAATTGCAACATGATATCAACCCAAACTGCAATAAGTCCTCATGTGATTTTTTTAAATGTAGGTATTTTTGAAGAAGAAATAAAGTAGGTTATAGGTTCTCAAGTCAAGATTTAAAGAGTTACTTGGTTAACTACAAAAGGAAAGTGTTGTCTACTACTTTAAATAATCCAAAGAAAATATTACCTATATTAGAGTAAATATATATATATGTATATGTATTTGGGGGGATTATTTAAAATAGAACACAACTTTTTTGCCATAGTTGCCCATATGCATAATTTGGAATGTATATGTATAATTTATTATAATGGTTCACACAACAAAAATTATAATTCACATATTAATAGACAATGGAAGTAACATATTTTCCTCTTTTATTTAGACTAAAATCTTCAGATTGTTTAAGACTAATGATGTAGGCGCCCGAAAAACAAACAACCCATNTAAAAAAAAGACTAATGATGTAGGTTTCTTAGCTAAGTACTTTGTATTTTTGAAGTATTGTTGAATCTGACTTATTCCTTGAAAATGAGTAGCTTAATACAACTAAAAGTATGTATAATTTAGAAATTTGGTATTGTTAATGATTGCCTTTTTACATGCTGAAATGTTGGATAATAAGTAGAAAGGCATTTTTCAAATTCACTTTCGGGGGTACTAAATGCAAAAAAAAAAAAAAGTGATACAGCCTAAAAAGAGGAAACCAAGTCAGCAGTTAACAAGTAATTTAAAAGGGAACACATTTGCCATGGAAAATTGCACTAATACTCTGATAAGGACTAGGATGAATTTGCTGTTAAATAGGTGCTTAGTGCTTAACAAAAGCCAAACAGAGAGTGACCTGGTACTCTTGAGTAATTAAGTCTTTGTCCTTTTATCACTGAATATAGCATGAAGTTCTTTCTTTTTTTTTTTAAATGTTTTTAAATTTTTNGCATGAACTTCTTTTAAAGAAGGAGAAAATTTCAGAAAGGTAAGGTGAGGTAAAACACATACTTTAATAAAATGATGGTGTCATTTTATTTTCATTTTCTTCTCTTTACATGGCATCCTTTAAGAATTCATTCATATTTTAAAAAGTTGTTTTAATATTTTAACCAACTGATGAAGTTTAAGCAGATCAGAAACATGAACAGATAGATCTTGGCATGTTTCACTTAACTTCTAGAGTATTCTAAATAATTTCTTCTATCTACATTTCCTTTGATTCTTTAGTTTTCCCTGAGGAAAAGAAAAAGGTAAAATAAAAAAATAAAATGGTTTTTAATTGAATTAAAATATACGAAGGACACATTTTTCATCTTTCTTTATTCTAATTTCTGTCTCATATATTTCTGCATAATTTCAGTAACTTCTTAACCAAAATTTCCTGATGATTTTCTATCAAAAATGTTATTCATGAAACATCAGTTTTACATAGGTCTTTTAGCAGCCTTTCTATCCTGAAGATTTGAGTATAGGAATCCTAATATCTATCTGATGTCTCTGAATTTCACTACATTATAAAACCCAGCCTCAAGGTTTTACTTTGTAAGTTATGACTATGTTTCCTAAGAGTAGTTTGATTTTCCTCCTTACTGTCAGAATAAAAATAAATCATGGAATAACAACATCAGTTGAAAAATAATGAGAAACTAACCAAATAAGAGTAGAAATAATTTCAATAATAAAGAAGTCAGTTATTAGGAGGAAAGTAGGATGGAGAAGCTGTGGCCTGAAAAGCAATTATTCAGAGATATGACTCAGAGTTAAAATGATATGCTAAATTTCCATGAATTACCAAATTGAAACAAATTAAAATGCATATAGTGTTAGTAAATGGTCTTTGAATTGAGCACTCATACTTTTCAGTAGATCAGATCATCTGAAATCAGGTTACAGTTTTAGAATTCAACCTTGCAAAATAAATATTAAAAGGTCCTGGCATCACCCTTAAGGGGAAAAAAAAATTGAATACAAAAATATACAAAAACAGTAATATTCAAACTAACCACAAGGCAAAAGCTGAATACAGATCTTCCTTGACTTAGGATGAGGTTACATCTGATAAATCCATTATAAATTGAAAATATTGTATGTAAAAAATGCATTTAAAACACCCAAAATGCTGAACATCATAGTTTACCCTTGTCTACCTTAAACTTGTTCAGAATACTTACATTTAGCCTACAGAATTATCTCATACAAAACCTACTTTATGATACAGTGTTGAATATGCCATGTAATTTAGTGAAGACTGTACTGAAAGTAAAAGACAAAATGGCAGTATGGGTACAGAGTGGTCGCATCTGTTGGTGGCTTGCCTCGATGATGAAGTGGCTGCTGGGATTCTGGCTCCGTGTTGCTGCCCAGGATCATGAGAATATCCTGCTATAGATCGTTAGCCTGGAAAGAGACCAAAATTCAGAATTCAAAGTATGATTTCTACTGAATGTATACCACTTTTTGCACCAGTGTATGGTCGAACCATCCCAAGTTGGGGACTGTCAGTATAGTAAAATTCATAGGCAGACATGTATGAATTTGCATGTATCATTGATCTTTCTATCAAGTGAATACTGTAAAGAATTATGCCAAAATGTTCCAAGGCTTTATTTCTGGATGATGGGATTATGAGTGATTATTACTTTGCCTTTATATGCATCTGTATTTCCTAATTTTCAAGATTACTAGTGATTATTACTTAAATATTATAATATTTAGGTTACACATTATGCTTTATTATAAAAAGTTTCAAATTAGGAAAAGTATATATAGATTAAAATTCATTCTAATACCCTGAATAACCATGTATAAAACTGTTAGCAGTCACTAATTATGTGATAAACATGCACACATTATCTATCTATCTATCATCTATCTACCAATCTATCTCTCTATCATCTATCATCTGTCTACCTATCCACATACATATATACACACATATGTGAATTCTTTTTAATTAACAATGTCTTAGAAATTTTCCCTTATGACTACATTTTTCTCTGCCTCATTCTTTTTGAAATTGCATATTATTTTATGCAATAGATACACTATACTACACAAATGTAATTCCCTATTGCTTGTAAATCCCTTAGGTTATTTTCAAAGACTTAGCTATTACAAACAAAGCTCTATTCCCTTACTTGTACATGACTATGTATACTTCCAATTATTTCTGGAGAATATCAATCTAGAAATAAATTTGATCAAATTGGATATATATTTGCATTTCGATACATAGTGTCATTCATTTGTCCTTCCTCTTTGGTTTTTCATATTTTTTTATATTCTTGATGCAATTATTTGTTAGGTTTTTCATATTTTTTTATATTCTTGATGCAATTATTTGTTAAATATGCTGCTGATATTTTCTGACTCTTTGGAAATAGCCTTTTACTCTTCTTGACAATTATACTAACATTGACATTTTTAAAAATAATATTAATAGTAATAATTGGCATTATACTTTGTGGTTTGGTTATATAGGTCCTAATGAGAAATAGAAAAAAAAGAAATTTATATTTTGAAACCAGTGATGTCAGGGAAAAATGAAAGTTAATTAGAGAGTGGCACTGCTAAAACTTTTAAGAGTTAGGTAAAAATCATATAAATTGCTGTCAGAGAAATAGAATCTACAAGCAAATTGCAGTGTAATTGATTTCAAAGTAACCTAAATGGCAAAGGGACTGTAATAATCTAAGCATAAGCACATTTTAAATACAGAATGACTTAAAAATAAGTGCACAGGCTGTGATGACTTCACGCATCTTTCAGGAGGAGGCAAATCATGGGTTGCTTTGGGCAACTATCTAGTGTGAGGATGTGGTGTATGGTGTTGCTGAAATATCCCTGGAAAAACTGCTTCTACAGCATCGCTTTAGAGCAATCTGCATTTTTAAAGGTAGCCTCAAATCACTCTGATGCATGAGGCAAATTGAAAAATCTTTCTTTTAAAAATTTTTAATGTTTATTTTTGAGAGAGAGAAACAGAGACAGAGTGCAAATGGAGGAAGGTCAGAAAGAGGGAGACACAGAATCCAAAGCGGGCTCCAGGCTCTGAGCTGCCAGCACAGAGCCAGACGCGGGGCTCAAACCCTTAAATCCACAAACTGTGAGATCATGACCTGAGCTGCAGTCAGACGCTTAACTGACTGAGCCACCCAGGTGCCCTGACAAATTGAACGATCTTTTAATAATAACTAAGATATATCATAGTTACTGAGAACAGCTTTTCTATGGTTAGTTAGCATCTCTTTGGGATAGCTTAAACAGAACTATCCTAAAACATAATGTGTGTTCCTTGAGAAATATTCTCTTAAACTCATCCTTTCATATGAACGAAATCAGATGTTACAGGAAATGCTGAAAGACCAATGGAGGGGTTTAATTCTATACTGCTCCAGATTTTCTGCCTCAAAACAGGAGCATAGCATATGAAAAGAAGAACAAACAAAAGCACGATGTTTCATTTATTTATTTATTTATTTATTTATTTAAATAGTTTATTGTCAAGTTGGTTTCCATATAACACCCAGTGCTCATTCCAACAAGTACCCTCCTCCATGCCCATCACCCCCTTACTCTCCCCCACCCATCAGTCCTCAGTTTGTTCTCAGCATTCAAGAATCTCTCATGGTTTGCCTCCATCCTTAGAGTCAAATAGTCCGGCTCTTTGAGCTCTTCAGTTATGGACATCACACACGTTAGTTGTTTTAGGTTTTTTTTTTTTTCCTGTAAGCCCCATTTTCTTCATTTTTTCATAGAGAGATAGCAACTGAAAATTCATAAGATTATTCTTGGAATTAAAGGAGATAATCACTCAGTAACAAATAGTTTCTGAGCATCAGCAACTACAAAAAAGGAGGTGGAAGAGGAGAAGGAGAAGAAATAATGACTGCCTTGCCTCTGACTTCAAGAGGTGTAGAGTGTACATTTAATATTTATACCCCAGTTCTGGCATTTGGAGCACACTGGTTTTATTAAGTTACTTTTACACCTTTTCAGTAATTACAACAAAGGCTAAAAATGAGTAATACCTTTTATTCTCCTCATATGTTTTTTCTCTTTTCCAGCTCTCTGGTGACTAGACCTCTCACCAATTTCAAGATTTCTTTTTTTTCCCCTCTCTTATTTAATTTTTCTTTCATTTTTCTTTCCTTCCAACTTCTTCCTATTTTAGTGCGAAAATATAAATGACCTTCAGCATAACGAATAACATGGTACATTAGGATCAGAAGCAATCAACAAACAACACTAAGTCTAAATAGGTAACAAAAATATCAACGTAGAAATAATTCATTTTGAACTCACTTGATTAACCCTAAACCATTTCTTTTTTTATTATGTATCAATCTGATTGAATTACTTTTATGAAACTATTGATTATAAAATCTGGTTCACTAGGTTCTCTTTGGCTGAATTATAAGCCTATTAATTTTGCTTTAGCCCTGCCAGAATTAACAAGAATAAAAATTCTGACAGATGAAAGAGCTTAAATCGATACCAGCCTACTTACAAATCTTACATGTTACTTCGTGGCAGGTTTTAAAATATTCACACCTCAAGTGAAAACATGATGTGCTAAAATATTTGTGTGTGATTGAATTTTAATATATCCAAAATAAGATGCCATTCTCCTTAAACACAAAATTATAGAACTCTTTATAAAAATTGACCTTGTTTTTACAAGAAAAAAAAAGGAAGGATTACGGGTTTTGGAACTACCTGTAAATAAATTAGATAAGAGTACCATAAAAATCCTGTTATTAATTCTCAAAAAACAAAGAGAATTTTAAAGAAAAAATCTACGTAGTTAACTTTATCAAATAATTGTATTTCTATGATTATGACTTCTAAGATAATAGATATTTTTGCATTCCTATTAAAGCACATATGTTCTTATAAACATCAGAGGATAGAAATCTGAATAACACACATTACCTCAAATTCCAGAAAGTCATAGCTGGGAACATAAAAGCATAATAATACACAAGGCATATCACACATTACTAATGAAATA
The DNA here is from genome assembly GCF_008692635.1 of Crocuta crocuta. Lineage (NCBI taxonomy): Eukaryota > Metazoa > Chordata > Mammalia > Carnivora > Hyaenidae > Crocuta > Crocuta crocuta. Next base: position 3,354,871 of record NW_027528803.1, read on the forward strand.
TACAGTGGAACATATAATAGCAACTAACGGTATTTATTTATTCTTTGTTAAACCAAATGTAATAAGTATGATCAATAAATAAGAAACAAAATTAAAGAACCAGCTTATGCATAACTAAAGAAAATGAGCTGCATATACTACAATTTGTGCATGTGTATGTATGTGTGTGTTTCCTGATTAAAAGGTACATCAGGGTACCTGGGAAATCATGTGGCTCAGGAACTCATTTATAAATAAACACAGAATAAAAATATTATATCAAATCTTCAATTATCTAAATTGCAATGGAACTTAGATTCACTAGTGAGACAGCATATGGAATATTGGATTCACCATCATACATCTGATTTGTTGATCTACCTCAATCACTATGCAGCATTATCTTGATTCCATAATAATGAAGATCTTCTCAGTGTTTTAATTTATAATTTAGTGATGCAATATTATTAACCCCAGTAAAGTACTGTTTCATGCCTGATTTACTCCATTTTAAATTAATTTTCTCATACACACATTCTCTTTTCTTTCTCTCTCTCTCTCTGTCCCTCTCTTGCCACCACCTCACAACTGGAGTCTCAAGAAAATTCCTAGTATTAGATTGAGGATAAGGTGACTCTATATTTTATAAAATTACAGTTGAAATTGGGACATTTGGAAATGAAAGTGGGACACTGTTAATCATTAATTTTAGATGAAAGGCATAAACCGAGATTGTACTAGACCAACTGGCACTTGGTAACTTTAGTTAAAGATATCCAGGACATAGAGAGGTTGTGGGAGGGGGCGTGGGCTAAATGGGTAACAAGCATTAAGGAATCTACTTTTGAGATCATTGTTGCACTGTATGCTAACTAATTTGGATGTAAATTTAAAAATAAATACATTATTTTTTTAAAAAATATTGATATCCAGGACATTAGAAACATGACTATCATTGGGGCGCCTGGGTGGCTCAGTCAGTTAAGTGTCTGACTCTTGATTTTGACTCAGGTCATGATCTCATAGTTTGTGAGATCAAGCCCGGCTTGGGGCTCTACACTGATAGTATGGAGCCTCCTTGGGCTTTTCTCTCTCCCTCTTTCTCTGTCTCCCCCCCTCACTTTCTCTCACACTTGCATGCTCCATCTCTCAAGTAAATAACTTTAAAAAAAACCTGTAATTAAAAAGAAAACAAACAAACGAAAATGTGACTATCACCACATAGTTTACATAAACATGACCATGAGATTTGAATCTGGAGGAAAATTGTCAATGAGAACAAATGAAAAAATGTTACAGTTAAAGATATGACCAATTTTGATGTATACTATCCATCCGAATGGTCCAATTGTATCAAAAACATAGCATGTCTTACTCTTTGGAATGTTAATACCCTTGAATGTAATTTCTATTAGTATTCTATTATTATATAGTCATATTTTAAACACAGAAAAAAATAAGTTCTGTATACTGTAGCATAATTCCTTCAGGGTCTGAAATAAATGTTAAGGAGTATAATTTTGATCATTCTAGGTCAGATCATAATGTTAAGTTCTTTCTAATAATTTTAAATTTCTAAAAATGCTACACTTACTGCACTAGCAGTAAAAGTAACTGAAAATGAAAATGGATAAAAAATAAGCTATAGAAATAGAGAAGATACAAATGCATAAAAGGATCCCTGACAATGTTCTATTCTAACTAAAGTATATCAGAAGTTGTGAACTATTGGGGCACCTGGGTGGCTCAGTAGGTTGGGCATCCAACTTCAGCTCAGGTCATGATCTCACGGGTCATGAATTTGAGCCCTGTGTCAGGCTCTGTGCTGACAACTCAGAGCCTCGTCTCTGCTTTGGATTCTGTGTCTCCGTCTCTCTCTATGCTTTCTCCATTTATGCTGTTTATCTCTCTCTCAAAAATAAAAATAAACATTAAAAAAAAAGAAACTGTGAACTACTGAAAAATGTTCATAACAAAATTCAACAGTCTGTGTTGAGTATTCTAACCATAAGTCATTTACCTAACCTGACTATGGTTTCCCAGGCCTTATTTTTATGGTCTCCAATCACTTATCATATCTTCATTTGCAAACCGGAATCACTAAAGATACAATGATATTTATATTCATATCACCATTCTCCTTTATTTGCGTATTCTACTTGGTGTTCTTTAAAATATATTTAACATTCAAATAAATGCTTTAATATCAACCACCATCCTTTCAACCTCTTTCCTTCAATGGTAATTCCTTAAGAACTAAACCTTAGATACTATAGTATTATGTAGCTTTGAAAAATCACCATTTTCATATGTTATTCAAAATTTTATTGTGCATCTTTATGTCGATGTTATGGAGATCAATAATGAAGAGGATAGTGTTACAAGATAAATTGTACATTAAGATTTTGAAGAACATATTTGAGGAAACATGGACTTGAATCTGGCCGTGCCAAAATGAGAGGCACCTGGATGGCTCAGTTGGTTGAGCTTCTGACTTAGGCTCAGGTCATGATCTCACAGTTCATGGGTTCGAGCCCTGGTGTCAGGCTCAGTGCTGGCAGCCAGCTCCAGCTGGAGCCTGCTTCAGATTCTGTATCTCCCTCTCTCTTTGCCCCTTCCCTGCTCATGCTGTCTCTTTCTCTCAGAAATAAATAAAACATTAAAAAAAAATTTTAAAATGAAAATGGTTAGGAGCACTCAGCCAACGGAATCTAAGGGAAAGCCACTTGTAGAGTTGACATGGAAGTAAAGCTCAGGTAGTTCCTTAATTTGGGAAAGCCTAGTTGACTGTGATTAGTCGTTTTTGTGGCCTTTCTATTTTTTTAAACATTTATTCATTTTTGAGAGACAGAGCACAAGCAGTCCAGAGAGAGAGGGAGACAAAAAACCCAAAGCAGACTCCAGGCTGTGAGCTGTCAGCAGAGAGTCCAACATGGGGCTCGAATCCAGGATACATGAGATCACGACCCAAGCCGAAGGGGACGCTTAACTGATGCGCTAAACCAACTGAGCCACCCAGGTACCCTAGTTGTTCCTAGGTTTTAATTTCTTAACCATGAGGCATTTATAGGAATTTACTCTGACTTACATTTCAGTTTGCTTGCATAGGCTGCCGACACATTAAATCTACTTCAGTCTAATGGCCTCTTTGTTAATTACTGTAACAATAGAAAATAAACTTTTAGTTCTCACATAGTTTACCTTGCATGTGACCGGTCAAATGGGTTTTGTTTACATGGTTTTATAATTTGAAAAATTATTAACTCATTTTCTAGATACCCATTCTTATTTTTATGTCTCTTACTTTAGATCAAATACTATATTTTCACCATTTTCATCAAACTCAAATATGTTTCCCCCAAACTTAAAGTACATTCGTCCTTTCCACCAATACTAAGTAACTGTCTGGCACTCGTAACATTCCATGAACTACCAATGTCCTCAGGAGAAAAAGAGTATAGTGGATCACATAGTTTACAAGAACTTCCATAAATCAATTACTTAATCTCTCTTGCCTCATTTCCTCCCACTTTTCCCATCAGCATGTCACATTCCATGTCCCAGTGATACTGAACCACTTTGAAACTCTTGCTGTCATAGATAGTACAGTTACTAAAATGACCACCATCAAATCTATTTGAGAGTATCCACATAGTGTTCTATGGGTAAGAGTAAACTAAAAACTGATTATTTTTCTTTTTTCTTATCCTAGACTCTTAAAGACTACTGAAATTGACATAATAAAACAGGCAAAATTTGTCTGTACACCTAGAAATCTTCAAACATATTAGTGCTTCAATAGAGTTCTCTAAATAATTACATATTGTCAACTTAAATCCTACTTTGAAGTAGATGGCATTTAGATTGCAGATAAATTATTATGCATTAAAGCTATTGAATGTAGCATGAACAGCTAAAAGGAAAGCATGCATAATTTTGTTGTGGACAAAGCCTAAAACACATGAATATATCCTGAAAATAACTTTGTCACAGTGTTTGATCTTATACTATTAAGTTGTGGCATTTCAACATGTTTATTACTTGAATGTATAAAATTAAAAACATTTTTCTCAATAAATGAAATTCATCAAACTATAAAAATGAGAAGTTTACAAGAAAAGTATTATATGACATAAATGTGAACCTCATTTTAAGTATCTAATGTAGGCAAAAATGCCACTGTTTTTGTTACCCATATAAGAGATATAAATGAGTAAATGATAAGAAATATATGATGAAAAGCAGTGAAACTTTAATATATTGCTAATAGTATGAACTAGATTTACTATAAATCATAAATATGTAATTATTAAACTTTATATAAGAATGATAACTCTTTTACCACTTTATTACATGTATATTTGAACCCATTCTTAATTACAATATGTTAGTCAATTTAGTATATTGTTTGTAAATTTCAAAGAATATAATTTTGTTTTTGCTACTGCTTTTCATAATGAAAACAGTATGATAATACAGCTTGATAATGCACTAAATGTACAATCCACATTTTGAATTTTTTATAATATAAGAACTGCTTCCATGTGTAATATAAAAAAATGTTTAACTATGTCAAATATTAACAAAATCACTCATATCATTTATAGAGTATCCTCTCCTAGCTCTAAATGTGATTTTTATGACTAGGTCTTTTATTATATTACAGTGCAACAAAAGTTGACATTTGTAGAGAACTAGCTCTATAAAAGTTGATTTAATACCCCCTCAGAGCTTTAAGTTGAATCTCATGAGTTATAACTTCTTTTTATTTAAAAATACCTAATCACTGAACTACTTGGAGACTGTGCAACAAAGGGTTAGCTCAGTAGTTCTGGGTTGCCTAAACCCTGCACATTCTAAACTTCTTCAGGAATGGCTTTTTAAATTCTTTTTTTAAATATAATTTATTGTCATTAGGTAACATACAGTAAATACAGTGTGTTCTTGGCTTTGGGAGTAGATTCCCATGATTCATCGCTTACGTATATAACACCCAGTCCTTATCCCAACAAGTGCCCTCCTCAGTGCTCATCACCCATTTCCCCTCCCCCATCCTCTCCATCAACCCTCAGTTTGTTCTTTGTATTTAAGAGTCTCTTATGGTTTGCCTCCCTTTCTGTTTGAAACTATTTTTTCCTTTTCTCTTCCACATGGTTTTTGGTTAAGTTCCTCAAATTCCACATATGAGTGAAAACTTGATATCTGTCTTTCTCTGACTGACTTATTTCACTAAGCATAATACCTTCGAGTTCCATCCACATTGTTGCAAATGGCAAGATTTCTTTTTTTCTCATTGCCGAGTAGTAGGAATGGCTATATAAATTAAATTAAATTAATTTATTTTTTAATTTTTAGAGAGACAGAGAAAGCATAAGCTGGGAAAGGGGCAGAGGGAGAAAGAGAGAGTGAGAGAGAATCTTAAGCAGGCTCTACTCTCAGGCTGGAGCCCAATTCCAGGCTCAATCTCATAACCTTGAGATCATGACCTGCACTGAAATCAAAAGTTGGGCATTTAACTGAATGAGCCACCCAGGCGCCCACAGGAATGGTTTTTGACCAGCTCCTGAGAGATAATCTCAGAACTCATGGTACCCTGGTTGATAAGAATATCTTTGTAAGGTCCAGCCACAGTGGAAAGCAGTATGGATGTTTCTCAAAAATTAAATTAAAGGTAGAAATACCATATGATCCAATAGTCATACTACTGGGTATTTACCTAAAGAAAATGAAAACACTATTTAAAGAAATATATGAATTCTTATGTTTATTGCTATATTATTTATAATAGTCAAGATATAGAAGCGACCCAAATATCCATGTATAGATGAAAGGATAAAGGAAATTTGATAATATAACTATATATATGTAATTGATATATATGCGTTTGTGGAAGGCAAATATCATACAATTTCACTTATTGTAGAATCAAAAACAAAATGAAACAAATGAATAAAAAACAAAAAGCAGAATCAGATCTAAAAATATTGAGAACAAACTGATAGTTGCCAGAAGGGAAGGGATTCTGGGGTGGGCAAAAAGGAGAAAGGGGTGAGGGTAACACAGGCTTCCAGTTATGGAATAAATAAGCCATGGGAATAAAGTTACAGCAAAAGGAATATAGTCAATGGTAATGTAATAGTGTTGTATGGTAAAAGGTGTTAGCTATACTTATGCTAAGTACAGGATGAAGTATCAACTTGTTAAATCACTATGTTGTATCCACAAAACTAATCTAATATTGTGTGCCAACTATATTCAAATAAAAAAGAAATTACAAAAACCTTTTGTATAACTGAAGACTTAGCTACATGAGATAGTTTATACTAACAATGTAACTTATGACAAATAAAATATGACAATGATATTATACACTCTGAACAGCCAAGATTGATCTTGTATAGTTGGTTGGTTTAACATCTGAAAATAATGGAATATACCACATTAACAGATTAAGGAACAATAACCCCATGATCAGAGAAAAAGGTGTTGAACAATCATTTGAAAAATAATACATCTATTTGTTGTAGAAACTCTCAATGAGCTAGGAATAAAAGGGATTTTTATCCACTTGCCAAAGTGTATCTATGCAAATCCCACTGATAACATCATACTTAATGGTGAAAGACTGAAGCCTTCCTCCAACTATAATGAACAAGGCAAGGATGTTTACTGTTGCCATTTCTGTTCAACATTATACTGTGTACTATTCTAGCTAGGACATTAAGGAAACAAGAATAAGAAAACAAAATAATTTAAAGGCATATAGTTTGGAAAGAAAAAAGTAAACTTGTATTTACTACCAGAAGATACAATGGATGTAAGAAATCACAAGGAATACACAAAATTACCATAATAAACAGATTTGGCAAGGTTACAGTACACAAGTCCATCATACAAATAATAGTTGTGTTTTTATACACTAGCAACAACCAATCAGAACTTGATATTAAAGAAGCTACTTCATTTGCAATGGCAATAAGGTAATAAAAATTTGTAAAATATCATTAAAATAATAAAAAGAAAAGCCTCCGACTGGGAAAAATATTTTACTTATCCTTTTTTAAATTTTCTTTCAAGTTTTTCATTTAATTCTTATTAACTAACATATAGTGTAATATTAGTTTCAGGAGTAGAATTTAGTGATTCATCACTACATATAACATCCAGGGCTCATCATCCAGGGCACTACATATAACATATTGTGCCTCCCTAAGGCACAAATTTAGCCTATCCCCCACTCACCCTCCCTCTAGCAACCTCAGTTTGTTTTCTATAGTGAAGAGTCTTTCATGGTTTCCTTCCCTCTCTCTTTTTTTTCCTCCTATGTTTATCTGTTTTGTTTCTTAAATTCCAAAATCATATGGTATTTATCTTTGATTGACTTAGTTTGCTTAGCATAATACACTCTAGATCTACCCATATCATTGTAAATGGCAAGATTCCATTCTTTTTTATGGTTGAGTAATATTCCATTATATATAGTGCTGCTATAAACATTGGGGTACATTAGCCCTTCAAATCAGTGTTTTGTTTCCTTTGGATAAATACCTAGTAGTGCAATACCTGGGTGATAGGATAGTTCTATTTTTAACTTTTTAAATATTTTGTAGTGACATTTGTTAAAAATCTTATCTCAGATCATATAAAAAATGCTTACCTTTCATTACTAGGAAGACAAATGATATGAATGATTATTAAGCACCTAAAATATGATGGATTACTTTTCAGAGCATTATGCTGAGTGAAAACGGATTCAAAAGGTCACATTCTATATGATATCATCATAAAGCATTTTGTAAAAGACAAAAATCTAAAGATAAAAGTCAGATAAATACTTGCTAAGGGTTGAGAGAAATGAAAGAATTTGTTACAAATGAGCATGAAGGAGATTTTGAGACGGTAATTGAATTGTTCTATATTTTGTTCATGTTGGTAGTTGTGCAACTTTATGTATTTTTAAAACTTACAGAATTTTCCAGGGCACCTCGCTGTCTCAGTCAGTTGAGCATCCGACTTCAGCTCAGGTCATGACCTTAACTTTTCATGAGTTTGAGCCCCATGTTGGGCTCTGTGCAGACAGCTGAGTCTGGATTCTGCTTCAGATTCTGTGTCTCCCTCTCTCTCTGTCTCTGTCTCTCTCTCAAAAATAAACACTAAAAAATTTCAAAACTTACAGAACTTTCCAGCAAAAAAAACCCATGAATTTTAAAATATATATTCTACCATGAAGTTTTCAAAAGTCATTTAGTAAAACCAAAAAAAACCTTTGTAAAATAATGCTTTTAAATAATAATAGAATTTCAACTCCAATTATGATGTAAAAAGGGACAAAGGAGTCACATTCCTAACAATGTGAGAAAGCTCCATAATCTACAAATCATATCTTTGCTTGAGTGAGTCAGTTGTGAGTTTGTAAATTAACCTAGTCAGTTGAATTCCAAACGGTGATAGTCCCCACAGAGTTGAGATAGGACTTGTACTGTTTCTTTCACTTTTAGCACATTATTGAAGGAAAACAAGGTAATCATAGAAGCAGGTAGGGACAGCTTAAAATTTTAAGGTATTTTAGATGCTGAATGTAAACTGTCAATACGTTTAGTTTCCATGGGAACTTCAAACAAGAAAAATCTGAGGTCGTTGACAAGCTCTCTTCCATAGACCTCCATAGGTACTCTTGATAAAGATATCAGGTAGATCTAGAGATAAGTGTGGCGCATGCACACAAAGCACTGTCTGCTCCCCAAATACTTCTTTTATAGGAAATAAAAGCTTCAAGCCACTGTGGGAAAAGCAGCACACTCTCCGCCTGACGAGGCAAAGATCCATTGCTATGATAGAGAAAGAAGTTATATCCTATGGAGAAGAAATTAATAGACAAGCAAGAAAAAAGAAAATTCCTGTCCTAGAAAAACGCAATAGAGAGCTGAAGGAATAGAAGGGAAAAAAACCCAAAAACAAAACAAAACAAACAAACAAAAAAACTCAAGCCAAACCAAAACAAAAAACCCTTCAGCTCCAGGGAGATAAGAGGCCACCTGAAGCAGGAAACTTTACCTTTTGACTGTCACAAACAAAACTTCACTGCCAGTGAGTCATAATTTCAGAATTATTTCTAAGAAAGTTTGTCTACTAATAAGTGAAAAAGATATTCTCCTAGTATATTCTCCTAAAACGGTTCATATTTTTGGCTATCTCTTTAGGAGATAGAGCTGGGGCAATCTCTGAATCTTGAATTATTTTTTGTACACCATGTGAGAAAGAGCCAAGGATCATTTTATCATTGATGGATAACCAGTGGGCCCCAAAGCATTTGTTTAAAATATCTTCACTTCTAAATTGGGTTACATTTAGCTCGTTTATTGAAAATCCAATGAGTATTGGGGAAAAGAGAGAAGTGGGGGAATTTCTATTGAATGGGTCTAAAGTTTCAGTTATGTAAGATAAATGAATTCTAGAAATATGCTATATAACACTATACCTAAAGTTAGCGATTCTGTATTGTACACTTAAAATTTCATTACACGGGTATGTCTTATTACATGTTATCACAATAAAAAAGTGAAATGAGTGGGGCGCTTGGGTGGCTCAGTCAGTTAACCATCCAACTCTTGATTTTCACTCAGGTCATGATCTGACAATTCATGAGTTTGAGCCCCATGTAGGGCTCTGTGCTGACAGTGTGCAGCCTGCTTCAGATCCTCTGTCTCCCTCTCTCTCTTTCTGCCACTTCCCTGATTGTGCTCTCTCTGTCTCTGTCTCTCTCTCTCTCTCAAAGAGAGAGAAATAAAATAAAAATAAAAAATAAAAATCTCAAAATAAAAAAATGAGCACTTAGAAATTTTTTTTAAAAGTCGAATGAATACAATTGTGGCTCTATTCTGGAGTGTTCCATCAAGCTATGGAACCATGGACTACTGCCCCACTACTTAATTACAGTAACTTTATAGTAGGTATTGTATGTGCTTTTTAAAATAGACCTATTTTTAAGAGAACTCTGGGTATTCTAGATTTACTGAATTTCCATAGAAAAAGAGGTCTCTGTCATAGTAATCAACTAGGAAATTGAAAAGTTCAGTTTATGATAGAAAACAGATAAGTAAGTTACACGGGATCACCAGATGTTACCAACAGCTATTTTTAAGGGAAGAAGTTCATGTAAGAAACTAAAATAAAAGACTCTGACACAAAATAATGTCAACATTTCCCTAAGCAACTAGCCTAGATAAACAGGATTGACTCTTTTTCACATTCCAATTGATAGATGTTAGTTTTTCTGTTGTTGGATTTTTTCTTTCATAATTAGCATATATTAAGTTAAACTGCTTAGAAAAGTATATTTTTAAAAATGTTTTAGTGTTATTTATTTCTGAGAGAGAGAAATAGACAGCATGAGCAGGGGAGGGTCAGCGAGAGGGAGGTACAGAATCTGTAACAGGCTCCCTCCAGGCTCTGAGGTAGCTGTCAGCACAGAGCCCGATGTGGGGCTCTGAACCTACTAACCATGAGATCATGACCTGAGCTGAAGTCAGCCGCTTAACCAACCGAGCCACCCAGGCGCCCTTAGAAAAATATTTTTATCCCCTTGTATTTTCATATTAATTATTTTAATTATTTGTATTCTGTATTAATTATTTTAATGGTAGAGGATAGAAAATGCAAAAGTTGACCACAACCACTTCATTTTATGCACATTATAACTGAGGCAGTTTCATAGTTGTTTTTCCTATCTGGTTGAAAACTGTGGCCTTTGATTTTGCCCCAGAAATACAGGAATCATATTTATGTCCATAAATTGAGATTACATGGTCTATGAAGAATTGTAAATACAATGAAAACAAACTAATATGACTAATATGCACATGAAATACACCAGGCTTATTTGTAGGCTCATTACCCATCTGCCTTACCATGAGATTAAGCTTAGTTTACAGACTATTCAGAGAAAGTGCAATAGATGAGCTTTTCAGAAATGGCCAGCAAACAGCCTTGTTGTTCAGTAAAGGCACCTCAGTGCCTCCAAATCCATAGCTTCATCTGTTCTCCCATTTGGGAGATAAATGAGTCATATTATAACAGTGGAAGTTTTCTGGGATTATTTACTTGGACATTTATTTTGGGATGCTTCCAACTAATGTATTGTGTGAACAAACCTAAAAGTTTAGCAACATGAGGTGGCAGGAAATTCACCCTGCTCAGCTCTTAAGGTACCTACTTAGTCTGGGTGGTAAACACTCTTATTATCACTATTACACTTGAGGTAACCAAGGCTTAGTTAGAGCTTAATCAAATTTCTCAGAAACTTCAGATGAGTAGGTAAAACCTGAACACTGAGTTTGTTTTAACTCTGGAAAAATTGCTCACACAGATGACAGCATACTGCCCTTGGTTGTGTAAAAATAATGTACCTTATAGGGTAATAGATTAACATGCTTTGACTTTCAGGAAGTGGCACATTTTAAGGAGGTTGCTATAACAGATTAAAGAAAAATGAAACTTTTTCAGCAGAGAACCACAAAAAGAAGTTTTTGGGGGCGCCTGGGTGGCTTAGTCAGTTAAGCGTCCGACTTTCGCTTAGGTCATGATCTCGCGGTTCGTGGGTTCGGGCCCCGCGTCGGGCTCTGTGCTGACTGCCAGCTCAGAGCCTGGAGCCTGTTTCAGTCTGTGACTCCCTCTCTCTCTGACCCTCCCCTGCTCACGCTGTCTCTCTCTCTCTCTCCTAGAAATAAATAAAAACCTTAAAAAAAAAAAAAAGAATCTCTTATGTTTAAAAAAAAAAAGAAGTTTTTGAACTAATGATTATGACTGAGGAAGATGGGTCTTTTCCTGAGACAATATAGATAAAATTGTAGATATATTTTTATCAAATAGAAGAGATTTTTAATTTCACAGAAATTCACAATTATATATCTATAATAACAGACATTAAAGATATGAGAATTTCTTTAAAAATGAAATAATATTTCTGAATTGAAGAACTTCATATTCCTCATTTTTGTTATCAACAGATTTTTAAACTACTGGAAAAGAAGGTAACCAAGGAAGACAAAAAAAGAGAAAATTACCTCTGTGTATCAAGGTTCTCAATATAAACATCATGTTTTGCTCTGAAGGCCTTTTAAGTTGGGTGAGGCCCACTCACATTATTGAAAGTAATCTTCTTTACTTCAAATCCACTGATTCCAAATGGTTACCGGATCTACAAAATGCCTCCACAGCAACACCTAGATTTATGTTTGACTAAGTAACTGGGTACCATAGCCTAGCTAAATTGATGTATAAGACTAACCATCACAATTTGTGTGATACTTTAAGAGATTTGTTTAAGATGTTTTAAGAGATCTGTTAGAATTCTGATGACCAGTGTATATAAATTAAATTTTTTATAATCAATAGTTTTATGATATTATGTTTAGATACATTCTCGTACAGCAATAGGCATCCAAAATAAAGGGGAATGGAATAATTTAATACAATCCCTTTTCCATGTCCACTGGTTCTATTTTTCATTTAATCATATAGGACCATTAGTGTGTTGAATGAAATGTTAGATGTCAAATAAATATGACATGAACTCCTATAAACTTATATCAATTAAGTTTTTACACTTGTTTTCACAATCCTCTCTGGATTCCACAAGCACTGTATACAATCATGATATATTTTGCTTTTATATATTTTTAAAGTAATTCCAAATCCTGCTAAGCTTTGACTAGGACCAAGAACAAGGATTACCCCTATTGTCTTTCTTTCCCTGTCAAGATTTTTAAAAAATGAATTGTTGTAAATTATAACATTAAGTATTAGCAAAATGATTCTGTCATAGTATGATGTATATGAGCATTCTGGAGTCACAGAGTCTAGAAGTGCTACAGTTAAGTATCTAGAACTCAGTGCCAGTAAGGGACTATATTCAGTAGTTACAGCAATAGCTACCATGTTCTAATCAGACTATGCATCAAAATTTGGGCTGCAACTTTTCTTCTTTGCTTCAGCTCCAGTTGGGGTCCCCAAGTTTATTTTACTCATGATTTCCAAAAATTCATTTTTGAATTTTGATTAATTGATTAATTTTGATTAAGTTAGAGTCCTGATATGCTAGTATCAAAACTTCTTTTAAGAAATGTAAATATTAATCCCCTCTGCTTTCAAGTTAAGACTATCTTACCCACAAATGTAGTATATAGCATCGTGTAAATGAGAAAAATGGCCAGTCCTCTCCTGCCTATAAAATGACAAATAAAAAGTTCTCAAAGCCCAAAAGTGTGTAAAGAAATTGTATAAAGTCTTATGTGTAATACAATGTTTCCCAAGGAATCCATATTTTTAAAAAATCTTTCAGTCAGTGAAAGAGTGGGAAATTTTCTGTATGCTCAACAGCTAAGACAGTCAATGTTCTTTTGGAATTACCATCAGGGAAAAAAAAAGTAATGATTGCAATTTGACAGAGAATAAAGCTGATGAATAAGCCAATTTCAAAACCTCTCAGGCTAGTGGTAAATCTCCTGATCTAAATTAAATGGTATAAGTTCCACACTGCCAAATGGAACAATATTATAACTCTTATCTATTTTTATAATACATTTCACTTAGATTTTTACAGAACAATATTACAAAATACATTTAAATATGTGAATTATTTTATTGACATAGAGATCACATATTTTCCATAAAAATATCAGATTCCCACTCTAAATCAAATTTGCTTTTCTAAACATGGAGATTGATGCTCATACTTTTAAAGAACAAATAAGAATAAATTGGTACATCTTAATGATTAAATCCTTTTTGCATATTTCTTAGCTCACCACTGTGATACTAAGTAAGTGAAAATTTAAAAAGGAACAGACAAATAAAACTCACTGGAGGGAGCTTGAAAATGCATTACTTAACTCCTCATGAAGCACTTAGAAAAGTCTAATATGAAAAAACATAAAGTGAATGAAAGAGGTGATTTATAAACAGCACTTCTGTTTTCCCCTGTGATCTGAACATACTATGTAAGTATATTACATTCTGCTAGAAGTTATATTTTTGGTGACAAACCATTGTGTTAGAGTTCTCCAGTAAAACAGAACCAGCAGATACATTATAAGGAACTGGGATGCCTTTAGTGGTATAGTTCTAGACTGAGTCCAAAGTCTTGAGAACCAGGAGAATGATAGTGCAAGTTCAGGAGAAGACCCATATCCAGCTCAGTCAAAGAGTAGCCTCTCCCTTTCTGCACCTTCATGTTCTTTTCAGGTCCTCTGGGGTTGGATGATGCCCACACACATTAGGACTAGCCATCTGTTTTCCTTAGTCTACCAATCCAAATGCAAATCTGATCCAGAAATACCCTCATAGACATACCCAGAAATGATATTTAACTCAAAAATACCTGGCACCTCTTCCTTCCTTCCTTCCTTCCTTCCTTCCTTCCTTCCTTCCTTCCTTCCTTCCCTNGTACCCTCATAGACATACCCAGAAATGATATTTAACTCAAATACCTGGCACCTCTTCCTTCCTTCCTTCCTTCCTTCCTTCTTTTCTTTCTTTCTTTCTTTTTCTTTCTTTCTTTCTCTTTCTTTCGTTCTTTCTTTCTTTCTTTCTTTCCCTTTCTTTCCTTTTTTTCTTCTTTCTTTCTCTCTCTCTCACCTTCCTTCCTTCCCTCCCTCTTTCCCTCGCTCTTTTCTTTCTTTCTTTCTTCCTTCCTTCCTTCCTTCCTTCCTTCCTTCCTTCTTTTCTTTCTTTCTTTCTTTCTTTCTTTCTTTCTTTCTTTCTTTCTTTCTTTCTTTCTTCTTTCTTTCTTCCCCCCTACCTCCCTTCCTCCCATACTTCTTCTGTTCTTTCTTTTCCTTACAAAGCAACAAATAATCATCCGTAGCAATTGAATGTCTTCCTTATGACTCCTAGAAATATACTCTAGTTACTATTGTCTTTAAATTCACAGAGTAAATTTGGTTAGAATTGCAGGTACCCAAATTCAAAACTTATTTCTTCTTAGCATTGCAAAGTTCTCCGGGCTCATCTTCTATATTTCCTGCTTAATCCTCTAGTCAGCCATTTCTCTAAGGAGCCCTGTTTCCTTTATGTTATATTGCCTTTATATATATAGCATATTGTTTTACATATATAGTGTATTAACTTTATATATAATACTATATAAAGGGAATATAAACTATAATATATATACATATATATATAAATAATCCCTTTGTATAGTATTATATATGTTACCTTTATCATATATTGCTTCTGGGATGTCATTTCTTTTAGGCCCTCTCTACTGACAAAGCAAAAAAATATACGTGTTTTTACTAACCATGTATATGCAAATGTCTATAAATATTCCTGCACAGAAACATCTATATCCTTACTAATCTAAACACAAGTTCATGTGGACATCTCCAATTCTAATTTACTACCACATAGATCATTCTAAATTTCCTCAACTTGCTTATCTTTACATTCTTAATCCCACAGTGACAAATGAGGCTTCAGCTCCCTGCCACCTTTTTACTTAATAGTTCTATTCCCAAACAAGTATTTAACACTGTAATGATTGCTAATTCATACTCTCCTAACTACTTTATCAATGAGTGTGTAGTGCTTGTGTGCAGTTCCTCATAGACTCCACCCATTCCCAAAGTTCCTTTGGTCACTACATCTCCCTCTGTGACGTTCAGTGAGAGTTTTTTCATGCATTTACAATACTACTAGATTCTCTTGTATCTTGTGTCAGGGATCCCGGGATTTTGTATGTTTGCATATATTAAGATATGTTTTTATATCTTAAGACAATTAAGATTGTTTTGCTTTAAATTTTTATGGGTTTTTGACAAGTGCATAATGTCTTTTATCCACTATTATGATACTCTATAAAATAAATTTGCTTCACTGAAAAACTCCTGCATTTCACTTATTCATCCCTCACCACTTAAGTGTCTCAGTAATTTTGCCTGGTCTAAAATGTTACAAGTTGGGATTGTGCAGTTTATGGCCCTTCCCTGGCTTCTTTCACTAGTTGCATTTATGTTTCCTTCATGCCTTTTTATTGTTTTTAGCTCATTTCTTTTTATTGCTGAGTAATATTCCAGTGTACAGATGTACTAAGTCTGTTTATCCATTTGCTTTGTAAGCAATATCTTGGAAGCTTCTAGTTGGCTGGTCATAAATAAAGCTACCATAAATAATACCATGCAGGTTTCTTTGTGACTGCATGTTTTCAATCAGTTGGATTAATATCTCAGAGTACAGTTGATGGATCAAATAGTAAAACTGTTTAGTTTGTAAGGCACTGACAAACTGTCTTCCAAAGTGCACACATCATTTTGCATTCCCATGAGCAATAAGCGTTCCTGTTGCTCTACCTTCTCACCAGCATTTGGCATGTTTGCCATTCTAAGTACCCCACAGTGATGCCTCCTTGTTGTTTGAATTTGCAATGCCATGGTGACAAATGATGACACACACCATTAATGCTTAGTTACCACCTGCCTACGTTCTTCAGTGAGAAATCTGTTAAGATATGTTGCTGACTTTTTAATTAGTAAGTGGTGAATTTCAGTAGTGTCAATCCTCTATCTTTGTTCTTCTTTAGTGTTGTATTGGTTCCTTTCAATCTTTTCCTCTTGAATGTAAACTTAAAATCAGTTTTTCAATAAATACAAAATACTCTCCTGGGATTATCTATGAGATTGTATTTAATCTACAGATCATGTTGGGAAGCATTTGATATTAATATTTCCATTCCATAATCATGAATAACTATCCATAATTTTGGATGTTTTTAAGTTTCTTGTGTCAGATTTTTATAGTTTTCTACATATATAATCTGTATATATTTTGTTAGATCTATACCTAGAAATTTCTTTTGTAGTGCTATTGTAAATAGTATTGTGTGTTTGATTTATTTTTTTAAGTGTATTCATTTTTGAGAGAGAAAGCATGAGCAGGTGAGGGGCAGAGCAGGAGGAAGACAGAGGATCTGAAACACTGACACCAGCAAGCCCAGTGTGGGGCTTGAACTCATGAACCCGTGAGTTCATGACCTGAGCCTAAGTCCAACACTCAACAGACTGAGCCATCCATGTGCCCCTGTGTGTGTAATATAAAACCTTAGTAGCTAATTGCTGGTTGCTGATAGAAAAAAAAAAAACACTTAACCAATAACAGAAAAAAGAATCATCCACACTTACAGGTTGAGTAGGATTTGTGGAGATTGAGATCTTGGACAACATAGGTCTACTGATGGGTTACCAAATTCTGATTTTGTGATATTTAAAATTAAGTGAGACATTCCAGTGATAGCATAGACTATCTTCATTGCTATCGTCTAAATGCATGTGCCCCCCCCCCCATATTTGTATGTTGAGGTGACAGTATTAAGATGTGGGGACTGTGTATGGTGATAAGGTTATCAGAATAGAGCCCCCATGAAATGGATTAGTGCCCTTTTACAAGAGGCTCCAGAGAGCTTGCTTTCCCCTTTCACCATGTGAGGACACAGACAGCATTAAAAAAATAAAAATAAATAAAAAATCAGGTGAAAATGTGTGCTTTTTCCCTCTAATAACATTTTAAATAGTATCAGGATCCTCCCAAAAGATAAGTATATGACACATGTATATAAAGCATAGATGGATACAGGTTTTTACTCACTCTTGGGTGGCATTGGGACAGCATAATGCTTTCTGGTGTGGACAAGAGCACCATAGGTATGTGGAAGAAAAAGCTTGTTAAAAAAGTGATCTTTACATCAATGAGGAATCAAGGAGCTACTACCAAAAAAAATGAGAGGTAGATGAAATATAGTTAAAAATCACCTTTTGATTTGTCAATGCCTCAGCGTCTCAGAATTTTATGCAACATCAGAGAAAATGGATATAAGGCAATTGTTGATTGCAAATTTTCATCTCTTTAGAATATGCATTGTGTGTACCCTATTGTACTTTACCATTTTGTCTAGAAGAGAACCTGTTCTTAGAAAAGCCTTCAGCATAAAGCATGTTGATTTTTGCTTTGTCTAGAAACCAAGTACAATGAAAATTCTAAGAATCACAATCTACCTCATAACAAAACCGATTTTATGGCACATTTCAAGACAATCAACTCACTTTCTAAGGAGCTCAATTTTTTTTTTTAGCTAGTCAGTAATGACAATATTAATTTGGTTGCAACTACACAGATGGAACTGCAAATAGAAATATCATTTTTACTAAAGTGTTCTTTAAGATATTTATAACAAGTAACATCCTTCCGCATATAACATGGCGTAGGTCTGAGATGTTTATTCTGTTCATGTCATCAAGATATCTTGTATTTGTTTTTTTTGAAATTATATATACTAAGAAAATTGTATTCAAAATAAGATATAAATTTCATTTTGCAAGTGTCTTTAAATGTACCCTTGAGTATGTGAGCCACAATATATTGCCACATTTGTCAAGGTTCATGGAACACAAATTTTGTAAATAACCCTTGGTTTCTAGATATGCAGCAAAGATAAATAAGTAATCTTAACACAGGCAACATTTTCATACTTCTCCCACTATCTGACAGCTGGACCCCTTTAACATCCCAAACCATAACCGATTGGCTAATGCCACCTGGTCAGCACAAATTCAAACACTATTCATTTATTTGTATAAAATAAATAAACACATAACAAAATCATGCTTTTTGCAGAAAATATAAAATATATACTCTACTGAGAAATATGAGCAAAGAATGAGAGAATGCACTAGAAGGGAAAGCAATGTGATCTTGTAAAACATCTAATATGGTATATCCACTACAACATTAGATTGTTATGATGATTTTCTTTTCCGAGTACACTCTAGTTTGACAACAAAAGGTTTTTAAGATTTGCTAGATCTGTCTTTTGCCAGGTGTGCTATCTTTTAAGATATCTACCCTCTCAAATATGCATTTCTATATCAGTAAAATAACACTTATGTCAGGTTTCTTGCAAATATCAAATAAGGAAATTTAAAAAAATGATTAATGAAGCTCTTGGTTAATGGAACACTTCAATAAATATTAACAATTGAAAAATGAGTCTTGTAAAATTTTGAAATTTTACTGAAATTTCACTGAAAACTTTGATACATAAAAATAAAAATTACTTGCCACACCACATATATATATTTTCATCATCAGCATATTTCTGATTTTCCTTGAATTAAAGAGCTTAATGAATCTTATTAATAACTAGTATCATTGCAAATACTGTTAATATTAAAATATTTTTCCAAATTGCTATGGTTACTGTATTTTTCCAATTTAGTGGTATAGAGCAGTGACCATTCTTGGGCTTTCTGTGGTTTGGCAGTTTGGACCGGATACTGCTGAACAACGCTTACTTGGGATGTCTGATACTGTTTCAGTTAGATGTCCTCTGGGACTACAATAACTTGAAGTCGGCTGGATCATCATAACGGGTTGCTCACATGGCTTTCTGTTGGCTGAAAATTCAGCTCCTGCCATTGACTGCAGCACTAACACGTGACATTTCCAGCATGAGGGCCACAGGATTCATGGATTTTCCCAGCATGAATGTCCAAAGAAAACACGGTTGGAGCCATATGGTCTTTTGCTTCCTAATCGTGAAAGCCATAAAATGTTACTTTGATTATTGTATAGTCAGAAGTATGCCCATATTCAAGAGAAAGTGACATGGCCACTTCTTGATGGAATAAACTTGCTTACAAGCCAAGTTTACATTGCAAAGAACGTGCGGAGGAAATAGAAGTGAGGAAGTTCTATTCTGGGGATCATTCTTCTGGGAAAATTCGTGTTTAATTCTGTTCTCTAATATGCTTGGAGAAGAAAAAAGGTTCCTGATTAGACAGGCCCATGTTTATTCACTCACCTGTGTCTGTGATTAGTAAGTACACATAACTACAGAATAAGGCATTTAAGATTCTATGAGACCACAGGTGTCACAAGAGAACAGAACTAGAAGAAAATTTTTGAAATAGTTTTGGCAGTATTATTCTATTAGCAAATAAAGAAAATATAAAAAGAATGTTATTGAGAAACATTTATCTGTAGACATGCCCCATTTTTCAAAACAAGTGAAAGACAACACCAAGAAATAATGTTTAGAAAAAATAAGTTTAAAATAATTAAGTGAAGTAACAACAATGAAAAAAAGCCACTAAGATGTGGAACATGAACACGTTTTTATGCTTATGCAAATTAAAAAGAAAAGCTGAAAATTTCAAACAAGTTTTATGGTGAACTGCTCCTTTAATTTAATCTTCATATTTTGAGAGCACTTTAACAACTATGAAAATCTACCATAGTTTTTCACAAACAGTTCTTGTAAGGGTATTTTATTCTAAAAGTTTTTTAAAAATGTAAGTATTGTTTTAAACCAAAATATGTTCCTACTCTTTAGTGAAGCAATGTCATAAATGGTCATAAGGAACAGTTAGGTCCTCTTACTGTGTTTTACCTCCTTTAAAAAGACAGTTAATAAATATAGTTTTATATGTGCTTGTATGGTATATATGTGTGCCTATAATGCCTAACCTTAAAATGTTAAGGGTACATGCAATTTGTAATTCAGAATGTTTTTAGATTTTAGAAATGAAAGTAATAATTATATGTATTTTACAGTGTCTGATACCACTTCAGAATTTAAGAGTTCTCCCTTCCATCAACTGTTTCTTCAAGGAAGTGTGTGAATATTCATATGTGGAATATAAATACATTAAGTCAAACAAGACTTTGTAACTAATCAATAATAAAATCCAAATAGTTTGTCAGAAGTCTTTTGTTTTCAGATTTTTAGATGAGAGACTTTGGGTCTAAGTGTAGGCTGTCGTCGGTCCCTATTTCTCTCTCAATATAAATAATTAGGTATACAGACATATACATACATATAAATATATACACACACATACAGAAGAATTTTTGCTTCTTTTACCATTCACACTTAATTTATCCTTGAATTATTAGTACAAAATATAGAAAGTATAGACAAAAGAAGATAAAATGACAAATGTCCATATTCCAGAAATAACTAAGAAAATGAATACTGAGGTTAATTCTAGGCAAGCTTTAGTTTTTCTTCTATTGATAATAGGTACACCAGGTAATTATGAGAGTCTCATTGAGTTCTGATCTATCTATTTGGTCAGTTTAAACAAATTACTAAGTTTTCTTGGTTTCTCTACAATGAGATTCTCAGATCCCAAAATGAGAACTTGGAGTATATGGCCTCTGTTTCTTTTTGGTCTAAAATTGTTTAACAGAACTATTGTCACTACTTTTTCAGAACATATTTTATTCTGATCGTGCTTAATAAAATATCCACTTCCAAATAAAAACAAATCTAAAATCAGATAGGGAGATGTTAACTAGACTACTGCAATAGGGAGAATGATCTGAAGTTAAATCAGCAAATGTCTCAAAATCAAACATAAAGAGGCATTTCAATTTTAGCAAGTGATAGGTAATAAGTAAAGGAAAGCTGAGTAAATTAGTTGAAATGATCAGCAGGTTCTGGTAAGAGAAGTGTCTTCCTGTGTTCATCCTATTCTCAGGATAAGTGCGCCTTGGGCAGATTCTCCCCTTCTGAGGGTCAGAGAAGGGCTTGGGAAAGGAAAGCCAAAGGTGTGAAGGAGGGAAAAATGAAACACTTCAGTGAATGGATTTGGAGTGTCATAGGCAGAGAAATGAAGACAGAGAAGCATCTACTTTCTAACTGCTTGCACAGCCTTGGAGGCAAACGTGGTTCAGGGGCCAATGGGAAAGAGAAAAGCCATTGCAAGGTTTCCCCAACACAAAGCAAAAGGTAACAAATCCGCAGTTGTGAGCACTTGATAGCCATGCATCTTCCACTGAGACTGAAAACCTCTGAGTTTTTCAGATCTAAATTTGATTTAACTTTTATTATTTCTTTTAATGTCTTTATTTTATTTTGAGACAGAAACAGAGAGTGAGAAGGAGAGGGGCAGAGAGAGGGGGAGAGGGAGATGCAGAATCTTAGGCAGACTGACCTGGGGCTCCAACCTACGGACTCTGAGATCATGGCCTGAGCCAAAGTTGGATGCCTAACAGACTGAGCCTCCCAGGTGCCCCGATTTAACTTTTAAAACCTTGCGAATCCTTTCCTTAGTGCGATGCTTAAAAATATAAATATCGCTATATCTACAACATACATGTCATTTTACTGTGATGAAAATATTTCAATATGTGCAACTCATGGTGTTGTGTAATATTTCATTACAAATCCACTTTAAATCACCTCACTAACCAGTTCTGTTTAAATAAAATATTTAATCCAATGATATGTAATTTTTTGAGGGCCTGTAAAAGCAAGCTGCCATTTATTTTTTAAATGTTTATTTATTTATTTTGAGAGACAGAGAAAGCATGAGCAGACGAGGGGCAGAGAGAGAGGGAGAGAAAGAATCCCAAGCAGGCTTCACACTCAGTGTGGAGCCCCATGCCTGGCTTGAGGCCACCAACTGTGAGATCATGACCTCAGCCGAAAACAAGATTTGGACACTTAACCAACTGAGCCGCCCAGGTGCCCCAGCCAGTTGTCATATTTTGAGAAGAGGGGACATGTGGAGAGCATGTAAGGGTGGTTTCTAGTGGCTGAGAGGGGTCATCAGGTGACAGCATAAAAATGGCAATTTCATTCATACAATCTCAAAAAACATTAATTCCTCCAAGATCCTGAATGTGCCTTTAAAGTAGAATCTTCTCTACTGAAGTTTCTGGATGAGATGGCTGCCTGGCAGATGATATGATTTTAGCCCTGTGAGATATTAAACTTGATCTACAGAAACTGTGAGATAAGAAATTGGTGTTGTTTGAGGCTGCTATATTTGGACAGTTCAGCAATCAGTAAGTAATAAGGTGCATATCAAAAGTCATGCAAATATGTTTAACTTATTATTAAACAATGTTTAAAAAGGATCTATCATCACCTTCCTTCTTAAATGAATTCAATATGAAAGTTAGAAAAATCTGGTAATTTAAATTTTACATCTATTGTGTGGAAGCCATAAAAATGGTTCCTACAATATCATAATACTTCACAACTTTGTAAAAGATATAGATATTAGATATAGATATGGAAATTAAGGATGTAGCACAACAAACACACCAGGAGACAGTGCTGAAAATAACAAATGCTAGCCCTTATTTGAGAAGTACAGTTACTAGGATTGAATATCAATGAGACATAATTGCTAGATGCTTTCATATTCCAGCTTAGCAAAATAAAACTGTCTAATTTTTGAAATGTTGAAAATGTCAATGTATGCAAATTTGAGGAAGGGCTGGAAATCACAGGGTGACAGAAGGGAAGAAAGAAAGGAGATGAAATCCTACAATTAGATTTTCCTGATATGAATATGAAATGTAAAATACACATAAAAAGACTAGTAGTAATTCCTCAATTGCCAATGTCACCATGTTCTATAAAGTGATAAGTGGGGAGTCTGTGTTAAGAAAGATGGCTGACCTCAAACTTTATAACCTGTAAAATAGGAATTTGAAGTTAATAAATGGGCTGTTTCCCTTAAGACGGTATTGCCAATGCAACAAATATAAAGTATATTCTCCAGAAAATGTGAGAGTCTTTGTAAAGCTCTTATCTGTATGGGTTTTCTTTTATTTTTTTAAATGTTTTATTTATTTCTGAGAGAGAGAGGCAGCCTGAGCAGAGGAGGGTCAGAGAGAGAGGGAGACACAGAATCCGAAGCAAGCTCCAGGCTCTGAGCTAGCCGTCAGCACAGAGCCCGACGCTGGGCTTGAACCCATGAACCATGAGATCATGACCTGAGCCGAAGTCAGATGCTCAACTGACTGAGCCACCTAGGTGCCCCATTTATGGGTTTTCTTTATGAGAGGTAAGTTATGCATTCTCAATATAGAGGAATTCATAACTCATTAAATATAGATTTTATGCATTATTTCCTTTTTTATCTCTCAGCTGTAAAGATTTTGTTAAATCTCTTTTAACAGGTACTATCCTCCAGGATAACTTAAAACATATTTGATTCGAGCTTGGTAAACTCACTTTTTAAAATTATATTTTATTTAATTTTTAATAGGTAGTATATTCACAAGGAAAAAAATGAAAAGGAAAAAACATGCTATGATGAGAGAAATAAGCCTTTCTTACCCACTCCCTCACTTCACTTCTTTCTAGATCCAATGGTGGTTGCCATTACCCATCTTTTGTGCATTCTTACAAAAACACTGAAAAAATATTGAATGTGTGTGTCAGTGTGTGTAGCACTATATATGTACATATATATTGTGTATGTATATGTGTAATTACTGAAAGAAACTTCCATTACCAGTCACTAGTCCTACTCTTGAAAGGCAAATTCTTTTAACCTACAAGTTTCCATTTCTGATGGCTAATTCCATTTCTTTAAATGACACATTAGCACTACCAGACATTTCATTAATTAAAAAAATATATCTACTAACTTTTTGAAATAGTAAATACCAATGGTTGATTTTCGCACCAGTCTCCTTCTTTTGGCCTTGAAATTATATGTATCATAACATTAGAAAATAGTGTATCTCATTCTATCAACCACTGAAACCTTATAATTAAGAATTAAGGCCCTTAAGCCAATCAACAGAACAGGAAATCCTATTGTACCATAAACATATGAAATGTTATTCAATCTGAGTAGCAATGAAAGAAATTAAAAAAACAAAATTTTAATGAGGTAGAATGTTAACAATGTGATGTAGGTGAGCTCCTTTTATGTGAATATTTATACAAGTACCATGGACAATATTTTGAATATATCTAAAAAAGTTTAAGATGCACACACTCGGAAATTTCATGTCGTTCTAATATCTACGTTGATAAATGTAACATAGAATTTTTATCAAATAAGTGTGTTTTTGATATCATTTGTACAGAGTTCAAAATAAACAATGCATTTTATATGTTGTTGGGCATATATACATATTCGTTTTAAGTATAAAATGGCACTTCTGTACATGTTGACATACTATACTGAATGTTCAGTGTTCTTGCTTGCCCCATGTAACATAGTATCTGAAAAATCCATGTCACCTTATAGATCCAGCTGACCAGTTGTTTTTGTTTTTGTTTTTGTTTTTTTTCAGTTGGACCTAAGCTGAAACCAAGTGTTGGACGCTGAACCTACTGAGCCACCCAGGTGCCTCTCTTCTTACCTGTTTCAACATCTCTGGTTATAGTCCATTGTTTTAGTGTAATAAAATATCTAAAGTACATGAACTCTCTCCCTTAAGCTCTCCTCTTTCCTTACCCAGACTCATACTAACACAGCTATACTTAAAGCTGCATATTGATGATAAGCAGAACTACATGATTAAAGAAATTTGTGTCATTGAATCAATATTTGAAAAGGACCCTACTACTGTATGCAAGAGAAAACTATTTTAAACTTTGTAAAATAATGCAGTATAAGGTTCCTAGTATAAACTAGGTCATTAATCTACTATATTGTTTATAATTGTGTATGCATATGTAATAAAAATACGAAGTCATGCATGGAAGTGATACATTTTTAATTTAAGGTAGTGGTGACCTCTCGGTGCAAAGGAATTCCGAGAGAGAGGTAGAGAAATGTGATCTTATGTTAGAAGAGCACAGGGCTAGACACCTACTGGCCCTACATTACTACTTGAACTGTACATACCTTTTACTATATCTTTATAGTCTTTGTATGTTTCATGTATTCCACACATACTTGGATTTGAATTCAGTTCATTTATTTCATTATACTGGGCAAGTACATATAGATTTGGGACAATTTCCCATGCTTTTAGCCTAAAGTCTTCTACTCTCAGTAATTAGCACACAATTAATATACAGTATTCATTCAATACATTTTTGTTTGTAGAGTTATTTTTTATGATTCTTAAATATAAAACCATATTC
This sequence comes from Crocuta crocuta, assembly GCF_008692635.1. NCBI lineage: Eukaryota > Metazoa > Chordata > Mammalia > Carnivora > Hyaenidae > Crocuta > Crocuta crocuta. Next base: position 3,380,750 of record NW_027528803.1, read on the forward strand.
AGAGTTACTTACAGCTTTGTCTTCAATCAACTGGGAAAGAACTACTACCATTGGAAAGATAAACACAATGGTTAAAAGTAATGGTCTATAACTTTTCTTGGCACATGTATTTTTGTTATTAAAAGACACTGTAGCAAATACAATTATAAAACATTATGCATATTTTTAAATACAGGGTAAATACCAAGTCATATTCGGAGAAGAAATAAAATATAGGAAAGAAAATGCAAGGAACAATAAAAAAAAAAAAGAAAGAAAAAAGGGGAGAGATTTTTTTTTTAATGTTTTATTTATTTCTAGGAGAGAGAGAGAGAGACAGCGTGAGCAGGGGAGGGTCAGAGAGAGAGGGAGTCACAGACTGAAACAGGCTCCAGGCTCTGAGCTGGCAGTCAGCACAGAGCCCGACGCGGGGCTCGAACCCACGAATCGCGAGATCATGACCTAAGCGAAAGTCGGACGCTTAACCGACTAAGCCACCCAGGCGCCCCGGAGAGATTTTTAAATACACCTTGAAGTCTGCATACTGCTTTCATAAAATAACTGGGACTCAATTAGTCACACAGCAGCAATCATTTCCAGACTTTAATTTCATATTAAAAAATTTTCTTGTTGGTTTGGAGGCTCATTTGAATTACTTATATTATGTGCTCAGAAGCTGTGAAAAAATAAGCAACACACATTATTGAAGAGTGACTTAAGAAGGAAGATTAGGAGAATAGTTTAAGAAGCTTTTGATTCAAGAGAAGTAATCACTTCAATATGCACAACAACACTGGCTATTTTTCTACATAAGCTAACAGATACAAACAACTGAAAGACAGTGAAATTGATTCCTTCAACAATGTAATCGGCTACAGCGTTTATTAGCATTTCACTTTGTTTGCATCATTGGATGCCTTCCTTCCTTCTTAAAATTTGACACTCATATTTTATACAAATGCTGAGAATTGAGGCTAATTTATTTTTCAAATGATAAACCCAAATATACTAGGAATATACTTAAGAACAAAGTGTGAACGTTTCACAAGAAGCTATTTTACATATATTACTTACAACTGACTCACTATTTGCTAGGTGAAAGTGATCGCTCTGACATAGATTCAACTGTTTTTAATTGATATACTCTATATTAATAACTTCCCTCTAGGAAAAGTACACTGGAAGATACAAAAACATTTCCAAACCCCTAATACTAATTAAATACAAAATGAGACTGTTTTTAAAGCTTCATATGTACCCTTATTGCCTCTTTTGCAGTGATTTTTAACTTCCATTACATTCTCTATAGTAGGTGGTTACATATCTGTTGCAGTCACCCCTCAAAGGTGGGAGGTACTCCCCCACAAGCCCAAAATCTGGTTTGTTGAGACTGAAGTGTCATACATGCACCAAGAGGGTGTGACAAAAGTTTATTGATCCCATAATGAGGATTTGGGGGAAGAACAAGACAAGTTCTCAGGCTGGTCCAAGATTGGCTTGCAAGAAAGGGAAAGGGAATTTGCTTGACTTTGTGACAATTAAGAGGTAGAGCTGGGATGACTGTTTTGCACTGGTGAGGGGTGATTTCTCTACCAATGCAAAATCATTGCCCCTAGTTGTTTTGATACTGGGTTATACATCTTATCTGATTATGGGCTTGTTTTACAGCAAGGTTTTATTGTTTTGTTTTGTTCTTGTTTTTTGGTTTTTTAGTCTGTTCCCCTCTCCCACTACTGTCTGAAAACTGAAAATTTTCTTGTCTTTACCACCTATTGACCATGTTCAACTCAAATTCATTGATATTCTTAGTAATGTTTACTTATTTTAGAGTTTTGTTCTGGCAGGATGTTTTGGCCAGCTGGTTGAGTATTTTTAGGGCCTGGTATATAGCAATACCCAGATATTTATTTTCCTGCTTGCTAGAACTCAACATGTTTTACTTAGCACAAATCAGGACTCAAAACTCCTTTTAACTTTGACTATTTTTCTCAGATGGGGTTAGCAAATTTCCATTCTAAATGAAGACTCACTTATGTAATGATTTGTTAGAAATTTCTGGTTTCTGTGGTTCTCAAAATCATTTAATATTTCTTTATTATACCCTTGCAGATTTTATATACCTAAGCAGATTTTAATTCTATAGATATTGTTTCTCTTGACGACTACTATTTTGTTGCTCACAAGAATACCTTGTTACCTAGTTTTTATTGAGTAGTTTACAGATGTTGTTTTTATAAGCTCGTTTATATATGACATTTTTATTTCTATAGGAAAGGGACTTGGGAGATGTTTTTGACACAATATTCCCTTGCTGCTAGCTCGTTGTTGGAATGTACCTCTGTTGTAAAATGGCCTTTTTAAATGTTTCTCTTAACACAATTTGAAAGAAATAGGAACAAGTGGAACACTTTACTATGATATCGAAGAGGAGAAAAAGAGAAAATAAACTCATATAATATGGGAAATGTTTGTGGAGACTGATGATATTTATTTAGCCTACTGGAAGTGAAAAACCAAAAGAGACAGAACTATCATATTTTTTCAAACTTTTAATTTTTATTTAATGTTAGCCTTACAAAAAGCTACAAAAATATTACAAAGAGTTTCCATACACCCTTAACCTAGACTCCTCTATTATTATCATTGTACGTAACCATAATGTAATTACCAAAAACCTAAATAACATTGGCACAATACTGTACCTACACTCTTTACCTTCATTAGTGTTTTCCTAATAAGGACCTTTTTTATTTCTGTATCAGGATTCAGAGATTTCATATTATATTCATGGTGTTTATGCATTCTTTCCTTATCTTTCATAACTTTGATACTTTTGATGATCACTGGTCAGTGGTTTTATAAGGTCCCTCAATTTCGGATGGCCTGATATTTTCTCATGGTTAGAATAAAGCTACATATTTTTTACTAGACTACGTTTGAAGTGCTGTGCCCTTCTCAGTGCATCATATCATGATGTAAATGTATCTTATTATTTATTAAAGATAATATTAGCCTCAACCAGTTAATAATGGTTGTGTCTATTGGATTTCTCTGCTGTCTAGTTACTTTTTTTCTTATCCTTATAATAATTAATATCTTTGGGACAAAACTTTGAACCTATGCATGTACCATATTTCAAACTTTCACATCCTAACTTTAACAATTACTGAACAACATTTTGCATGCTTTTGGCTTTTGATGAATATTAATGAAGGGGCTATAAACATTCACATGTAGATTTTTGTGCAGCCATTAATCTTTAAATCAGTTGTTCAGATACTTATAAGTTCAATTGTTCGATTATGTGAAAAGAATACATTGAGCTTTGTAAGAAACTACGAAACTGTCTTCCAAAGTGTCTGCACTATTTTTCACTCCCACCATCAATGATTGAAAGCTGCTGTTACTTTGTGTCCTCATCAAATTGGTATTGTCAATGTTATGGATTTTATAGGTATATAGTAATATCTCATTGCTTTCTTTGAATTTGAAATTCCTTAATGATAAATAATGTTGAACTTCTTTTCATATGCTTAGTTGTCATTTTCTTATCTTCTTTGATGAAGTGTCTGCTCAGATTTTGTTACATTTAATTGGGTTGTCTGTTTACTTATTGCTAAGTTTTAAGAGTTCTTTATATATTTTGGATACAAATACTTTATCAGGTATACATTTTGTAAATATTTTTCCTGGTCTGTTGCTTGTATTTTCATTCTCTTCATAATGCCTTTGGTTGAGAAATTTTTAATTGTAATAAATTTTAGGCTATCATTTTATTCCCCCATGAATTGTGCTTTTGGTGTTGTCCTTCAAATGTCATCACCAATTCCAGGGTCACCTAGATTTCCTGCTATATTGTCTTCTAGAAGTTTGAGGGTTTACATTTTTTATTTAAGTCATTGGCCTGTATTTAATTAATTTTAAAATGTTTTGAACTAAATGTAATAGGAAATACAACTTATCAAAATTTGTGAGATGCGTATACATAATAGTGTGTAGAAAGAGATATACAGAGTTAAATATTTCCATGGAAAACAAAAATCTAAAATCTATATTATAGTCTTTTCTTTTTTTATGTTTTATTTATTTCTAGGAGAGAGAGAGACAGCGTGAGCAGGGGAGGATCAGAGAGAGAGAGGGAGTCACAGACTCTGAAACAGGCTCCAGACTCTGAGCCGGCAGCACAGAGCCAGACGTGGGGCTCGAACCCACGAACCGCGAGATCATGACCTAAGCGAAAGTCGGAGGCTTAACCGACTAAGCCACCCAGGCGCCCCAAATCTATATTATAGTCTTAACATTATTGGAAGCAAGTATAAAAAGAACGATTTACAATTTAAGCCTAAAGCAATGAAAAAATAAAAATAAAAATGAGGGCATAAATCAATGAAACTAAAAACAGGAAAACAGAGATAATCCACAAAACCAAAGTTTATTCTTTGAAATGGTCAATAAAATTGATAAACCCATAGCCAGACTAAACAAGAAAAAAAAAAAAAAGAGAAGACAGAAATGATCAAATTAAATCAGAAGGATATTATGACTACTCTTCCCATGGCCATTGAAAGGTTAAGAGAGAAATACTATGAGCAACTCTATGTCCACAAATTTGATAACTTAAGTGTAATAGACCAATTACTTGAAAGCCATACTAAAAACTTCACAAGGAAGAAATAGAGAACCTGAATAGGCCTATATCTTTAAATAAGTAAATTAATACCCTGCAAGTCAAAAAATACCAGGATTAGTTGCTTTACTGGTGAATTCTACCAAACATTTAAAGAAGAAATGATAACAGTTCTCCACAACCACAGCCAGAAAATAGAAGCAGATGGAACACTTCTGAACTCATTCTATGAGGCTAGAATTACCTTAATAATAAAACCTGCTAAAAAAATATTACAAAGAAGAAAAAGTATAGAACCATATCTCCAGGGAATATTCATGCAAAAATCCTTAACAAAATATTGGCAAATAGAATATAATAACGTATTGTAAGACTTATTTACTCCAACCTACTGGGATTTGCAAGCAATTATTGACATTATTATAAGGGACATTAATACAAATGACATTATTTACAAGTGATTATTGCATTAATACATATCATGTTTTAGGTGTTTTCCGTTCATAGCACTTATTTTCTGCCCCTCCATTATCTGTTTTCTCTTGTTTTAACTGAACATTTTGTACGATTACATTTTATCTATATTTTTAGTGTACTGATTACATTTCTTTTTAAAATTTCTAGTGATTTTCCTAGAGTTTTCAATAGGTGTTTCATCTACTCTATGTATACTTTTAAGTAACACTACACCATTTCACCTGTAGTATATGGACTTTATGACAGAGTATTCTTCATTTTTCTCAACGCCTTTTGTTATCACGATCATTCACTTCACTTATCCATATTCTACAATCACTCAATGCATAAAATAATTGCTTTGTTATCATTTAGATATATTAAGAATTAGAAAAATATTTTATTTTAAACAAATAAGCCCTTTCTCATGTTGTTATGACTGACAAGATTTTTCTAACTCTGTAATATTTTACTATATTGTGTATTTTTATTTGCTACATTTATTTCTCTACAAGATGTATATTCTTTTCTCCTCTATTTTTCTATTTGCTTATTTATTTGCTTTACTTAAGAAAGTTTGTATTTTGTCTAGGTTTTGCCTTTTTATTTATATGTTTTTCAATGTCTTCAGACCTTTAACTGTTTAGTTTATTGGTTTATTGGAATATCCTTTAATACTCTCCATTTCCTGTATAAAAATAAGCCTTTTCATTTTATGGTTTCCATTCTCATCACTTTCGTATGTTATAAAATACTCATCATTTTTCCCAGTCATACATGGTTGAATGATATGCATTCTGTAGCAAATTCCTTAGGATGGTCTGAAGATGAAGAATTCCCTATGTTCCTGTTTGCTGAGAGCTACTTTGTTTGTTTCTAAAGTCTTGATATATGAATGGAAGGTGAGATGGATATAACATCGGCGGGTCCCATTTTCTTTCATATATTATTATCATTATTATTATTAATGTGCCCAGTGTTACTCCTTTTATTATGCCAGTTTTGAAAAGTCTGATGAGAGCCTTACTGTTGCTTTTGTAAGTTATTTGATACTTTTTTCTGGAGGTCTTGATAAGTTTTTGTTTGTTTGTTTTTGAAATCTAATACTTTTAATTTGTTAATTTTTCCAGGTATCCAATAGCCACTTTCAAATGCTATTTTCATGCATGCTAGATTCATGTTTTGTTTTGCGTTGCTTTTATTTTATTTTTTTTTTCTGGAAAGACTCTTGAATAGTACTTTTGCTTTTCATTTTTTATTTGATTTATTTCTTTGCTGTTTAATTTTTATCTTCAGGAACTCTGATTAAACATTTTTTCCCTAAGGCCATTTCTACTATCTTGTTTGTTTGTTTTTTTAATTTTTTTCTTTCTGTCATATTCTTTCTATTGGTTGTTTTTCTTATTTTCTTCAAAGAGCTCTATTAAGTATTCATATGACTATAATCTTTTTGGAGACATTTAAAATTTATTTTTCATATCTGAGATTTCTCTGATTTCAATCAATTTTCTTCATTAGTTACTCTTTTTGTGATATTTTTGCTTTTAGTTTTTGAAGTTTTGATTCAATATATTTCTGTATACTCCATGCTTGTTTGAATATATTTAATTCTGTTTAGAGTGTTGACTTGCATTATCTTCTGGTTCACTGCTCTTTTTCAGTAGGTACTGCACCTCATTTGATATATTTCTAATTTTGTTTCTAGATTTTCTACAATAGCTCTGTAAGGACTTTACTTTCCTCTTAACTGATTTTCATAATAATGAAGTGTGTCATAAGATTATTAGATGAATGGTGCCCTCTTCTGTCAGGATAGCAAAGTCCATTTTTCAACATTATTTTAAGTTTGTTACAAGAATGTGAGAGGTTGTAAGAACTTCAAATTTATGGTTTACTTTTGTCTTTAGTTACCTTAAAATTCCCCCTTGACTCCCTCCCAAGTTGCTAAAGGATGCTTTTCCCTTTCTTTTGCTTCTTATGTTTCTCCCACTGAACCTGTGTTGCAAATGCCTTTAAATCATGCAATCTTTGAAAATTTGTGGGGCGCCTGGGTGGCTTAGTCGGTTAAGCGTCCGACTTTCGCTTAGGTCATGATCTCGCGGTTCGTGGATTCGAGCCCCGCGTCGGGCTCTGTGCTGACTGCCAGCTCAGAGCCTGGAGCCTGTTTCAGTCTGTGACTCCCTCTCTCTCTGACCCTCCCCTGCTCACGCTGTCTCTCTCTCTCTCCTAGAAATAAATAAAACATTAAAAAAAAAAAGAAAGAAAATTTGGCCTCTTTAAATAAGACCTCTAGCTTTAGCGGGGCCTGGGTGGCTCAGGTGGCTGAGAGTCCAACTTCAACTCAGGTCATGATCTTGCAGTTTGTGAGTTTAAGCCCTGTGTCAGGCTCTGTGTTGACAGCTAGCTCAGAGCCTGGAGCCTGCTTCGGATTCTGTGTCTCCCTCTCTCTCTGACCCTCCCCTGCTTGTTCTCTTGCTTTCTCTCTCACTTTCAAAAATAAATAAACCTTAAAAGAAAGAGATTTTTAAATAACACCTATAGCTTTAAATTGTGCCTTTTCAAGTTTCTGATCTTTTGAATCCTTTCCCCATAGACCTAAGTCTGTCTAGACACTTTCCAAGTGGTTTTGGCTTATACTGGATTTAATCTTCTTGGTGGTTATTCCAAATCATTCTCATGGCCCTTCTGTAGTCTCTCTCTTCTGTCTTCCTTATAAATTTTCTGTCTGTATTTGCTCTTCTAGAAGCTTTGCTGTTGGGCTGAGGTGGGGTGAAAGCCAAAGATACTACACACAGCAATTTGGTGATATTCACTTTTTATTCATTGCCATTTTGCAATTTGGCTTTATCTGCCTTTAAGTTATACTAAGTGCACAGCTTCACGTTGAAATTATTTTTCCCTCTTTGTTCTTTGATGTTAGTTGACAAGGATATTTGGAGACATGTTTTATAATGCACCCAATGTTGTTCTTGACTCCATCTATTATGACAGTTTAAGAGTGTATTTTAAAAGAAGCATTAGTATTGAATACTTTCATCTCTGGATCAAAAATATGATCACTAAAGAAAGTTATTTAGACATGAATTCAAGGAAGAATATCTAGCAGTTAGAAATAACAAAGATGAAATAGGCCTCATTCAAATACACTGAGTGTCCCATAAACACAGCTGGTAAAAGCTTTTTTGGAATCACCACTTGTTATGAATATTTTGGATGCTATGGATTTGGGGGAATTATACAATTCAAAATATAGATGCTCTGAATTGCCTCTAACAATCTATACAACTGTAAAGATCTTTATTTCATTATAAGATACCTGATTACTTCTATAAATTATATCCTACATTTGCTACTTTCTTTCTCCTCCATCTTTCTCAGAACATTCAATATGTTTCCTGCTATTATTTAACTCACCATCTACTTATGCTTAATCCTTTATATTATGTGTTTAATTCTTAATTTTCAATAATTCTCTCCTTTAAGTCATCCACTGCAATATTCATAAGGAAAACCTGTCTCTATTTATAAATATATATAAATATAAATATATATATATATTTGACAAACAGACATTCTAAATGTATTTCATTATACCTTAAATATATCTTGACAGATACTTAAAGTTTAATACGAGAACTTCATATGACTTTGATTTCAATTTGATTTCACTTTTTCTGAAAATATAAAGGAACTGCAAAATATTGTGACTATGAAATCAAATTTCTTTGCTCCTAGTGATACCAGTTAAAATATATAATATCTCAAGTAAATTTTATTAAAGTAATGCACTAAAACTTAAGCACTATTTATTTCACACGCTGCTTCCATTTTTGTAAGACAAGTACAGAAAAACTTTTTAATTTTTTTTAATGTTTTATTTATTTCTAGGAGAGAGAGAGAGACAGCGTGAGCAGGGGAGGGTCAGAGAGAGAGGGAGTCACAGACTGAAACAGGCTCCAGGCTCTGAGCTGGCAGTCAGCACAGAGCCCGATGCCGGGCTCGAACCCACGAACCGCGAGATCATGACCTAAGCGAAAGTCGGACGCTCAACCGACTAAGCCACCCAGGCACCCCCAGAAAAACTTTTTAATTAAATTAAAATTTTTAGTTAAAAAGTAAAACATATCGTTGTATCACTATAAATAGTAGCATAGCTTCTATGAGCAAAGAAACGTTATACCCCAGGAGTTATAAGTGTATGATTTGAAGTCAGAATGCCTAGTTTTAAGCATGGGCTCTGCCACTAACTAGTTATGTGACAGGGGAGTTATGAATCCTTTCTGTGCCTCAGTTTCATCATTTGTAAAATGTGAGTAATAATAGTGCCTAACTGATAAGAATGTAGTACAAACTAAAGGAATTAATATATATGCAAAACCTTATAATATTGCTAAGTATAATATGTTATATGTAAATCATATATATTTTATATGTAATATAATCTAGCTCTTCAGTCTTCATTATGATTTTATACTAAACTGAAAGAAATTCAAGCATTGAAAGTTTCTTAATATATTGATACATATGCATAATAAGCATTAACAGCAATATGTTATAAAACCATATTACTATATATAAGACTAGGGCAGGATTTCCCTTTTTATTGTTAATAGTATTCAGTTGCATGTGTGTACCATATCTTTTTTTATCCACTCATCTATTCACATACACATAATGAATATGGTGGTGCATATATTTCTTCAAGACAGTATTTTCATCTTCTTCAGATACGTACCCAGAAGTGAGATTGCTAGGTCATACAGCTGGTCTATTTTTAACATTTTCCACAATGACGGTATGAACTGACATTCCCCATAATAGTTCCCAAGTATTCCTTTTTCTCCAGTTTGCCAACCTTGTTGTTCTTGTAGTTCAATGAATTTCTTTTAGAAAATTATTCTGAATTCTTTGTCAGACAACTCATAGATCTCCATTTCTTTAGTGTCACTCATTAGAATTTTAGTTTCCTTCAGTGGTGCCTTATTTCCTTGATTAATTTTAATTCTTGTTGCTTTGTGTTGGTGTCTGCACATTTAAAGATGTTGGCACTTCTTCCAATATTTACGGACTGATTTTGACAGGCAAACTCTTCACCGGTCAGCCTGTCCTGATATTGCTGGGTAGGCAGTCTGGGTGTGTCTTTGGATGAGTTTGTTGGAATCCTTGGGTGGCCTAGTACTGAAGTAGATCAAAAGCCTGGGACAGTGGCACTCAGCCTGATACTGGGCTCCACTGGGACCTGGGTTTAGAGATGCTCCATTGGAGCCTTGGTTGATGGCCACCCTTTGGGAGCCTGAAGCCACAAGGGTCACGCAGAACTTCAGGGACCAACTGGTGCTGGGATGTGCCAGGAGCCTGGATTTGCTAGAGCCTTCTGGGGGCCAAGTAGGCCAATGGGAGCTGGACAGTTTTGAGTGAGTCTGGACCATGAGTTCATAGGAACCTGCCAAGATCCAGGTTCCATGGTAGATGGCCAGTGTTTGGTTGAGTAGGCAAAAGCCTGCTGTCTTCAGAGATGCCAGGGGCCGTGATAGTGCCCAGGGCTGGCAGACACTGGAATGGGCTGGGGACCTAAGTCAATGGAAATCCTCAGGGAGCCTGAAGTTGAAAAGGCTGTCTACAACTACTGGGGTCACCTGGGGCTATGGAGTTAGGTGGCCCCCAGGCGGGTCAGAAACCTGGGTTTGTGAGGCCCTCTGAGACCCTGAAGCTGATAAAGTCACCCTCAGCTATGGAAGCTGTCTGGGGGTGCTGGAGCTGGCAGGCAACTGAGTGCAGCTAGGGCTTGGGTTACTGGGACCTCCTATCTCTGTGCATGGATAACTATTCGGACTACTGTTTCTGTGAGGAGATTAGCGCATGATAATTCCTCCGCTGCCATTTTACTAATGTCACTTGCCAACATGGTCTTTCTTTTATTAATATGATACTGTCTGTTTCAATTTGAAATTTAAAGTATATATAATCTTTCATACCACCTTATACCTCTTTTAGGCAAAGCATTAGAAATGCTCAGAAAAAAATGCGCTTTGAGGCCAAGTTCAATGAGTACTCGTAGCTAAAATATTTCCTATATATGTACAAAATTGATTTTAAATGAAAATAAAAAGGTTTTGAATTGCAGTGAGGTCACAAAATATTCTCTCAGAATAACACCTTAAAATATAATACTCTAGACTATGGATATCCCTTCGAATTTTAAGATAGATTCTTCATAAGTATTTGGTTTTGTTCATTTGTTTATTTGGTTGATTGGTTTGTTTACAAAGTATACATTTTAAGTCAGTTAATAGAGTAAGATTAAAAAACTGACTTTGATTCCCATTCACCTCTACTTGACATTATATAAAATTCTACTTTTATTCTCAGTGTCTTATATAGATATAAATACTAATATGTATACATTTAAATACATATTATTGTAATATATTTGTCTATTTTTAAATATATAAGATACTGAGAATAGATTTAGAAATTCATATTATTTCCTTTTCATATATAACAGAAATGACATTTAGAACATGGAAATAATCAATTACTGGTAATATTCAGAACATGAATAATATTAATATTGCTAAGATTCTGGTTTACCAAAATTCAACATTTAAGTTTGACAAAATTTAATTTGAACCAATAATTATTATTGTTATTTATCCAAATAATTATTATTTGAATCAGTAATTATTATTATTATTTTTCCTTCCCTTTCGATCAAAGAAAATGTTTACATGTCTCTACGTGTATACTTTTTTGAAGCATACAGGACTCAATTTAAAAGTTTTGAAATAAGTTAACAGGAAGTAAAATTTGTATGAAACAGATCTTCTGAATGTGTTATATAACTAGAATTACTTCCACTTAATTGTGAAATTAGTTCCCACATCATTCTTGTGCTTACTTCCAAAATGTGTGGCTATTAACACAAATACTGTAAAATTCTTTACATAAGATAAACAAAAACGATTACCTAAACTGCACAAAACTTATAAAAAGATCTTATTGTTTTATTAAATACAACATCCTATCTCAGAGATTATCTAAAGTAAAGGAAACAACGAAAAACAACAAAACTTTTCTCAAATTTAACCAGAAAATTTTAGTTACTTTATTTAAAAAATGATGGTAGTAATTTGCAATTTACAAACTTTCACTCAATCCACAAATTGCTAAGAAATGATCTAACTGCAATTTGCATACATAATATTTTTATTATAAAACTGCTCTCACTATAAATAGTTACTCCATATACTTTGCTTTTCATTTTCAAAGAGTGAGGATATTCCATTTCAAGTTTCAGCTGTCTTTCCTGAGAATGACCTTTGTTTTCCTCATTCTAATAGAATGCATAAATAAATGTGAATTACTTATGGAAAGTAATATACAAAACATTTGAAAAACATCAATGTAAGTAGTTATGTTTTTTGTTTTAAAATCTGTTTGTATATCCTTCCTTTTCAGAAAATGTAAATTGATACTTCACTTGGAAATTCTTCTTCAGTATGTAGAATAATGCCTCAAAGTAATGTTAGTAGTGGTTTATTTAAAAGTGTATTATCTATATCTGTCTATATGTAAATGATCTCCTAATTCATTGAAGACAGATTTGACATTCTATATTTTTGATAGAACTATTTATTATAGGTGAGCTTATAATACATAGTTCATTTTAAAATTATAAAAGAAGTGCGAATATTAATAAATATCCCTCCCTCCCAGGAAATCGTGACCTTGAATTTAATGGCTGATTATCACATGGTTATTTTTCTTCTTTTACGATATCATATAATTTTATGGATTTTGAAATACATACTATAAGTAATGTCTTTCTCTCCCTGTACCTTATTTTAAGAGTTATTACTTGTAACATTCCATTTAACTTCATGTAAATTCAAACTCACTACTTGTAAATGTTTGCCTATAAAGTAAGACCAACTTATTTCTTCCACAGAAGTTGAAGACAAAGAAATTACTTTTCTACACATCGAATAATTCACTTTTAGATCTTGACATTAAAACATAGCACCTATTTATTTATTTATTTATTTATTTTTGGCTTGATAGGATAGTTGGAATTATTTCTGTATAGTAAACTCAAAGTGCATATTTTTTCTATTTATTTCATCAAGAAAATAAAGAAATTATTGTTTTTAAATATACTAATGAGATCATAATTAATTTCTTCTTTGAGCAGGTGTTGGTATGAAAGTGACTTATTAATTCAAGTGCTTTGCTAACATGATTTTCACTGTGTCAAATAATATGTATGTATTAAGGTTATAAGAATATTTAGAAACCATCTAATACAGTTGTTTTCTTACAGGGAACATCTGTATTGTCCCTTAAGAAATTCTAGTCTTCACTACCATCAGTCAAGAGAAGCTCATTCTTTTCTAAGGAAGATTATACCCAAAGACAAGACGATTGTTCCTTGAAGAGTTATTCACCAGGGTTAAATATTTTATAATGTTTTCCATTTCTTTGGAATGAGTTGGTATCATGACGTCTTATTTTATAGGGCAGCATGCTAAATATCTGGAGTCTTCTTGCTCTTCTTTTTTAAAGTGATGAGATTTTCATTGCTCTTCTTAAGATAAACTTTATGATGTCAATGTCCCTATTAAAATTTGAAGTACATAATTCAAAGACAAATCCTGCTGTGATTTGATGGCCCATGTAGTCCTTCAGCCTAAAATTATTATAGCTCCTTCTTTAAAAAGCAGCCAAAAATACCCTTTTTCATCTTTTCATAAAACGAATAGGGATGGAGCATCTAATTTTCATTTTCTTATTTGCATTTTTGAATTACATACAAGGCTTCCTATCTATACTTATGGAAATTGTTTTTCTGGGTTGAATATATAATTTCATTATTTAGGGAATAGCAACATATAAAAAAGATCAGTGCCTACAAATTTTAACATACTCCCTTTGACAAGGAGAATATGAAAGCAAACAAAGGTAATTAAAATATATGCTTCAACTAAATGGAGTACTATGGAAACACTGAAGAAAGAACAACTAATCTGATCACAAATTATAATGCATAATGTCACCCTCTCAAGGTCATATGGATCTAGAGATCTCCTTACTCTGTAATACTCCTCTTTAGGCACTGATGTTTTGCACGCTTGGTTCATTTCACTCTCCTCATTCATATTTCTGATACCATTCATAGTTACTTTGGTGTCCCTTCCACATGACTCTTCCCTAGCCCTATTATCACACTTACTAAACAATTCATTTCTCATGACCAAGTTTACCCCCATCTCAGTCACCACTTATAAAAACACAGTCTCTTATCACCGTTGCCTAATGCTGCTCCACTTCCCAGTAAAATCCACGTTCCTTTTTCTGCAACAGAAGATTATATTCTTGCTTGTTCAACTACCCCCACTATATTAAATGTCCATATGTTAGAAGAGATGTCTTTAATTTTATGCAAATCTATACTAATAACTTCTATAATTTTGAAATGTTTTTCTCATAGATTTTCATACTTTTTGCCAAGTTTGTTTCTAAACACATTATCTGTATTGTTGCTAATGTAAACTATTTTTCTTCAATTATGCCCTTTAAGTCATTATTTCAAGTATATATAAAAAGCTATTTTTGTATGCCAATTTCATATCTTGCCAGGTTACTTAATGCTGTTTTCTTTATTTTAGTCATATCACCAAGTTTCTTAATATTTCAAGTATATTATTTTTAAATAAATATGCCTTTATTTCTTCTGTTCTGTTTCTGGTGACTCTATCTTTTGCTTTTCTATTGATATGGCTGACATATCATATATATTTTTTAATGATTTTTTTAATGTTTATTTATTTTTGAGAGAGAGAGTGCAAGTGGGAGAAGGACAGAAAGAGGGAGACACAGAATCTGAAAGAGTCTCCAGACTCTGAGCTATAAGCACAGAGCCCAATGTGGGGCTTGAACTCACGAAAGGCAAGATTATGACCTGAGCCAAAGTTTGGTGCTTAACAGACTGAGCCCCTCAGAGTCCCTTCATATATGTTTTTAAATGGCATTAAATAGAGAGAGTACTTTTGCCTTATTTTTTACTTTAGCAGAGATGATGTTAGTGTTACCTTATCAAGTAAGAAAAATGGCTTACTAAATAGCTGGACAATATGTTGAATGGCAGATGACAGATATAAGCAGATGATAATAAGTATATAGATAGAAGTGGCAAAATCAAGAATATTTGTGGAATTCCTGTTGAGCATACTGAAGATAACCACATGATTTTTCTCTTTATATTTAATGGTGAATCATATTACTGAGTGTCCTTATATTAAATAATTCTTGTATTTTGGAATTAAACACCACTTTATTATAATATACACAACTTAATTTTTAGATTCTTTTTGTTAATATGTTAATATTGAATCAACAATTCAATGTCCAACATGCTCCATTGCAGTGATATTTTGATCATCCTTTTTTGTATATGCTGGGAGCATATACAAATGCACCATTATGATCTGGTCTTCACATTTTGTTAGACTTTATCTGTGAAATCACATCCGTTTGCTTCATTGTTATAAGGGTTGATAAAATATTTTCTGTCTTTAGTGAAAATTAATTAAACTTCCTTTCTTTACAAGACTTCTTTATTTTTTGGGGCGCCTGGGTGGCTTAGTCGGTTAAGCATCTGACTTTCGCTTAGGTCATGATCTGGTGGTTTGTGGGTTGGAGCCACGCGTCGGGCTCTGTGCTGACTGCCAGCTCAGAGCCTGGAGCCTGTTTCGGAGTCTGTCACTCCCTCTCTCTCTGACCCTCCCCTGCTCATGCTGTCTCTCTTTCCTAGAACTAAATAAAACATTAAA
>NW_027528803.1:3396858-3421637 GCF_008692635.1 Crocuta crocuta
TTTCCTAGAAATAAATAAAACATTAAAAAAAAAAAAAAGACTTCTTTATTTTTTAATTTTTAAAAATGTTTCAATTTCTGAGAGAGACAGAGACAGCGTGAGCAGGGGAGGGTCAGAGAGAGAGGGAGGTACAGAATCTGAAACAGATTCCAGCCTCTGAGCTAGCCACAGCACATAGCCTGACGTGGGGCTCGAACCCACGAACTGTGAGATCATGACCTGAGCCAAAGTCAGACGCTTAACCTACTGAGTCACCCAGTGCCCCTACAAGACTTCTTTTTGACAAATTACTTTTTTTTTGGGAAATTTTCCATATTTTCTAGGATAGTGTCAGCAAACACTTTTTATTCCCTCAGTGCAAAATCTGGCCATACTCATTTCTTGGTACCTTGTCTATGGTTGCTTTAACACTAAAATGGCCAGGTTGAGGGGTGTCTGGGTGGCTCAGTTGTTTAAGTGCCCGCTCTTGATTTCAGCTCTGGTCATGATCTCATATTTGTGGGTTCAAGCCCCCCATCAAGCTCCATGCTCACAGTGCTGGGCCTGCTTGAGTCTTTCTCTCCCTGTCTCTCTGTTCTTCCCCTAATCTCTCTTTCTCTCTCATTTTCACAAAAATAAAGAAATAGACTTAAAAAAGAAAAACTTATAAGAAAAAATAAAGTGGCAGATTTGAAGAGTTGAGACAGTATTTACTCACATGGCTTAATATAACACTATCTGAACCTTACCATAAAAAATTTTCTGACCCAAAAAAGTTAACAAGTTTTTTTTTAATTTTTTTTTAATGTTTTATTTATTTCTAGGAGAGAGAGAGAGACAGCGTGAGCAGGGGAGGGTCAGAGAGAGAGGGAGTCACAGACTGAAACAGGCTCCAGGCTCCGAGCTGGCAGTCAGCACAGAGCCCAACGTGGGGCTGGAACCCACGAATCGCGAGATCATGACCTAAGCCGGATGCTTAACCAACTAAGCCACCCAGGCGCCCCAAAAGTTAACAAGTTTTGATAGTTATTCCCCCTTAACCTTTATTTTGTATGTTTATGCTTGCTTTCTCATTTTTTAAAAAGTTTGATCAGTTCTATTTTACTTTTTTATAATTCATTAACTTATGCTTTTTAAATTACTTTGTTTCTCTATTTTGTTTCCTTTTCTTTACAAACACACTTTTTAAAATTTTTATAAAGAGGATTTCATTATTATTACTTGTAGAAATTCTATAGCTTTTTCTTGTATTTCCTGTTTAGCCTGAGTGCTACATTACAAAGTGATGTAAAATAAATATACAGTACAAGTCTTTTATTTTTGTAATAATTTCAATAGTTATTTCATTTATGGTTTGAATTTTATTTGTATTATTTTCTTTTTATTTTACAAAATTTTATCGTGAATCTATATATTACAAAATTCATGACAGGGCTATGTGGACTTCAGATGAAGATATATTCAATGGGTCCAGGGTTAAAGGCCTATGGGACTTGAGTATATTTCACCTGATATCAAGATTGCTGTGTCCATGTTTTCAATTGCAGCATTTTTGTGATACATCTTCACCATTTTCTTTTTTTAAATGTTTATTTATTTATCTTGAGAGAGAGAGAGAGAGAGAATCCCAATCAAGCTCCATGCTCAGTAGAGAGCCCTGTGTGAGGCTCGATCCTATCACCCTGGGATCATGACCTGAGCCGAAATCAAAAGTTGGTCACTTAACCAACTGACCCACCCAAGCACCCTGCCATTTTCTATTACTGTTGCTCATTCAGGTTCATAAATACTTTGTTTTATATGTTGCTACTGTTAACAGGATATACCTAGGATTTATATATCAAAGTTCAATCAAGGAAGTAGAACTGATGTGAGAGATATGAAATAAAAGACATATTATAGGAATTAGATCTTAAACATTTGCCGAAATGTGTGAAAATGTCTGTGGAAGGATCTTGCCTCTTTGATCGGTAGTGAGCCTGAGTCATTTCAGGTCAGGAGTAATAGTAATTAGAAAGGAAAGATGAACACGAAGGGGAAGGTATGAGGATCAATTAGATCCAATAAGGAAAACTGGAACAAAGGTGGTCAAATGGAAGCTCAATTACAATTCTCCTGGACTCCAACCTCAACAACATGGATCAAAAACCTGGGTCCCTTTTCCATGAAGCTGCATAGCACATATGGCACAGAGCAAAGAGAGGCTGAAGGAGGAGACCCAGTGGCATCTGGAAGAGCGCAGGGCCAGCTGCTGCCCTTTGCCAGCAAAGCAGATCAGAATCCTTCGCTCTACAGAGCATCATGGTTTCATGGCGAGCCTTCCAAAGATAGCACATATTTCTCTGATAGTATTTCATAATCTTGGTACATACAGTGAAATATACTTTCAGTTTACCTAAATTAATAAAGTTTTAAAAAAGAAAAGGAAAAACGTGTTTACATGAATGTGCACACACACAAACACACATTGTGCTTCATAAATTTTGTTGGCCACTGTAATATATAAAAATCCAAAGCATATCTTAAATCTATATATTTATAATATAACTGGCTAACAATCTTAAGAGTCAACAGTCTTTTTATGGTCAACTTTAGATGATTCACTTTCATTGACTTAAGTATAAGATGTAGAAAAAACACTAGAATCAATATATAGACATAATTTAATGAAACTGTAGAAAGTTTCTTTAGGAAATTGATTGTATTTAAAAACAAAGGGCGGTTGGGGGTGGCGCCTGGGTGGCTCAATCAGTTAAGCATCTGACTTCAGCTCAGGTCACAATCTCGGTTAGTGTGTTTGAACCCCTCTTTGGGCTCTGTTTTGACAGCTCAGAGCCTGGAGCCTGCTTCAAATTCTGTCTTCTCTCCCTTCCCTCCCCTGCTCACACTCTGTCTTTCTCTCAAAAATAAGTACTTTAAAAAAGGAAATTAATTGTATAGTTTTATACTTCAAAGTAAGCAGTGATGAAAACACACAAATGTGGATCAGTGCATTCTCAAATAGATAATGCTTGTCATATAGTANATAAATTAATATATTGAATTTCAAAAAGACTAAATAGTTTGGCCAAGTTCACAGAGTAAGCAGAAGAGCCAGGATCTAAGTCCAAGATATCCTGTCTCCAAAACCATGCTCTTTCCATTATGCTGTCCTGATTCAATATAAAACAGATGAAGGCAGAGCATAGGTTATGATCATCATTTGTGTATGAAGATTGAAAGAATAAATTTTTGGTAAATAAATTTACCTACAAATTATAAAATAATGGATAAATAAAGTAACACTTGAGAGAGTTAAGAAAACATTGATGAAATTATGACCAACTTTTATAGAAGCTTAGGGATTCTTGTTTCAGGTGCTTAAAATGTATTTTTATATTTTGGGGCCATTCAGGTTTGTCTCAGATGACGACATTCTATTTACAAAAAAACAAAAAACAAAATGAAAACTCTACAGCCACTGAACATTAGAGAGTCATTAGTATATGTGGGAAATTCTAGCATAACTTTTAGAAAGATAAGAAATACAAAGAAAATAAAAGGAAAAATACCACATTAAAGAGGAATGTATTAAAGCTTTAATAAAGAAAAAATTCTTATTTTTGAAAATAAAATCTCCTTATTCATCTACTATGTGGAAATTGTTTATTTTACAATTTATATCATTAAGGATCTGAACTTATAAATGAACATAAAATTTTTTCTAAGTCATTATTTAATCATTCTTTTATTAGGAACTTGAGGAACATAACTTCCCAAGGACACTGTATTAACTCTTATTAAATGAACTTTATGGAAAAAAAACTCCCTATCCTTTGAAAGTTTATAAACTAAGTTGTTGCTATATTACAATTGCAAAAGAAGAACATCAATATATTAGAAAACTAGTATCAAATTTACTTTGTTTTTTTGATCATTCTTATGGAGATATGTCAAATCTTCTTTCAAATACAAAATAGATATTGGAGAATGGTGTCAAGATATATGATACCAGAATATTTTCCTCTGTCCCTTTCAAGAAATAAGAGGTGGTGTCAGAAGAAGATGAACAGTGTTGTGGAGGAGTTTACAACCAGACACAGTTTTCTTTTTCTTTTTTTTTAAATTTTTTAATGTTTTATTTATTTTTTAGAGAGAGATAGAGACAGCATGAGCAGGAGAGGGTCAGAGAGAGAGGGAGACACAGAATTCGAAGACAGGGTCCAGGCTCTGAGCTTGCTGTCGCACGGAGCCCAACGCAGGGCTCAAACCCACCAACCATGAGATTGTGATCTGAGCTGTAGTCAGATGCTTAACTGACTGAGCCACACAGGCGCCCTGTGACAGTTTTCTGAGTGATAGTTTGACTCTCCATAATTATATGACCATGAGGAAGTTTAAGAAAATCATACTAAAATTCTGTCCTTATTGGTAAATAGAAATGGTATTAGTATCTCACAATGATTAAGCATCCCAGGATAAATTAGCAAACTTTAATAAATCCTGTGTCATATCTGAACTAACTAAAACTAGATTTGTGTGTCTGTATACTAGATTTCTTTGAATCAGAGAAGCCTAACCTGATCACCTTAACTAAAGTGATTCCAGACATATTTTTCTATTTTATTTTTATCACTATAACTAACTGTATCTGAAAGAATCTTGCCTAGTGGTTTATATGTTTATATGCTCATAGTGATATAATTACTGGCTATTTTGTCCATGGCTATATCCTGAAGACCTTGAACTGTTTCCAGAACACACTAAGCCCTTGATTTTTCTTTTTTTATTAAAATGTCCATTTGTTTTTGAAAGAGAGTGAGCACGTGTGAGTGGGGGAGGGGCAGAGAAAGAGGGAGATAGCATCCAAACCAGGCCCCATGCTCTAAGCTGTCAGTACAGAGCCCAACAATGGGTCTCAAATTCACAAACTGTAAGATCATGACCTGAGCTGAAGTTAGACGCTCAACCAACTGAGCCACCCAGGCACCCCTAAGCCCTCGACTTTTCTTAACAAAGGAATACTTGAGATCAATGTAGGAATACAGTCTAAAAGAAACAAAGCATTAAACAATTACTCTGACATCTTTTAAGAGACTATTAGTATGTTAAAAGCCATAATTCATATACTTATTTATTAAGAAAATAAATGTTATAGTGCCCTAAACTCAACACTATATTGAGGAAATATAAAAAAACAACATAGTTAATATTTTTCTGATTATTTTTCTTGATCCAATACTTTAGCAGACACTGCTAGTTACCCTCCACCTATTTTGCCCCTTGAGTTTTAGAACCTCTTGAGTTTTGAGTGGCTACATGTCTGCTTAACTAAAGACTACATTTCTAAGTGTACCTGAGAGATACTTGTCTTTATATGAACAAAAGTTTGCCAAAAGAGTATGAGTGGAAGTCACGTGTGTTACTTTTATTTCTCAGCTTAAAGGAAGTGGAAGCATCCTTACTTTCTTTCAACTTTAAATCTGGATTTAGGTGCAGATACTATGGTGAGAAATGGAGTAGCCATTAACCAACTTGTGTCTAGATGAATGATGAAGCCACCATGTGCTGTGTAGAGAAATAATATTTTTTAAAAAATTAGGCTTCTACATTGTGAAGGGGTATTATCAGAATTGTTTTTATCAGAGTAGTAAGTCAAAATTTAAAAAAAAGAAGACTTCAGTGCTTTCTAAGTCATCTTATGACAGACTACAGCCTATTTTCTAACTAAATACATATGTCCTAGGTATTTCACTTCTGCCACCCATGTTACATTCTATACCAGAGCTATTCCACAGAAATTTCTGCAGTAAAAGAAATGTTCTTTGTCAGTGTTGTCCAGTATGGCATCTACTAGCCTCATGTGGCTATTGAGCATTTCAGATGTGGCTAGTGCAATTGAGGACTTGAATTTTCATATTATTTAATTAATTTACATTTACATTTAATTAGCCAAATGTGGCTAGTAACTACCATATTGGATAGCTTAGTTTTAGACCTTGCAATTTCTTTTTTTTTAAATATTTTTATTTATTTCTAGGAGAGAGAGAGAGAGAGAGAGAGACAGCGTGAGCGAGAGAGGGTCAGAGAGAGAGGGAGATACAGACTCTGAAACAGGCTCCAGGCTCTGAGCTGGCAATCAGCACAGAGCCCGACGCGGGGCTCGAACCCACAAACGCGAGATCATGACCTAAGCGAAAGTCGGCCGCTTAACCGACTAAGCCACCCAGGCGCCCCAAGAGACCTTGCAATTTCTATATCCCTTTGATAACCTCAGTTTCAACATGCTACCTTCAGGCATGGTATTCTTCACTTTCTAAAAGACTTCTGTAAAACATTACTGTCATGAGAGTAAAAATATGAATGAAGAGGAATGATTCTAGCATTATAAACTAACAATGATTTTGTAAGGTATCATTGAGTATATTATAAAATATGCATTACTTAGATAATTGGCTATATTTGAATATAGACTCTGTATTACATAATAATATTTTATCATGATAAATTTCTTGAGTGTGATAATTTTATTGTGATTATGTAGAAGCGCATACTTATTCCTAATATATAAAGAATTTAAATCCAATAAACACAAAAGTGGCATTTTGCAGTGCTAAAAGAAGAAAAGCTGCTCCTAGAGTTCTATGTAGAACAAAAACATCCTTCAAAAGTGAAGGCAGTGTTCACTTTTCACTCTGGGATGTAGAGAGATGGAAGGAGCTTCTCTTTTTCTTTTCAACAAGGAATTCCAGAGTTTGTTTCAAATTTCTGGCTTTTTCCCCTGAACTCATCATAGAATTGAGGTTGAAGAGAGCAAAAAACTGACCTAAAATCTAAGAAAAAGCAGCATCTCCTGGGAGAAAGGAGATTGGAACACATGTCCATCTGGGGTAGTAACCATAGCCGGATTCCAGAGGAAGAGCTCAGCTAGAAAGGCAGACAAGCTAGAAAGCCTGCACTGGGGCGCTGAGATCATGTGAAGTTCCCTAGATGCAGAATCGGGGTGTTTGCACACTCTTGTAGATTATTTGTCATGAATACACCAGGGAGACAGAAAAACAGATCACTAACAGCCCTAATAAGTGTCTGTGTTGGACAAGACGTGGGCCAGGCAACAGCAACATTGACAAGAAACTCTACACCCATGCTGTTTAACAGGAATTTTTGCAGTGAAGGAATGTCCCTCTTTCTCTAATATAGAACAAAAGCTTTAATTGTGGGGAAAATGGCAACACTTTTGCCCTTAAGTTATTGGTGAATACTGATTACAGCAGGAAAGGGAGACTGAACTCAAGTCAGAAAGGAAATACAAGACTGAGTGGGGAAAACTATCCTGAAGGCTGGGAAGGGGCAGGAGAAAAAAGAAGTCTACACTGTCTAGACAGTGGAATCAGTCTTATCCAAAGGCTGAGACTTAATCAGAACCCCAGTAGACTGAACCACAGCATCACCTCTCTTCCAACCAAACCCCTCAGCATACCTATAGGCTTCAAACAGCAAGCACTGGGCATGGGACGGGGGGGAGCAAGACCTTGCCAAAATGCACCCTATCAGGAATAGCACAAAGAAAAACTTAAATACCTTAATAAAGGAACATGCTCGTGTAGTACCTTCCACCCTAGACACAGGCTATCTCTACAGAAATGTGAAAGCTAAGGGGCATAAGACTAAGGGTAGATCCAACAACAAGTTACATATTCAGTCCAACTGCTCACTTGATTAATACAAATTCCTACATGAAAATTGTAGCAAAAGGAAAGCTGTGCCTATTTTCAGGCAAACAAACAAGCAAAACCCCTAAATCTCTATTGCCCTATACAAAACTTATAAGTTTCAGTAAAGTCATTTACTGATAATGAGTGAGGTTAAGGGACCGTTGATAGAGGGGGAAAAAAGCATATATAATGCATACTACAAATTAAGAGACATCACAAAGAAGCTATTTTGTAAAAGAGTTTCATCTTTGTTATCTAGAAAATATTAACATTTTTGGGGAAAAATTAACAACCTGGTCAATGATACAAATTTGGAGGGGGAACTTATTTTATTTTATAGATGTTGAAACTAAGATAAGGCATTCATGTGAGTGACTTCTGAAGAGACAGGAATGAAAGGCAAGCTGAGATGACAAGTCTTTGCTATGTGAAATCATGAATTCTGACGCCCTAGGTATTTGACTCAGTTTCAGCCTAATTTCTACCACATAAAAACTACAAGCATTTTATTTTCCACAGGCACAAAGCCGAGAACGTGTCTTGAGATTAGAAAAAAGAGTACGATATTTGTTGTATTTTTTAAGTGAATTGCACATATTCTCAACCTTTGAATTTTTTTTTTCCATCCACCAGTGGGTGATAGTGTGCACCATCTAAATTTCCACCCTGTTCAAGGGGTTCTCCTTGACAGTTATGTTTCTGGGCCATCTCTAAATGGGGATGTAATGGAGCTGCAATCATTGTTTTGTCTTAACACATTCTTAGTGACCGTATCTGTTAAAATAGCTTACGTTTTTCCTTCCCTGTATCTCTTTATGCTGGTCATAGGGACATCAATATTATCATAGGTCTCACTCAGCTGGCTGCCAGGTGCCAGTACAAGAGAAATGAGATAGAGTTCTAAGCCACCTTGCACCTTAAATTTGGGCCACCAGCCTTTTGTGTCATCTGATGTTGGGTCAAATATATAACCCCAACTGGAAATCCTCCCTCCAGAACCCAAAAAAAGCCTAATAAGTATTGTAATTACTCTTTAGCGGTGGAAAAAAATCAGATGCAATAATTCATCTTTTACATTCTTAGTAATGTCTCTGTACCCTGAGAACACTGGTCCCTTAAAAGCACTCATGTTGTCAGCTCTTGAAGGTTTGTAATAATTATTTTCTACTCTTTCAAAGGCATTTGCATCACCAAGGTCTCCATTGTATTGTTGCATTTTATTATATCATATAATTAAGATGACAACATTGATCTAATACAACAAGGTGATATTCCCCAGATTGGCTCAGTTGCCAATTGTCTTTGAACTATGCACTAAACCAGAAGCCAGTGGCAAGTTAACATAGCACGGGAGCAAGACTGTTAATATGCTGGATTGTCCAATGTGTCCATTGCAAACTGTGTATGAGTCACTTTCCTGATGAGGATGGATAACAATGTATTTTACAGATTAGTAAATGTATCTTATGTACCCAAGGCTGTACCCAAGCAAAGACAGAACAATTGCACGGAAGCTGCAATGGGAAACACTTGTTTTTGTGTTTTCCTTCAGGATCTATCAGGTGTTTTCAGGAGCAGACTGGTGAATTAAATGGAGGATATCCTGGGGTCCCACCAATCCTGCATTCTTTAGGTTTCTTCTCTTACGATTTAATCGTTTGCCTTCTTCTCATCTTTTTATGCCTTATGATACAGGAGGTTGGAATCTTTCTATATTTTATAAAGGAGATGTTCTGGCTTTCAAATTAAACTTTTAATGGATGATCAAGTATCTTTTATCTTTGCCTTTTCCCCAAAGTATTGATTTCTTAAGTATCTGATGTTGTATAATTATCATATCTCACTTATTTCTCAAATGCCCGATATGTTATACCTTCAGAGAATTTCTTTACCACTGGTATATTTTCCAGGTCACCTCTAGTGCATGTTTAACAAACACACCATGATTTTCTATTCTATCTATCACCACTGATGAGGACCTTACTGCCAGTCAGACATTGGGTAAACCAGCTACAAGTCACATTTTACTTTTTTAATATTTATTTATTTTTGAGGGAGAGAGAGAGAGAGAGAGAGCATGAGTAGGGGAGGAGCAGAGAGAGGGGGAGAAACAGAATCCCAAGCAGGCTCCAAGCTCTGAGCTGTCAGCAGAGTCCAACACAGGGCTCAAACTCATGAACCTTGAGATCATGACCTGAGCTGAAGTTGGACGCTTAACCAACTGAGCACCCAGGCATCCCAGTAAATCACATTTTAGAGTCTGTTTACTAACAACTTTCTTTTGACCTTGTACTCATAGTTACAGACCTGATTTCTCTTGAAGAATACTTTGCGATGGAGATTTCGGTTCAGTAAACTTACTAGAGAGAGTTGGGGTCAAATTCATTAAGGGAATAGAACAGCAGAGTCAGGCAGATTAAGATAATCGATCTAAAGTGTAGTGGCGAAAAGATCTTAGCTCTTATGACAGAGAGCTCTGGAGATACAATAGCCCTTAACAACCTTGTCTGTTAATTTGGGTGAGGGACCATGCCAATTACACCCACACCAAACCAATCATTGGATATTTCTAGAAGGGCACATGAACTTAGGGGACACAGACTCTTCAACCAAAGCAATCCTCAGCAAGGGACTCAGTGGAGAGCTATCAGCCATCAATACTCCAAACAGCTGGGGAACGAGTGCCTCAATCCCAGAAGAGGGGGATCAGGGTACCTCATCTTTTAGACACTAAACAAGGTGGAGTCCTACCCACTTTGTATTGTTGCAGGACTTCTAGGAGGTTATCATGGAAAGTAAAGATTTATTGAGGCAGGAGACACAAGACTGTTCATTATACTTGATCCAACTTGTATCATTCATATGTTTCAAAAGAAGTGATGAAGTTTGATGGTAAATACATAAGTGGAAGGATGATTGGTCTTACAAGGTTTATTATTATTAATAATATTATAATATTATGTATATATAATGTTTTAATAACTTACCTAATCTTTACCATGAGTCACATTTTAATTAACATCCATTTTTTCTCCTATTCACCTGCATACATTCAACCATTTACCTTTATTTTTTATACACTTGAGCAATTGAACATTATCAGGAAAAAATCAAATAACAAGGCTGGCTTCATTTAAATTTTGTAATCTTAAATGTAAATATCCACCATCATCAGCATGACATTCTCCCATTTAGCTATTCGTCACCCAGGAATAAATATTTCTCTTCTGCTCTTTCTTTAGATCTCCCTCTTCTATTAAGAAACAAGAAGCCATTAAATGTGAAATCTCTAACATTTCTACCACTATATGTATAGCCTCCCACATAATCTGATCCTTCACGTTTTTTAAATTTTCAAGTGTCTGTGTTCCTGTGTATAACAGGCCATTTCTTAGATATTTGCTTTCAATTCCACCGCCTCTCACCTGCTCAAAGACATTCTCTTGTGCTATAATATTTCTGTTATATGTCATTAATCTCATCTTTTCTACTAGATCTTTCCTTTTGAATACAGATATATTATACTTTTTAATGAGGGATAAAGAGAATGAGAGTAGGAGAGAAAACAAAGAAAGAGGAAACGCAATATTACTTTAATTTCACAGGACTATATATTTATTTATTTATTTTTAATTCCCCACACTTGTTTTCCTGTCTTCATCTACTCTTTAGATGCCAACCAGTGTGATCTAGTTTCTGCTTCTCTGCTTCTACTGAAATCGTTCCTGCTAAGTCAACAATCACTTCTGCACTAGCAAAAATGACACTTTTCTTCAAAGTCTCTGCAAAATTTGCCAAAGTTGACAAATGTTCTTGAAACAATCTCTTGCCTTACTTAATAACTAATGAAAGTTTCATGTTTTACATTGTTTCTGTTGAAATATAGATGGAAACCTTACGTGGCTGTTGGTACTAGTATAGAGACTATTTGCTTTCATGAAGAAGAAATCTGAGATAAAGCACTGCAAACCTATTTTTGGATTTAATTCAATCAAGTATTTATGAAGAAAATGCTTTGTGTTGCACAATGATGTGCCTCCTGTATCTGCTTACAGGGTTTGCAGACTAAAATATGTGTATCATCTGGGGTTGAGTCAGGAGGCAGAGACCACACAGTAATTTGGACAGAGGATATTTGTTTTGAGGAATTTTTAATCATAACAGGAGAGAGATAATAAATGTGGAAAGGAAACTCAAAAAAAAATGCCTTAGGGATAAGAAAGAGTACTTAAGGAAAGATGGACATAAAAAGGGCACCCCCTTCCCAATGCTCCAGTTCATTGCAGAAGGTGGGGTTAAAGTCCTTTAGATGTCATACAGCTTTTCTAGGCTACATGGCTGGAGCTGATCCACAGTTATCAGCCAAGCACAGTTGTCTGGAGTACACACAAGCCAAAGCTATTGGACAGGAATGTACAGGGAGCCAGGGCATTGGGCACCTGCTCACCAGAAGAGATAGGCTTCCAAGTTGTAGTTGGGCTGAGTCTAGAGGGCAGGTACTTAGAGGGATTTGGAGCTTTAGGAGACTACAATGTCCAATAGGGCAGTGAAAGGTCTAGGACATGTGGTTGATGCCTTGGGAAGACCATTATCAGGTGGCCAGGACAAGGCAGATGACACAAAGGAGTTCACTATATTGGATCCAACAGATGTATCATTCACATGTTTCAAATGACTGCACATTCCTGCCTTGTGGTACAGAGCATCACTGGAATGTTTTCACACATATGCTCCTGAAAGCTGTGCAGCAGAAGTGGAACAAATAAAACGGCAGCACACAGGAGCCAAAAGTGATTCCCCTTCCTACTTTGAATCAACAAAGTGTAATATAATCCTCACAGCAATGGAGAAATGTTCATTATTTCAGGGCAGGAAATGAAGAGAAGATTTGTACTGTGACAATGAGCTGATAACTGATACATACAGAAAATAGATAATTACATTGAATAGAAGATGTTATGAGTAGTAGTTAGTAAGATAGTTTTGCAGCTACATTTATCTCAAATTGTATTACATTCTCACTTTCTTCATGTGTCCATGTCAGGTTATGGTTGCACCACCAGCCGTATAACTGGAGCCATGTAACTTAGTAGTTTTATAAGTTTTATTATTTTTACACTCCAGGGATTTCCTTTGCTTGATTGTAAGGTCAATTGCTACTTTACAAAACTACAATTTGCTATCTTGTCTTATATTTTAAGTGCTTTGAGGAGGGATTATAAATTATATTACCTGTTGTATTTCCCTAATTGTATGTTTATCATAGTTTCTGTCTTGGTATTTTGAATTCTGATCTGTAATCTTCTTGATCGCTATGTTCTTCCTCTACATGATTATTCATTTTATAATTACAAAAGATACTATATTACCTAATTTTTGGAATTCTTGAGGAGATGGTACAGTTATCTTGGTGCATGAAGAATAATTTGGCTTGTAAAATATTACATTATTAGATTTTTTTTCCCTTAGAACTTTGCAGACATTTTCTAATGCTATCTGATAGTGACTTTTACTGTAGATAACAAGTCCTGATTTGTAATCTATGTTTCTCTCTTAGGATTCTTTAAGCTTAGAACTATATATTAATATTTAAACAGGCAGTTCATTTATTGACTGGGTAGTTCAGTGGTAGGAAATGCTTGGTTTTATGCTTTGTTGGTAAAGATTTGTGGAGAGCTAATCATGGAAAGAATAGGATTTTAAAAGGAAGAGAGGCACCTGGGTGGCTCAGTCGGTTAAGCGTCCGATTTCAGCTCAGGTCATGATCTTATGGTTCTTGGATTCGAGCCCCACGTCAGACTCTGTGCTGACAGTTCAGAGCCTGGAGCCTGCTTTGGATTCTGTGTCTCTCTGTTTCTCTGCCCCTCCCCCACCCACACTCTTCTCTCTCTCTCCTCTCTCTCTTTTTCCCTCTCTCTGTCTCTCTCTCAAAAATAAACATTTTTTTAAAAAAGTAGAAAGAGGTAAGAGTAGTTGGAAAAAAATGTGCCATCCCTAACACCGTAATATTCTGGAGAAAAGGAAGTGTGTAAGGAAAAATTAATGCGAACGCTATCGTCTATCATTTACCTTCGCGTTTTTTGAGGCCCCTGGAAGAAAATGACCATAGAGACTGCTACCACAATAACCTGGAGAGTTACATCTCAAATGGAAAATTGTCAGACACGTTGAGCTATTCCAAATAGCCCTTGAATCCCATGTAGTAAAGACAAAATCAAGAATTTCTATCATGATTCAAAATACTGACAGAAAATACTTGACTTGAAAAACAGTAAATATTACATGGGTTTGGATTTGATGAAGGTTAAAGGGTATATCTTAGAGTAGGAGACAGATGGAGGACATAGTCAATTATTATTACCCTAGCGAAAGTAATAGCCAAGGTGAGAGCTTGACCCAAAAATTATCACAATGGACTGAATATCTCCAAACTCCCAAAAAGTTAAGATATCCAACAAATATCAGTGATTTCTATTTATTTTTAAATTTTTAACTTAATTAATTTAATTTAATTTTTATTTTTACTGGCCTTGACAAGTTTTTGTATTAAGGTTACACTGGTCTTCGAAAGTAAGTTAGTTACACAATTCACCATAATCTCTTTGTCTTTTTAGTATAACTATTGCTTTTAAAAAGACAATCTGTTCCTTCTTTCAAATTTCTTAATGCTTTTTTGAAACTTTTTGTGTTAAATTTTGACTTCTTTGTTTTGTTGGCAGTAATATTGTAACTTTGTTTATGGTGGCATTTTTTGCATTGTTTTTTAATTTAATTTTAATATTTTCAAAAAAATCACCCTTTAACTTTTCATTTTATTTATTGTTCTTTGAAATTTTTTACTAAGATCCTTGCTCATATGTAATAAACATGTAGTTCTATATCTTTCTCTTACAATATTAGAATTTTCTATATTATTTAAACAATGTAAAGTTATTTCTTGCATGAGTATGAGAGCTCTCGATTAATAAGAGTAAAGCATCAGAATTTCTGAGAAGTTCACCATTTTTTTAATTAAAAAAGTTTTTTTTAATGATTATTCATTTTTGAGAGAAAGAGAGAAACAGAGTGTGAGTGGGGGGGGGGGGGGGAGGCAGAGATAGACACACACAGGATCCAAAGCAGGCTCCAGACTTTGAGCTATCAGTACAGAATCTGATGTTAGTCTCAAACTCACAACCATGAGATCCTGACCTGAGCTGAAATTGAACACTCAACCAACTGAGTCATCTAGGTGCCCCAAGAGTTCACCATTCATTATCCATAAATCATTCTGAAATTACAATGTTTTTATAAGATAAGACCATATATTTAGTGTTCATTACTCACTTATAGCCATCTTTACTACTGTAAATTAAATTAGCAATTAAATTATATTGGGTTTCTTATGGTTTAACTTGGAGGAACCCTTTTCATCTGAGCTTTAATTGACAAACTGATATGCAAAATATGATTACTAGAGCATTTTGAAAGTTACATCTACATTCAATACTCTTCCATTGACAAGCCCCAGCTAAGATGATTGTTAAAATTCTAAGGAGCATTTTTGTAATGTTTCTCCCATGTATTTGTATCTTACATAAAAAGAAATGAAAGCTTATTGAAGAATCGTGTCACATAATTTATCACTTCATGTTTGATTAAAGAAATGGAAAAAAACATGAATGATAGAACAAGTGATTTATTGATGTAGATATTGACATGACATGAGTGATTTACTGTAAGAATTAGAACTTAAGCCATTTTAGGAGCTGATGGAAAAATCCATGTAAGTTTCATCTGCAACTAGTATGAGACCAATATTTCTATAGGTCAGAGTATCTGGTAGTCAGGAAGGACAACTAGATGTTAGTGGGCAAAAGCTAGGGTAAACTAGTACATATAATTCAAATTAAAGTAACATAAACTATCTGACTCTGACCAGGAGCTCAGGGAGAGTCAATTGTTTGCTTATTGATTTTACTCTTGGATTATAGTGGACTTTCTATGATGTATCTTATTTTTAAATCATATAAGCCTCAAGTTCTTGGTACCCAATAAAGAGTATAAAGCATATGTCATTCAACTATAGGTAAATCATATCCAGATTTGGTTTTGGGGTGACACTGAGCAACAGTAAACATAAAAGTAAAACAAATGAAAATTGATATGCCTGTTATCTTAAATTATGTAATATTGATTATTTTATAAATGGAATGCACTAGTTAAAATGAAATAGGAGTTGATAAATCACTCAAGCAATGATGAAGATTATCTTTAATTTGCCTAATTTGATGGTAGTTTTAGAACAAAGGGAAAGTATAATTATGAGTATTTCACAAATAGCTAAAGGGGATATATGACACATTTCAGAAAACAAATTAGTGAAAAAAAGCAAAGTCACAGCATGACACTTATCTCCTTAGCTCTAATAATTTTTTCTTCTATAATGAAATCCCTGACCTCACTTTTTAATGGCTTATTTTTTTCTCTTAACTTTGATGAGAAAGCAAAATAAGAACTTTATACAACACACTTGTAAACTTGGAACTAATAATGTATACTGACTAGATTATAACTAAGTTGTGTTACAGAGAGTATCATATGAGTATTCTGATTGATTCTTTTTTCTTGTGTCATGACACAGAGAACTGGATGTTATATTTGAGCTAATTTTTCTTGTTGCAATTTTACCTCCAAATGACATGGTTGGAATCTGATAAAACTGTAGAAGTTTGGTACCATTAGGTTACTAGAGACATATCAGAGATGAGATATCAGAGCATATCCTGCAATATAGAGTGTCAGTACCAGAAGACAATAACTGAAATGAATTTGGAGTAATGCCACAGAATATATGACTATAATGAATATTATACTTAAGGTTTAAGCACTTGACAATAATGTATAGGGTTCTTACTATGGAACATGTATGTGAAAGACATCACCTTTATTTTCAAGGAAACTATGTCTGGAAGAGACCAAATACTAAGAAAAAAAGTACATTGTCTATTTGTAAATACTATGAGAGGATAATTGGAGTATGCCTTTAATGTAAAGAGTAGACACATATAACCATGTTTTGAGTATTTGTGTAACATGGGCTTTAGAAGGTTTCCAGAAGAAGGTGGTATCTAAACTACGACATGAATAATATGTCCATATGACTGTTCATATAATTATTTAAAATTGAAATGGATCACATTAGTTTTAAAAATGTTTCATACTTGGGGAGCCTGGGTGGCTCCCTTGGTTGAATGTCCAACTCTTGATTTCAGCTGAGATTGTGATCTCACAGTTCATGAGTTTGAGCTCCTCCCTCAGGCTCTATGCAGACAGTGCAGAGCCTACTTGGGATTCCCTCCCTCTTCCTCTTTCTGCCCCTCCCCTGCTCTCTCTTGCTCTCATGCTCTCTCTCATTGTCTCTCAGGTAAATAAACTTAAAAAAAATAATACTTTCCCGAGGGCTGATGGGGGAGGGGGGAGCGGAAGGGGGTGATGGGCATGGAACACTGGGTGTTATATGGAAACCAACTTCACAATAAACTATTTTAAAAATAATAATAATACTTTCCATACTTAACACCTTTCTTTGCTGCACTTAGGATGAAAACACACCACAATGACATGCACTATGAGGTACTTCAAATTCTGCCACCTTCCTGTATCTCCTGACAAATCACAGGCGATTACTACATACCCTTCCCTTCTCTGATTAATGCCCACCAGTTTTCTTTCATTTCCTCTGTGCCTATTATCTTTCTATAGATGGTTAGCTCTAGGGGTATGATTTTGTATACTCTGCTCTATGTTCCTGGAATTAGCATTCTCAACAGTATTTCCTGGTGCCCGTGTTACCTTGCTTCCCTTTAGAGAATGCCAAGAAGAAATACCAAATTCTTTCAGTATCAGATATCCTTGGGGTTCAGTGTGCAGGTTGGTGCTACCATCAAATATTTGATATATGCATTTTTTGTGATCCTTATCCTCATTTATTCAAAAAATTATCTACATCAGGAAAGAGATGAAATTTGAAGGTTGGTAGTGAATTTTAAAGAGTTTAATCAAGTCAAACTTCAAACTGCAGCTGTGGTTCTTGTTGGAATAAATCAGTATGGAGGTTGCATCAAGGGAAGCTTTTGCTCCATTGCTTGCAGAAAATATATTTTGAAATGGTTCTTTTACCTAGAAAACATAACATTGTCCTGATATGAAAATAACATTAATATCATTAACACTGATCCTCCTGCTCAGTACTCCAATTTAAAAACACCAACCTTGGGTTGTTCACAGTCTCACAGGACATCACCCAGATTCACTTTATTGAGGACATCCTTTTGATAAAACCTACAGTTACCTTGGATGCCTTCCAGAGAAAGAAACAATGAAGAATGGAGGATTATTAGGATCAATATGAACATTTTTTAAGTTTATTTGTCTATTTTGAGAGAGAGAGCATATGTGCGAATGGCAGAAAGTGAGGAAGAGGCAGAGAATCCCAAGCAGTCTCCATTGTATCAGGTAGAGCCCAACATGGGGCTCTATTCCACAAACCATGAGATCATGACCTAAGCCAAAATCAAAAGTTGGATGCTTAACCAGCTGAGCCACCCAGGCACCCAGGATCAATATGCATTTTATTTAAATTTCTGATGATTCACTTGGATATATGTTGATAGAACACTAAAAGTATAGAAAGAGGCTTATGCCAAAGCAAAAATAGCATTGGGCATGGTTAAGAACGACCTTACTCAAGGTGATTGCAATAAGAGAGAGGCCCAGAACTCAGAGCTGAGATCAGCTCTCCTGAAACAAAAGTCAAGAGGACTTTTAAGAGTTGAGATGAACTAGTGAAAAGTATGAAGGACATTGCAGAGAGTATGGTCAATGGGATGTGCTGAAAACATTGAGTTTGCAAATGCTATTCTCTGTAATTAGGCCATGTGTATTTGTGAACTGACCTCCACTGAAGGTAGGCTCCTATGTTACCACAGAAGCTTGTAGATGGTTACATTTCAAAGGGTTGGCTCCCAAGTTCTTGAGAAATATATTCCTGTGTTGTGAAACTGGTGACATCTTTCAAAAATATTTAAATCTCAAAGAGGAAAATAAAAAATTAGCAATTACAAACTTTCTGAGGTAAATTCTCTAAGAAAAGTGAGGTGAGGGCCAAGAGTCAGGAAGGGCCTATCTAAAGTTCAGTCAAGATGAGGGAAATGCTAAAGTGATCTTGGTCCCTTACTTTCAATTTTGAAGGTAACACAGTTAGTTATTTGAACTATTTCCTGGTCTGACTGAACGTTGGTTTAATGGGAACCAAAAGAAGATGGCTACTCTAACTTGTCTGACTGCATTGGTAACAGCTCTTCCTCTTTATGCTATAAGAGATATAAAGGTCAGGAAAGATCAAAGGTCAGGAAAGATATATAACACAGGTATATATCTGTACTATGGCAATTCATGTGTTGAAAATCGTAAGCTTCATAAATATTATTGAAACAAATTATCCTTAGTTCAGAAA
The DNA here is from genome assembly GCF_008692635.1 of Crocuta crocuta. Lineage (NCBI taxonomy): Eukaryota > Metazoa > Chordata > Mammalia > Carnivora > Hyaenidae > Crocuta > Crocuta crocuta. The sequence continues at coordinate 3,416,029 of NW_027528803.1, forward strand.
ATAATTTCTTCTTCTTTTATCTTCCTTTTCCTTGTTCCTTGTTTGTTTGTTTTGGGGTAATTTTTTAACTTTTTGGTTTAATTTCAGAAGATTTCCTGATTTGTTGCTAGTCTCTGCTAGTACTGAAAGACTTGCTATGAGAAATAAAGACATTCTCTGAAAGAAACTTCTTCTTGTGAACTGGTTTTTAAACTAGCTATGTAAAGTTTAAAACAGCACCTCTTAATTAAAATAAAATGGTGTCTTTGAAATAAGGTCAGAGTTGGTTCTGAAAGCATAATTAAGTTGTATGTGTGGTGTGTATGCACATATACTATGTAAATTCCTTTCATGGACAGCCATTGCCTCCCTGAACCATCTTCATGTAAGAATTTCCCCTTTTAGGGCTGCCTGGGTGGCTCAGTGGGTTAAGCGTCCAACTTTGACTCAGGTCATGAGCTCAGGTCCTGATCTCGAGGTTCATGAGTTTAAGCCCCTGGCTCTTAGCACAGAGCTCACTTTGGATCCTCTGTGTCCCTTTCTTTCTACCCCTCCCCCACTTGCACAAACACACACTCTCTTTCTCTCCCTCTCTCTCTCTCAAAAATAAATAAATTAATAATAATAATAAAGAATTTTCCCTTTTAGCTTTTTTTTTTTGGATGAAAGTCAGATTCTACTGTTTGTTTTATAGTCTTTAATAAAAGTAACCCTAAAGGGCAGTGGAAAAGTGAAAGCTTCTCAGTGGGTACATGTGAAAGAAGCCACTTTGCTCAAACTTAGTATCTACTCAGACATGTAGGTACTAGGCAAGGAATGAAAAGAAGTATGTTTGGTATAAGGGTGACAAGGAGTTTTTAAGAAGTAGTAAGTAAAATGACATGGAAAGAAGGAAACTGCTATAAGCTGAATGATTGAGTTTCCCTAAAATTCATATGTTAAAATGTAATCTCTTATATTTTAACATAAAGATAAACATATCTTTGTATATGGGGCTTTTGAACGTGGAGTTTTGGAAGGTGATTAGTGCATGTGAACAGAGCCTTTATAGAGGCCCCAAAGAACTCCCTTATCCCTACTGCCATGCAAAGACACAACTAGAAGGTGTCTTTCTGTGAACCAGGAAGTGGGCTCTCACCAGACCAAATCTATTGGTGTCTTGATCTTGGACTTCCTAGCCTCTAGAAGTATGAACAATAAATTTTTGTTGTTTATAAACTACACAGTCTATGCTATTCTCTTATAGTGGCTCAAATGTTCTACGACAGGCCTAGAATAAGAGAGAGTTCTACCCAGTATAAATTTTAGAGAGAATGTCTTCCTAGTGTGGAGGTCAGGATAATACACATACTGGGATGTCCTCTTGAACATTTCCCTTAGCCTGGAATTTGCTGGATGGAGTCATAAACAATGTCCACAGAGCCAGGAATGGAAATTATGATGGTATCAACAAAATGGACTTTCCCCTTATCAAGGCTGCTGTGTAATTTGCCAGTATTACAGTTCCATTTCAGCTCCCAATAACATATCTCAGGGAAGTCAGCCAGCTGCCTAGACACAAGCTATCTACATCAGAACCAATACATAATGGAGGAATTTATTCTTTCTAGAGGCAATATGCCAGGAGACTGAGAAGTTTCTATTTTTCAACTCCATAGAGGTGCCTAATTCTCTCCTAATTCCAAACTTGATTTCAGATTCCCTGGCCAAGATTAGATATACGCAGTATTCTTCAAGTGAGTTTCCTTCCCTGGTATACAAGAATTAATTAGTGTTGTTTACAACTAAATATCACTAAATATTATACAATTTAGATGAAGAGTAGACAATACATTCCAGATATATTATGATAAAAATATCAACAATATTTGACAGGTTGATTACATGTCACAGTGAAGAAGGGTAATAAAGATTAATGCTCAAGTTACTTGGCCACCAGATGGACCATCACTTCATTCACTGAGATCAGAAATAATAACTGTTTTCTTAATATACATCTGGGTAGCTTGACTACTGGTGAAGTCCTGAGACCTGATTGGACAGGTGGTTCTATGTAGGTTCTGGCTGCAAGCACCTTTGCAGGCTCTGTATCAGGAGTCTAGTGTGGGGGATGTAGAGCCCCAGGAAGATGGCCTGCCTGGTGGACACAGCCCATGTCCACACAGACCTATTTGGCCTTGATGCCTGAAAGCAGGTGCACTGGAGAGAGCTGTATGTACCTGCCTGAGCACCTGGTGACCAGGCTTCCTGGAATAGCTCTCTGGGCTATGGGGCATTTGGAAGAGACAGAGCCATAGGCAGGGACTTTTGGAGAACATGCCTCCTTGTCAAGGTCCAGCCCTTTCTGAAACAGAGACACCTCTTCCCCTGAGGTCAGATCTCCTGGGATATCCAAAGCTGGTCCAGGTCTGACCAGGGCTACAGCTGATTAAAGCCAGCTAGGAACCATGATTGCAAGACAGGCCACAAGTTCTTTAAAGATAGCAGGGCTATACAGGGTCTGACTGTACCCATCCTTGTAGGCTTATCAGTGACACTGTGTGGAGCTGCTGGCCCCAGGCTGATGACCTGGTTGGCAAAAGCAGTCCCTGCCTCACATGCCTAAAGGACCTGGTATCTGCTGGTATGTATGCTAGAGTGAATTTAACATGTGCATATTTAAGAACATAGCATCTGGAGATCAGACACTAAAATGGTGAGGGTTTAATAATGATATAGCACCTTCTTCTTCTCCTTCTCCTCTTTCTCCTTCTAATAATAATAATCATGATAACAAATGATGATAATTCACATTGATTGACCGTTATGTGCTAGACACTGTTCTTAATACTTACCGTGTATTAATTGAATTCCCATAAAAGTCCAACATGATAGCAATAAATTTGTCCTTCTTTCACAGATAAGGAAATTGAGATACAAAAAGGTTACCCAGCATATATAAAGTTATGCAATAGGAAGTGATGGAGCAAGAATATAAACCCAAACTGATTTCTGAGACTATACTCTATTATTCTAATAAATCCAATTTTAATATATAAGATGTTGATAGCTACTTCATGTTCATTACACAGCCATTTCTATGTGTCTGAAACTCATCAAACACTTCTACAGTAGATACATATTTTGGAAGTTTGTCCACATGTAAATGATTGAGTGAAGGAATGTATACTGTAGTTAAGAGTTTGAGATTTAGAGAAAGACTTTCTGATGTCAAATAGACACAAATACTAATCCTTCTTTACTAAATCTGTGGACATGGATTAAACACAATATTTTATATTTGGTGGCTGTGAAACGAATAGGCAACTCTTCTGAGGAGGTATTTTCCTTCCGGTGTACTGCAAAAACTCAAAGTGGATATTTCTTTTGAAAAATAAAAAGAGGGAGAAAAAATATATTTTACACATTCTGAGGTAAATGAAAATGAGAAAACCAAGTTAAGATATGAACAATGATATGTGTGCTTTATTTAATTAATTTTTTTCAAATGCTTATTTATTTTTGAGAGAGAGAAAGAGAGAGAGAGCATGCAAGCAGGGGAAGAGCAGAGAGAGAAACTAAAGTAGGCTCTGGGTTGACAGCAGAGACTCCAATGCAGGACACAAACTCATGAACTGTGAGATCATGACCTGAGCTGAAGCTGGACACTTAACCAACTGAGCCACCAAGGCTCCCCATAATTAATCTTTTTATTTAAGGCAATCATTTATTTGAGATTCATCTGCAATTGTGAGAAATTTACAGAGAGATCTTATAATTCTTTACACAGTTTTCCCAACGATAACATCTTGTCACATTACCACAAGCCATGATACTGACATTAATGTAGTCATATACAGAACATTTTCATTACTACAAAGATATCTCATCATGCCCTGTGAGCCACACCCACTCTCTACCACCCACACTACTCTCTTAACCGCTATTAATCACTAATCTGCTCTCCACTCTATAATTTTGTCATTTCAACAATGTTATATAATTTGAAACATAGAGTATTTAAACTTTCAGTATTAGCTTTCTTTTTTCATTCACCATAACTTTCTGGAGATTCCGCCTGGTCATTATGTGTATTAATACTCTGATTATTTTCGTATTGCCGAGTAGTATTAAATAATATGGGTATACCACAGTTTGACTAAGCATTCACCTATTGAAGGACAATTATGTGGTTGCTAGCTTTTGACTATTTCTTATCTAAGTTTTGAAAAATATCTTTTTAAATCATTTTAATACATCTCAGCCTCAAATATGCATATCTCAAATATGATTATGTATTTGTCTTTTGTTCTTAAAAATGACTTATAATAGACAAATGTTTTCATCTATAAGGTGAACCTTATAGGAGGCCACATATAGATATGGGTATTACCTTTTCTTCAAAATATTGTAAACACCCAGTATTTCTGACATTTTTATAATATTGATATATTTTCTTGGACATTAGGGGCAAATATCTCAAGTAAAAGTTACACAAACAAATATAGTCCTTTTGTGGAAACACAAATTTTTTCCTTCCCCTTCTAAAAATAACATTAAATGTTGGTATTCATTGTATTTTTGTCATTTGTCTAGAGCAGAATTTAACTGATAAGTAATTGAAAAAAATAATAGAATATCCATGACATATTTATGAGGTTTTTCTCTTTGACTTTTCAGGAAGATAGTAAGATTTCCTAATAAACTGAGATTGAGGTTGATTTTTCCCTCACTTTATTTCTGCTAGAGTTCTTGTTATATATGGTACAACAGAAGTACCACTGGAAGAAGTGGATGGAAGAAGAAATTTCTCTAAGAAAAGCTCTTTTCAGGAAGAGCTGAGAGACTTACAAACAAGCCAAAATTAGGACAAGCCATTTTATAATTCATTAACAAAAATACAGGTGCTTTATTTCTTAAGAATAAATCTGATACAGTAATAACTAACAATTTACATAACATTTATCAGTATTATATGATATTTATTTCTAAATTCCAACAAATCAGGGCACCTGGGCGGCTCAGTCGGTTAAGTACCCGATTTGATCACAACTCGGGTCATGGTCTCTGGGTCATCGGTTTGGGCTCAATGTTGGGCTCCATGCTGGGCATGAAGCCTATTTAAAATTTGAAAAGATAGGGATGCCTGGGTGGCTCAGTTAGTTACGTGTCCGGCTTTGGCTTAGGTCATGATCTCACAGTCTGTGGGTTTGAGCCTCGTGTTAGGCTCTGTGCTGGCAGCTCAGAGCCAAGAGCCTGCTTCAGATTCTGTGTCCCCCTCTCTCTCTACCCTTCCCCTGCTTGCTCTCTGTCTCTTAAAATACAATAAAGATATTAAATTTTTTTTTTTTTAATTTGAAAAGATACAAGTGCCTGGGTTTCTCAGTTGGTTAAGCATCCGACTTTGACTCTGGTCATGATCTCACAGTTCATGGGTTCAAGCTCTGCATCAAGCTCTGCATCAGGCTCTGTGCTGACAGCTTACTCAGAGCCTGGAGGCTGCTTTGGATTCTGTGTCTCCCTGTCTCTCTGACCCTCCCTCAATATCTCTCTCTCTCTCAAAAATTAGTAAACATTATAAAAGATCCAAATAAAATTAAAAAATATATTCCAACAAATTAGAATATTGAAAATATTATGTTGATGCCTTT
>NW_027528803.1:3421643-3433967 GCF_008692635.1 Crocuta crocuta
TGAACAAATTATATTTATAATTTTATAAATATAATATATTCTAAAATTTATTTTATAAAATATAATTTGTAAAATTATAAATACTTACACACACATATAGTTGTAAACAAGAGTTTAGAATTTTCCACCAGAAAGTTCATTTCAGGCAGGGCAAGGTATAATCACTTTTCTCAAACCACATAAAATAGCCCAAGTGTTTTATGGGAACCAAGTACTTGCTCTTGAAGTGTTATTTTGTTTTTACAGTGAAGTTAAATAAGAATAAACTAGGCTTTCAAGATAAGTGGTTAATGATTATAATAACTTTATTCACCCTTAATGTAAAATTTATTCAAAAGATTACCTTGATAATTCTAAAGAAAAATATCTGTAAATTCTGAATAATTTTAGACACTTAATGAAATGTAGTACTGAAGCTTCTGAATTGATCACATAAACAATTTTTATAATAAACTTTACAAACTGGAACTAAACTCTGTCAAATTCAAATATTATGTTAATAACCAACAGATGTTTCCATCTGTTTCCATGCTCTATGCAACAAGAGCATTAGTTTATATCCCGTACTTTGGGACTATGAATTAATATCTAGCAGAGTAAGCTTTATAAATACTGAAAAGTGCTATATTCAGTAAAGACAAAATTACCTACTTTCAATGAAACACCATTCATGAGAATTTCCACCAAACGATGTCTTTATTACTTTTAGGATGTTATCTAAATTGTATGGAGTCCTACTATCCAACTGGTTTTTACTCAATAAAATTCAACTACTGTTAACAGAGCACAAAGTAAAAATAGATGATTAGAGCAGGATATGAACATTTTGGAGTAAATATTAAAAACAGTTTAACATTTTAAACTTTTAGTTATGTTCATAATGTGAAACTTAAACGCTTAACTGAACCATTGAAGAATAATCTCATTACTAATGTAGGAGATGTATCTAGAAAATGATCATTTGTTCAGTCCACATTAAAAAAGCACTGATTCCTATAAAAATAACTTGTGGATTTTTAACATACATAAATCTATAAGTTCTAGAATAATAGTTTAAGTATCATAATGAAATATAATACTGAAGCTTCTAAAATGATTACACAGACTATTTTTATGATAAACTTTCCAAACCAGAACTAAATTCATATCACTAAAATGGAGGAAGGGAAATGGATTTATCTTCCTACATCAAAGAACTAAACAAGCAAACAAACAAAACACATACAAAATACATGTGAGCTATTTTTAGGATATTGTGTATCAGTTAATGAGAACAGTGGTTCCTGAGAGATGGGATACAAAAGAGCCAAACCCTACAATTATCTCAGTTTATCTCCTGGAGAAAGCTCTTACGCTGTTACTTAGGAAGAATACAGGTGGAGATCTCAGACTTGTCCTTGAAGTGAGAAGATAAAACTGGGAGTCTGAAGCCAGGAGGAAGCTACAATTTATATGGACAGAATATTTCATGTGAATGAGGTGAAAGGGAGCGAAGGGGAGAGACAGAAGGAGAGAGAACACAAGAGTATGAGAGAGAGTGCACACTCAGTGGAGTTCTGAAAAGGAACCCCTGTGATTCCTTAGCTGCATATGAGATGGAAGAGAGGAAACTACATGAGAAAGGAGAAGGAGCCTTCCAAAAAGACTACAAGGAACAATGCCCCGGAATTATACAGTAAAGGGGATAGTTCCTTTTCTACCAGTGAAAGTGAAAAAAAAAAAAAAAAACAACCCTCATAATAAAAAGAAGTATTAGATAGAGAGTTTAGAATGATTTTGTGTCTGTGGTGATGTAAAATTAGCCCTAAACTAAATGTTGTTCTGGTCCTGCCTAATAAAGCTTATGCACAAGATTTCAACACAAACTGTTTCCAAGTTTTCTCTGTCCTAAATCAAAGCTCAAAGGTGTCTATATGAATGCAATAAAAGTCAGTGCACAACAAGGTAAAATTTGCAATGTCTGGCATCAAATAAAAACATACCACACAATTAAAGGAGAAGAAATAAAGGGTATATTGAAGAGAATATTTGATCAATTGAGTCAGAACCAGAAGCTTGCAGCTTCCAGAATTAGTAGACAATAGTTGTCAGTATATATATTTTTAAGAAACTAAAGGAAAGATTATGCATGTCAAATAATTGAAATTGATATTCTATATATGAAAACTGTAATATATGTGTTACAAATGCAGTGATAGCATCTATAGCTTATTAGACATCATAGAAGAATAGAAAAATGATCTTGAAGACAGATAGAAATTACCTGAAATGAAACAAGGGGAGAAAAGACACTTTTTTCTTTTTTCTTTTAAATGACATCATCAGAGATCTATGAGGCAGCTTCTAAAGGCCTAATATATATGAATGTGAATCTACAAAGAAAAGAGGGGCATGAAAAATATTTGAAGAAAAAATAATTTGATGAAAACATAAGTCTTCAGATAATGAAGCTCAACAAATCCCCCACACAAGAAACCTGAGAAAAAGTACACCAAGGCACATTACAATCAAATTACTCAAAATCACTGACAAAGAAAAGTCTTAAAGCAGCCAGAGGGAAAAAACAAGTTAATTATACAGAAAGGAACAAATATTTTAAATGACAAATTCCTTGCCAGAAAAAACTAGAAGCCAGAAGGCAATAGAGTGCCATATTTAAAGTAATAAAAGGGTACATGGGTAGAGTTCAAAATGAAGTTCAATCTCTGGCACAAATATCCTTTAAAAATAAAACCCAGGGCGCCTGGGTGGCTCAGTTGGTTGAGCTGCTGGCTTTGGCTCAGGTCATGATCTCGCGGTTCATGGGTTCGAGCCCCATGTTGGGCTCTGTGCTGACAGCTAGCGCAGAGCCTGGAGCCTGTCTTCAAATTCTGTGTCTTCCTCTCCCTCTGACCCTCCCCTGCTCATGCTGTCTCTCTCTCTCTCTCTCTCTCTCAGAAATAAATAATTTTTAAAAAACATTTAAAAAATAGACTGGTTTCAAACTATTTTGTTCAAATTATAATGCCTATTTTATTTTAAATGTAAAACGAATCAAACACCGTATTCAGTAGCTCATTTACTCAGTAGTTGGGATGATTATTTTTGTGTGTCAATTTGGTTCAGGCTATAATAACCCAGTTATTCCATTAAACACTAATCTAGGAGTTGCTAAAAAGATAGTTTTTATAGTACACACAGTTGATGTTTTAACACGTGTGGTTAACATCTACAATCAACTGACTTTAGGTAGAGGAGATCACCTGGACATGTGGGTAAACCTCATGCAATCAATTGAAAGGTCCTAAGGGGAAAACTGAGGCTTCCAGAGGAAGAAGAAATTCTACTTCAAAATGACATCTGGTGAGAGGTACAGCATTGAGCAGTTTGGCAACTCCGCTGAGACAGGGTTTTGGGTTAATTAGAGGGAGTAGTCCTAGAACTGAAACTAGGCCGGAAGATGGTGGGGGGAGTTGAAGAAAGTGAATAGGAAAGGAAAAAAATAGAATGAGGGGCACTAGAACAATTCTGGAGAAAGTTTGGGAAAAGGAATGGTAGAGAGGTGCTCTTAATTAAGGGTTAAGATGACACTTCTGTAAGAAGAAATCTCAACGAAGGTTTGCTGGGAGTTATTGCTGTGCACAAGTTATTATTAGATAGCTTAGTTGGAAAAGCAGAGTCTGGGGCCTCTGCGGCAACTGAGGGTCTGAAGGAACAAGACCCTTTGGGGGACCAGGCTCAGAGAGTGGTGTAATAGACAATATGTAATAGGAGGCTTGGTTTAAGAATAGAAAGTTTGTTAGAAGATAGAGTTTCACTTTATTGGGTGGGTTGGTGAACATTCTCCCATAAAGAGTCTCAGAAAAACCATCAATGATGCAAAGTAGAATGTGCAGCTTGAGACGCTATACATACTGTGGTTCAGAGCTTGAGTTTGGATTTAGTCGGACTTGAGTCCTAATAAGATTGTGCCATGATATTGCAGAAAATTCTTAATTTCTTTGAACTTATGTAAATTGTAGGTGATCATAGTATCTGCATAGATACTTCACAGTAAGTTGATAAGCTCAATGCCCTGGAATATTGCAGGTACTTTAAAAATGTTAGTTGTTATAATTGAACAAAAGAGTTCCTATAGTTTACATTCAATTCAACTATAATTTATATAGTTTTAATAAAAAGTTTATTATAAATTAATAAATAAAATAAATAAAAAGAAAACTTTTTATTAAAACTATATATACATATAACATATGTATATATTATGTTTATATATAATTTATATAGCTGACTGCCCCACCCAATGGGGTCTCCACTCAGTTTATTACTTTGAGCCAAAAGTTTATAAAACTCATATAGTATCTATTTCCTAAGGAGAGTATGAAGCAAGGCACAATATAAAACATATAAAAAAGGACAATTTATAAGAAAAGGAACATAAATAAATATGGCCAAATAATTATATGGGTAACAAGGAAAATGTTTAACACAATTAGACATTGAATTTTGTTCTGCATGTCCAAGTAAAGGAGAGAAAAGAGGGATAAACCATAACAATCTATATCATTCTCATTGTATAAAGAAAGAAAGAATGCTCATTAATCAAGGAAAAATTCTATATTGTAAGATGAATTATTACCTAGAATAGTGACTCTCAGTCTTGAGTAATATGCAAACCCTTATTAAAGGAAAAAAATTCTCTTGAAATCTGCAAAAATACCTTTGAAAATTCCATTTTAAGAAACGTTGATGTAAGAAATTAAAGGCTGCACAACAGTGTGAATTGTACATATGCCACTGAACTATACACTTAAAATTGGTTAAGATGATACATTTTTGTTATATATAAAATCCATGAGGTATATTTCGCCACAAAAAAGAAAAAAGAAAAAGAAAAGAAAGAAATAACTGCAGAATTAATTCCTACTAGAGAGTTTCTAGCCTGAGCGCCTGTCCTGTTGATTTGAAACTTGCTAGCCCTTAAAATTGTGTGTCAATTGTTTCAAATAAATCTCATTGTAAATGTGCTACTGATTCTATGTTTCTGGATAAATTTGATAAAATATCATGTAACATTTTAAATTTGTGGTGCCTGGGTGGCTCAGTTGGGTAAGTGTCCGAGACTCTGGATTTTAGCTCAGGTCATGATCTCACAGTTTATGAGTTTGAGCCCCACATCCGGATCCACGCTGATAGTGCAGAGCCTGCTTGGGACTCTCTCTCTCTCTCTCTCTCTCTCTCTCTCTCTCCCCCTCCCTCTCTCTCTGTGCCCCTCCCCAGTGTGAGCGCATGCACATGCTGTCTCCCTCTCAAAATAAAGAAAGAAAAAAATTAGATTTGCACTATTACATATACTATTATATATTTATATGTATATGTAGATAAATATAACGTGGATAAACTCCATTACTGTTTTCTGTCTTAATGTACCAAATTGTGAAAGTTGGTCTATATGTTTAATCAGAAGTATAGCAATGAATGGAGTGTGATGTATTTAGATTCCAGATGATGAACAGTATTTTTTGTGTTGGGTTGTTATGAGATCCAGAATGTGTATTTTATCATTGAATGTCATAAAAAGGTATGTTTTTCTTTATGATATATTAGAGGTAGTATAAAGTAATGTTGATTACTGTCTTGTTCTTGGAAATATAGCTATGTCACTATGAGGTGCACTGAATTTAATAAATGATATAGGTCAGATAGAGTCAATGTATCTGAATCAGAAAGTACTATATCTTAATCAGATAGTGACATCACTAGTGCAAGTGTGATCATGCATAATTTATCTTTAGTTAGAAATATACTTTGGTTTATGGGAATTATTAATATTCTAATTTGTCAAATATTTTTCTTAACATGTTTTTTTAAAAATGTCATGTTTGCTTTCCGTGATATCTCAGGCTGATGTCTTGTCTCATTTACTTATATAGGAGGAAAAAAACTCTTCCATTTTTCCATTTTTTATTTGCCAGGATTCTATTTATCTCACTAACATGTAGAAAACCAAAGAGGACAATCAAACAAGTTATTAATTCAAGCCTTTTTTAAAAATATTTTAATGTGAGAAATCAGGGCAAATTTTTTCACTATCTAATAAATTATGTAAAATAGAAACCTTCATTAGAACCTAACCATATATTAGTCAATATAAACTAGGCAAGTACATCCCAGATCCTCTGAGAAAAAAGTAAATATATAATTACCAAAATAATCTTGTTATGTGTTGAACTCGCTGAAAAGGATGTGCCTGGCCAACCATTCTGAGAACATTGTTCACAAGGGATGGTATCCCTTATTTTAGACATGCTAGAGAACAATAATGCCTTGGGTAGACAAAGGTATTAAAAGAGTATATATGATTAACATATTAATGGGAAGGGGGAAGAGAAGAAAGGGAAACAAACCACAAGAGACTCTTAACAATAGAGAACAAACTGAGGGTTGATGGAGGGAGGTAGGTGGGGAATGTGCTAGATGGGTGATGAGTATTAAGGAAGGCATTTGTTGTGATGAGCATTGGGTGTTGTATGTAATATTGCACTGTATGTTATCTAACTAAAGTATAAAAAATATAAAAGTAAAAATAAATTTAAAAGGAGTATATGTGTTAAAAAAAAGAAATTTATCAAAAGATATCTGCTAGATACGCCATTATAAAAGAACTTATTTTAGCAAAGGAGAGCGAAAATGTGAAATTTAAGCAACGGTAGGACAACTCATTTATATAGTAAAAGCAATAACCCAAAATGATTCAAATATGATTTGAAAATCATTAGAATCTAATGGTATTGGTCTATTACTTATAAGCCTAGACATTAGATAGAATGGCAATAAATAGCAAATTCATGACACGTATTTACAGTATTATTGATTTTTTTCTAATTAACATAGAAAGATATCACATATGGACAACTGTCCTACTTTAAATGTGAGGTATTTCTTTGAATAAGAAGTGAAAATGAAGTTGACAGTATTAGCATTCAGGCCACACTGCTATTTCTTGGAATAACAATTACCAACACTCAGATAGCATTTTTTGTCTGAATATCATCTATCCATACACAATCACATTCAATCTTACCCCTGAGAAGCAATTTTAATATAGTTTTATAGATGAGACACTTTGCATGGCAGTGAAAATAACCAGTTAATGGATTCCCTAGGAATTCAAAACATGCTAGGCACTTTACATACAAAATCTTATTTGATGCTCTTAACGTTCACACAATTAGGTATTATGATACACATTTTACAGATGAGAAAATACAAAGTCTACAAAATTTGCCAGTTTTATTTATCTACAGAAACATAGAGTTAATATGTAAACCCAGTTGTAATGACTCTTCAACTCCATGCTTGTTTCCAATCACACTGAGGAAATGAAGCAAGACAGAACTGCATTCACTCGAAGATTACATATATGCAGGGGGTCAGTGCAAGGAAAACAGTCCCTGGTCTAATAAATGTTCATAAATTCTTACAAATTTGAAGGCTGATGGAAGAATAACAGGAACATCTCATTGAATTAATATTCTAATTTAACACAGAGGTACTGAAAATCATAATCTGGAAATTGGGTCTTTGTTCACTCGAACTGGTCAGTTCCCGACAAAATTGAGACCAGCATGGAACTGGTGTCTAGCAGGGAAATTCAGGGGAAAAAATTCCCGTTTACCTTATTGCCATTCATTATATGTCAGAGTTTGAATTCTTGTTTCAAAAATAATTACCTCATGTTAGATGTCTTATATCTAGTGAATGAATGAATAGATTTAGTGAATGAATGAAGGAAAAATGAGTGATGAGAATAAACAAATAAATAAATAAATAAACAAATAATTAAACAAATAAATAAATAGGATAGGAATCATGAAGTGACATTCTCTGAAACATTTTTGAAAGTAGACCATTGTGGGGCACCTGGGTAACTCAGTTGGTTGAGCGGGTGACTTTGGCTCAGGTCATGGTCTCACGGGTTGTGAGTTCAAGCCCCACATCAGGGTCCCTACTGTCAGTGCAGAGCCCACTTCAGATTCTCTGTCCTCTCTCTGCCCCTCCTCGATTTGCGCTCTCTCCTCTTTCTGTCTCTCCAAAATAAATAAACATTTTAAAAAGTAGACCATTGTTTCAATCAACTTGAATATGACCCATAATTACTTATGCATTTTAAAGAGAAATTATCTGTATATTCTGGTCTTTGTATATGATTGTTTCAGCGAGGAAAATGGTGGTAGCACTTTAAAAATGTTACTGGATTAAATTTTGTAAAAGTTCACAAAAGGAGCACTGGGTGACATGGAAATTATGTCTGCTCAAGGACTTAGAGCTCAAAAGCAACTTGGATAATGCTGAGAGGGATGATGCTCTGGGGGGAAAAAAGAATTCTAATAAAAATGGAAATGATGACCTACTACATTCCTGTGCTTCTTTCGGCTACTGATCATCCTGCCATTGTATGCACCATCGCTTTGTCATTTATCATCGGAGGGGAGGCTGGAGAACATTTTCAACAGACTCACAATTCTTGATACTGAGAAACTTATAAGCCTTATTTGCAAAACTTCTCTCTCATCTGCAAAGCTTCCTGGCATCTTTCCATGAGACAGGCATATAAGCAACATACTGTGAGATGGTTTTATTTTCTGATCCAATCTGATGTAAATTTTAACTTCTATACCTTTCTTGAAAATAAAGAGAAAAATAATGTGATTAGAACACTCATAATTAATTTATGATGATGGGTTTTGTTTACAATTCTTTGAAAATTAATATAAGCAATGAACTCTACCAGTTATTTGAACACTAAAACGATTTTTAGAAAATTACCTAGTAACGCTTCAGGGTGCCTGATTTCAGAAATGTAAATATAAGTGAGAGTCTAGAATCTGTTCCTTATTTTTTCACTATGAGGAAATTGTGAATACAAGTTTAGTTAAAAATTCTGATTTGGAATGATTTTGTGCTAGTAACGGTAACTTGGTTACTAGTTGCTTTGAATTACCATATAAGCCTTTAATTGGATAAGAGAGATGTGAAAGAAGCACTGCTTTTAGACAGGAATTATGATTTCAAAAAAACATTTTAGCTTAAAAGCCTCTCAATATTTTTCACAGCTTGGCCTGCCTCCAGTCTGATCTTACATAAGCAGAGTTACTAGCGGCATGCACTAAGGAATTTGAAGGACTCCATAGGGGTCTTCTATAATGGCTACATTTATATCATTCATAATTAATGCAGAATCTCAAAGGATATTCAATGTATCAAATTTGTAACAATTTTGCTTAAATAATGATATAAAGTTATGTTTTCTCTTTTTTCTCCATGAAGGTGATTGAGAAGCATACTGAAATCTCCTTCAGAGTACAGAAGTTACAGAAAGGGTAACGGACAAGAAAAAGGTGAAGAAAGGTTTGATGGGACAAATAAATGAGGAAATGGAAGGAAAAGAAAATACCATAAAAAACCATATAGATACATACACCCACATATATACACATATATACACACTATATATATGTATATCCATGTATATTATTAATGGTGTTATATATTGGGATCTCTTTATTGCATCAATTAGTCAGATCTATTATTGGACAGGAAGAGACAGTAGGGCCAGAAATGTTAATTTGAACTGCACATTTTATTACTAAAAGTAAAATGGTTCCTTCCATTTTTAAATTATGAACATCATGAATCTCTACTAAATTTTCTAGGCAGAAAATAAAAAAGGAAAATATAAGTGATTCCAACTTCTGTTTGTTGGACATTTGTAAGTGTTATTTGAAATATTAGTGCCAGGTATGGTTATGTTTCAGCCTTTCCAACAATCATTTCAACATGCTTTGCAGATCATTCTTTTTCTTTGATTTTGTTGTTGTTGTTGTTGGGCTATGACTTTCTCATTAGCCAGAAGGCAGCCATTGTTCATAATCTATTGTAAATACTTCTATAGCTTTCTCCAAATACTTATAATGAAATAAAAATATATTAATGTACCTATTGATTTTTGTCATTTAAAAAAACAGGTCACACTTTATAGCAATATCAGCATCTTGATTTTCCTCATTTAAAAGAGAAAACATCTAACTCATTCATGAAGGGACAACATAATGTATAATGGTTTGGCTAAGCCAGAGTTTACTAAAACATTTCCTTATTGTTGGCACCCTCAGGTAATTTTGCTGTTCTATTAATTTTCTATCTATGTATCTATCATCTATCTATCATCTGTCTAGCTACCTAGTTAGATCTCTTTATATATATATAAAGCTAGCTAGCTAGGTATCGTCTATCTCTCTATCGTCTATCTATCTATCATTGTCTATTTATTTTTGCCACTAGTAACAATTAAGTAATAAATGTTCTTGTACTTAAACTTAAAGTGCAGATGGCTGGCTTATTTTTTACAGCTCTAAGGAAGAGGCATAATTGCATACAATAAACTATACTTAAAATGTACAATTTGATAATATTGGTATATGTATTTATCCTTCATACCATCGCTGCAATTAAGGTAGTGAATATCTATCATCTCCAGAAGTTTTCTCTTGCTACTTTGTAATCCTTCCTGCCTGCCCCTCTCACTGTCTGAAGGCAACCAATTACTTTCTGTCACCAGTTTCTATCTCTAATATAATTATTTTGAGATGCTTCCATATTGTTGAATGTATTAATAGTTCATTTTATCACTGAATAGTATTTTATTCTATGAAAATACCACAATTTATTTGTTTTATTCACTTGTTGACAAAAGCTTAGTTGTTACTAGTTTGAAGCTATTACAAACAAAGCTGCTATAAATCTATAAATAATGAATTTCCCTTCTTTGTGTGAACTTACATGCTTGTCGTGGTGGGAGTGATGGATTCCCAGTAACGGAATGGCTTATTTAAGTTCCTAAGATACCTACCAGATCATTTTCCTCCATCGTTGTACCACTTTATATTTGCACTAATAGCACATGAGATTTCAAGCTGCTTTACAGCCCCACAAACACTTGGTATGTTAGTGTTTTTAATTTTAGCTTTCTAATAGGGTGTTGATTTTAATTTAAGTTTCCCTAAAAACTGCTGATGTTGAACACATTCCCATGTGCTTATTTGCCATCTGTATGGCAAGGGGAGAAAAGTCTGTCCAAATATTTTCCATATTTAAAAATTATGTTGTTTTCTTATTGAACTTTAAGTTTTTTATTTGTTTATTTGTTTTGTGTATTTGGGGTCTAAGACCTTTATCACATACATGATTTTCAAGCATTATCTCCCTGTTGATGCCTTGCTTTTTCATTCATTTAATAGTGCTTGGTGGATACCAGAAGTCTTACTGTTGATATAGTCCCATTTACCAGTTTACACAGCCTGCTGATTTTGATGTGTTACACTTTCATTTTCATTCAGTTCAAAGTTCTTTCTAATTTCCTTTTAGTGTCCTTTTAACCCACAGATGAAAGTATATTTATATGGTTTGTTTAGAAGTGTTTTATTTAGAAGATGCCAGAGACATAGGGAGCTCCGTACATTGCACTCGCCCCCATATCTCCCACGGAAAAGATCTGAAGCCATAGGAAACCTTACAGAACCCAAGAGATTGGGAGAAAAAGGACGCAGAATCCACTGAGAAAGGCTTCTAATGTGAATGCGAACTAGTGAAGATAAAATCGGGCCGGGACTGGAGACTCCAAGGACAGGGGCAATCCCCTTCTGCGGGGAGTGAGAGGGGAAAAAGAGAGAGTCCGAAACAGAAAAACCTCCGCTTGGGGCGTAGAAAGACCTTGCGCACAAAATACCTGCGCACCAGGGCCTCCCATGCTCCAACTCGCCCCAGAGGGGCTGCGCTTGCGATCTGCTTCTTTGTGCTGGCTCCTGGCTGGCTGGGAGAAGCTGCGCGCCTGCCGCCATTGCCCTCCTGGCGGGCTTGGACCCCTGGAGGAGCCGCGCACAGGTACCGGGTGTCCGTGCTCCTGGCTGGCTGGAACTCGAGAGGGAAGGCGAAGAGCTTAAAAACTGCGAGATTTGCCTGTGAGTTCGGGTTTAGGGTGACGAGACACTTAGGGACCTGGTTTCCCTCTCTCCAGCGGACCCGGCGCGCCCCGCAGGCAAACCCCCACCATGCTCGCCAACCCGAAAAGAAGAGAGCAAGGATTCTGTCTCCACCCCCAGGGCTAGGCAAGAGGCTTGGAATTGCCCTGAGGGATCACCTGCGAGGTTGTGTCTACGGCAATTTCAGTGGGACTTGGAAAGTAGGCCTGGCCTGGGTTAAAGAGCGCAACCCACTATGACTGTGCCCCTGACACGAGGGGTTTACACGCCCAAAAAAGCGAGGTGCAGCTCTTGGTTCAAGAAG
>NW_027528804.1:0-57608 GCF_008692635.1 Crocuta crocuta
AAGGGTGCCCACCCGTGCAGCCACAGAATCAAACCCAGCAGGCAAACCAGACCGAATTGCATATTCACATCTATATATATGTACTAGAGGTTACTATATTCCCTCCCACAGAAATTCTATAGAGACTAACAATGACAATGACAAACAGGACAAAACAGATACAGAAGTGGCCACAAAACAGGTTTATGAGTTTGCTGAAGGGCCAACCGACGTCTCGGTGTGCCCTGGGGGAGAGAAATAGCTGCGTCCAGCTTTTCATTTNTTCTTAATAACAAAAATGGGAGTGCTCGAGGAACTTGAGCAGTGGCCACTAGTTTTCCGACGGAATGGTTACAGAAGCCCCCATGGGAGAGAGAAGATAAGTATTTGTGCTATATGTTCTCCATTCAATAGTGAAAGTGTAACAGAAGTAGAAACCATGATTAAAATTTCTCCAACAAAATCAGAGTCTATAACTCCAGGAATGATGGCTAGGCCTCTTAAAACTGCACTGCTGCGGCCTAATATTAAGCCAAAGGTGCCTTTAGGCAATGGGTCAAATATGTTTGTCCTTAATTTATAAATGCCACCTCCCTGAGACAAAAGAACATTTTCAGCGAGAGGTAAATCAGCAGCCGCACTCCCTGAGGTTGCAGAGAGTAAGTCTGACACCATTAAAGGTTTAGCTATTCCTGATGTAGCAGTCATCTCTAAGGGTTGTTGAAAAACAAAGGGGTTACTTGAGGAGTGGGAGGCGCAGCCAATTGAGTCCCCAGCATTGTTCTTGGGCCCCGGGGACTGAGGCCCGCTAAGTAGTTTCCTGAATGTGGGTTGCCAATAGGATTGCCGTATTTATCAGTTTTAGAACGACATTCATTGGTCCAATGAAGCCCCTTGCCGCATCGGCGGCAAAGCCCAGGGGGCTTATTTCGTTTTGTATCTCCTTGTTTTGCCCTCAATTTTCTGCAATCCTTTTTCATATGTCCAGGCTTCCCACAATGGTAACAATTTCCGCCCTTAGAGGGCTTCATAGCCTGAGCTGAAGCAGTAGCAAAAACAGCAGCATTATGTTCAGTTCCCCCCACTCCTGAACAAGCTCTAATATATTCAGCTATAGAAGCTCCCTGCCCTTTTAAAGGACCCAAAACACGTTTACATTCCGAGTTTGCATTTTCAAAAGCAAGTGTCTGCAAAAGTATCTCCGAGATTTCATCACGTCCAACATCCCGCTCAACAGCCACCCGCAATCTAGCAAGAAAATCAGTATAGGGTTCATTGGGTCCTTGTAAAGTTTTTGTAAAAGAAGGCTGAGCGTGGCCAGTAGGTACAACACGGCGCCAAGCCCTAAGAAATACCTGGCGCACCTGCTGTAAATCCTGGTCAGAAAATTGAGCCTGATCTCTCAAGGCTCGAAATTGTCTCTCTCCCATCAATTTATCCTCCAGGGCACCAGGAGGGTTCTGTCCCTCATTAATTTGAGCCTGCTTTCGGGCTTCCTCTTCCCACCAACTCCTTAATTGCAGAAAGCAATGCAAGTGCTTGAGTGATAGCACTACATAGAGTCCACAATTTCAAAGGGATTATGTTACCCTTCTGATGCTGTTGCTGTAATTCCTTCTGTATTAATTTCCATTCCTTTAAGTTTAATTGTACTTTGGGTTGGCACTTAAACCCATAACAATGCTGCTCCACAAGGCGAAATAACTCAGATAAACGGCGACTAGATGCCTTCACCCCGATGGAGTGGAGAAGTCCTTTGACTAGCTCCATGTATTGTGCCTTTGCTGATGGGGAATTCCCCATAATTTTCCCGAAAGTTCCCCTGCCTTGGACCTACAATCCCCGAGGGGTACTCACCCTTTCGGTTTCGTTCGCCCTCTGCCCCGCGTTTGGACGCCAGATGTTGCGGACGAAATGACACAAAGGACAAGACACACACAAAAGACAGACACAGACACAACTCCGGCCGGAGGAACAATTCTACGCAAGCCCCTCTTGCGGTTTATTTTATACCCCGGTAACTGGATACAAACTGAAATCTACAAGATGCATTCCTTTACCAATTAAGGGCAAGTAGCCAAACACATTTCAAGGACAGGGGGGAGCAAAGGGAGGAAGCGACCACAACATGTTTACTAAGAGGCCTGCTCACAATTCCAGCCTCCTCCTTACTTCTAAGGAGGGCATGTTCCCTCGTTTGCGAGCAGACCATTAAACTTGGATATTGTGTGCAGGCCTCCTGGCAGAGCATCGTGTTTGCAGGCATGCTTTGCCCAGGCAGGGAGCCCCGTGTGCAGGCACATCCCCGCGTCCCTAACCACGCTTTCCTGTGGTCACTGTCGGGCTCCCACACTTTGGCTTTTCCAACTTCCAGAGGTCACTTATATTCCTTTACCCCTGGATCCCATAGATGGGAAAATCTATGACATGAACAGCACTGTTAACAAGCTTCATAGTGTGAGCATTCCCTCATTTTTAATTATCTACAAAGTTTGTAAGATGACCAATTTACTGAGGTGCCTGGGTTGTTCAGTTGGTTAAGCATCTGACTCTTATTGTGGCTCAGGTCATGATCTCACGATTTGTGGGATTGAGTCCCATGTTGGGCTCTGTGCTGTTGGCCCAAAGCCTGCTTAGAATTCTCTCTCTCTCTCTCTCTCTCTCTGCCGCTCTCTTCTTCACATTCTCTTTTTCAAAATAAATAAATAAACTTAAAAAAAAAAGATGAATACTTTACTTTTCGTATGTCTCACAGATATGCCCTTAAAACATTTGGGCCTAGATTTTAAAATACTATTCCAGGGTGCTGATTCATAGGAACACATGTTTACCCCAATGTTTATAGCAGCACTTTCAACAATAGCCAAATTATGGAAAGAGCCTAAATGTCCATCAACTGACAAATGGATAAAGATGTGGTTTTATATATACAATGGAATAGTATTTGGCAATGAGAAAGAATGAAATCTTGCCATTTGCAACAACATGGATGGAACTGGAGGGTACTATGCTAAGTGAAATAAATCAGTCAGAGAAAGAGAGATGACATATGTTTTCACTCATATGTGGAATCTGAGAAACAACAGAAGACCATAGGTGAAGGGAAGAGGAAAATACAACTTCAAATAGAGAGGAAGGCAAACTGTAAGACACTCTTAAATACAGAGAACAAACTGAGGGTTGATGGGGGTTAGGGAGGAGGCAAAAATGGGTTAGATGGGCATTGAGGAGAGCACTTGTTGGGATGAGCACTGGGTGTTGTATGTAAGCAATGAATTGTGGGAATCTACTTCTGAAACCAAGTGTACACTGTATACGCTGTATGCTAGCTAACTTGACACTAAATTATATTTAGAAGGAAAAAAATAAAAAATAAAATCGTTTAAAAATGAAATACTACATCAGTTTGAGTTAAAAAATTCTCTAGAGTTTTAAAACAGATGAACATAGGGGAAGGGAAAAAAAGAGAGAGAGGGAAGCAAACCATAAGAGACTCTTAACTGTAGAGAACAAACAGGGTTGATGGAGGGAGATGGGCAAGGAATAAGCTAAATGGATGGTGGGTATTAAGGAGGCTCTTGTAATGAGCACTGGGTGTTATATGTAAGTGATGAATCATGAAATTCTACACCTGAAACTAATCTTGCAATATATGTTAACTAACTAGGATTTAAATTAAAAACTGAAAACAAAAAAGAAATTCTTTGGGGCTTTAGTTTTTGTTTAGATTATTTTGGTAGTTTTAATTTAGAAATTAGTTATTCATATAAACTTTCAAATGCATTAACATGAAGTATTTTGCAATATCCATGTTTCCAATATCTCCATTATTAATTTCTTTATATGTGTATTCTCTCTCTCCTTAACATTTTTTTAGTTCAATTTTGCCAGAGGTTAATCTTTGCAGGGGCAATTTTTGCCTGGAGCCTCTTTACTGTGTTTATTTATTGCTGCTATCTTTATTTCTTTCAACTTTGAATTTATGCTTCAGTCCTTCTTTTAATTTGTTAAATGCATTGCTTAATAATGCTAGCCTTCCTTTTTCTAACTTAAGCATCTTAGGCTATAAATTTTCCTCTAAATGTTGCTTTAGTTACATTCCACAACTTTTAATCCATAGTTGCATTTACTTTTAAATATTTTCTAATATCTTCTAATTTTCACTTTCTTCTGTGACCAAGTTGTTTAGGTTTAGGTTTTTCTTTTTAATTCCCAAACACACAGTGTTTTCAAACTTGTTATATTTTTAAATGATTTAATTGCATTGTGGTCAGATGATGTGATCTGTAAAAATGACCAGTCCTTTTCTTTTCTTTTTAAGATGACTTAATCATTTTATTTTCTTGGGGGTAGTTTTGAGGGCTAGCTTATGGTCAATTTCATAAATATCCCACAAGACTTGAAAAGAATGAGAATTTTAAAATATAAATTGACATTTATATTTGCGGACACAAATTTATAGATATATCTATGAGAACAAATGTGTTATTTGTGCTGTTCAAATTTTACATACCCTAATTTTTCTTTGTGCTTCATTTATAAATTACAAAGATGTGTAATAAAATTTTCCAACTATTAGAGTATATTTTGTAGTTTTGTTGGTCTTTGTAATTTGTCCATTTTGATTCATATATTTTGAAGTGACGTGTAAACAGTTTAAAATTTTATAATGAAGTCATGACTAACTTTATCTCTAACACTAATTTTTACAATAAGGACCATCTAACACTGAAGACAAAGGTACTGGGTGCTAAAGTATTCATTTCATCTCACAATTTTATTTCCTAATGTAATATATTATCAGAGAAGTTGCTTATTTCTTACATTTGGAACTTAATTTCTTTGGTGCCCTAATATATAAATACTTCTATGATCATTCCATGGGCACTGGAAAACTACTTTCCACCTATAGGACTTGATATATATCAATTACAAGTTTATTAATTATAGCATTTACATATCACATATATTTATCTTTTGTCCACTTGAGTTATTGTGAGTTGGAAAACATGAGTTAAAGTCTCCTTATACTAATGTGTTTTCTTACTATTTCACATAATTCTCAAAGTCTTTTCACAATGAATTTTAATACTATGCTACTTAGTGCATATTCATAACTGTCAAATCTTCACTAAGGATTGCATTCTTGAACATTACAACATGGCTTTCTGTTCTTTAATGGTAATGTGTTGAACTTAATCCAAAGTTCAAACTGTGACTTTTTAAAAAGTTATTAGCCCAGTATGCCTTTCTCTGATCTTTTATTTTCAACACTGCTGAGCAACATTATTTAAATACAAATATATTTAGGTTTTTTAAATCCAATTTGGGTGATTTATACATTTATATTTGCGGATAGACTTGGTTTTGTGTAGTTAGTTTTATGTTTGCACTGTGTTCATTGCTTTTTAAAATGTTTCACTTAATGATCTGCAATATCCGTATCTTATCTAATATGTATACATTCTGATAATTTAGGAAGTTGATATTAAAAGAATCTTTTCTGGGGCACCTGGGTGGCTTAGTCGGTTAAGCGTCCGACGTCGGCTCAGGGCATGATCTCGAGGTTTGTGGGTTCGAGTCCTGTGTCGGGCTATCAGCACAGAGCCTGTTTCAGATTCTGTATCCCCTTCTCTCTCTGCCCCTTTCCCACTCACGTTCTGTCTCTCTCAGTCTCAAAAATTACTAAACATTAAACAAAAATTAAAAAAAAAATCTTTTCTACGTCTGGGTTCCTTAGAAAGCAGAGTCTGAAACAAAGACTTCTATATTATTTGGGGGCAGTGGGGCAGGCAATGTCTAACAAGAATGAAAGACAAGGGAAACAAGGCAAGAAATGAAGAAATGTCAATATGAGAAAGATTATGAAGTTAGCTGCTGCTTGGTTTCAAACCCATTGATTGCTCAACTCTAAGAAATAGGATAAATGGGATAACATTCCTATTTCACAAATGAGGACACAAAGACTAACCGAGGTTCATTAAGTTGCCCAAGTTCAGTAAGTTGCCCAAAGTCACAACAGGTGGCAGTGCCAAAATGTAAGCCTACTCTTCCTACTGACTGTATTACTTCTTCATTCTGACACCTGTTCTCCCCTTTGCATTTATGAAATGTTACTCTAGGTGTCTGGCTAGGAGCTAGAAAAACAGATAAAACATCTCTAGGCCAGTTGAGATCAAAGTTTGATGAGCACCATAGGTCCCTGCTGTCATTAATTCTAATCTCTGCTTTCTCTTTTCTCTTTTCAACTTTCTTTTTACAACTGTTGTCTGTACATGTCCTCAGTGCTCTATGGACAATTCTTGCGGTTTAACCTGTATCGTGTGTGACCCTCTTCATCTATAAAATGAAATGATCTTTTACTTTCCTTTGTAATTGGCAGTAATTGATGACTTTCATCATTGTTCTTTCACCTTAATATTCCTTCAGAATTGCTTCCTTTTTTCTTTTCCAATCTCAAGTATTTTCAAATGCTCCACGATGGCAATACACTGATTTCTGGAGAATCAATCTGAAGAATGTTCCTTCCCTTAAGGATGAGCTTGGTTTATTAAGGCTGCAGGTTTTTAAAGAGGTGAGAGAAGATTTTATTATTTTAGGAGACATGTCTTCTTTTGCTGTGTTTATTTAAGTACTAACTGAATGTCCCACCTTTATTATTTTCTAGTATTAAAACTTCAATATTACTGAAGTTTTAAATAAGGCACCTCCATAAGCCAAAACAATGCTGAGAGAAAATAATACATTAAGAGAGATTACTATTATTTTAAAAAGGTTTTTAAATATCTCAGCAATTACTTATTTCTAATTATAATCTTACCCTTCTTAAATAGAAGGTTTTATCTCCTCTTCGTCATCAACAGCCTAAGATATGGACTTGCAAGGATAGAACTGTGTCTACTCAAAAGATATGTTCAAGTCCCAGCATCCTGTACCTTTGGGTTTGACCTTATTTGGAAACAGGTTCTTTGCAAATGTAATCAAGTTAAGATGAGGTCATACTGGATTAAGATGAGCACTAATCCAATGATTTGTGCCCTTATAAGAGGGATACAGACACAGCAAAGAAGACTGAGGCTAGAAGCCACGTGATGACAAAGCAGACACTGGAGGGATGCAGCTGTAAGAAGAGTAAAGATTGCTAGGAACCACCCAAAGCCAAGAAGAGGCTAGGAAGGATTTTTCCCTGCAGCCTCCAGAGGGAATATGACCCACCTTGACTCTATGGTTTTTGCCTCCAGAACTGTAAGAAAAAAGTGTCTGTTGTCTTGAGTCACTCAGTTCGTGATAATTTGTTATGGCAGCCCTAGCCCTAGGAAACTAATGCAGGGCTTTCATAATTACTGAAGATTAAGTTACATAGTGCCTGCAGTGATTTTTCCCCTTTCAGAATTAACCTATGCCTCGTTCCGTATCAAATAATTTAAGTAAAAGGCATAATACAGTTGACCCTTGAACAATATGGGTTTGAGCTGCATGGGTCCACTTACATGTGAATTGTTTTTATATAGGACAGTACTGTAAATGCATTTTCTCTTATGATTTTAACATTTTCTTTTCTCTAGCTCACTATATTTTAAGAATATAGTATATAATACATATAACATGTAAAATCTGTGTTAATACACTGTTATCAGTAAGACTTCTAGTCAACAATAGGTTAAGTTTTGGGGCAAAGTTGAACGGATTTTCAACTGTGCAAGGGGGTTGGTGCCTCTCACTTATCAAGAGTCAACTGGATTTCATGCTACTAAACCATATTTACTCAGGAAAACTTGAGCCTTTGAAAAATACAACTTAAGACACAGCTTTGCTCTTCTAGAATAGTAGGGGCTTTGCTTTATTTACACACCTTGTTCACAGACCTTATTTTAAATGGATGACATAACAGATTACTAAAATAAAGCAACCAAAAGCAAGGGATAGTAAACATCAATACTAAATCCAATGAACTTTCTACCAAACATGTATGTAATTCGAGATGCCAATGAATAAAAAGAACAGAAACTTAATTTATCCAAACTCAGTAAAGGCTTCTGAAATCTTACTTTAGCTGGACAAAGAACAATCACTACTTTGAACATAACTGTTCTACATTTGCTGGTAGAAAACAAAAAAAATCTCCTTTTAGCCCCATCTTCCCTTGCAAATATCCTCACACAAATTTTCAGTTACAGATTTTTGCACTTTCTACTTAGAGTTGTTCAACACAACCATTCATGCAATTAATATGAATATTTGGCAACTCAGTCCTGTTATCATTAATAACTAAGAATCATACATGACTATGGATAAATATATATACATACAATTATATATTTTTTTCATACATGCTCATATATAGAAACATAGTTACATTCGATTGCATATTATATGCTAGCAGACAGATGTATATGTAAAGTTAACTTGTTTCACTTTAAGAACCAACAACATATTTTTAATAAAAATACACATAGAAGGGAAGGATAGCTAAGAGCTATTTCCTTTAAAATATAAGACAAAATTGATACTCAACAGCCTTTTAAAATAATCTAGCCCCAAAAATTAAAATTTTCAATTGAAATAATTTACCACCATTACTGAAATTAAGAAAACATATTAAAGAGATTCTTAACTCTTCAGTGATTGCTTTAGAATCACAAAAAGGCATCACAGAGGAGGCACTCCATAGTCCAAAAGAGATAAACTGTCAAGTTTATCAATCTAATGCTTCTTCCTAAAATCACTGTATTCCTTTGAAGTAACTGAGTTAAAAGAGATGCAAATAGAAGATAACCTCCCAAGCAGAACATTTTGATAGATTTACAGGAGATTTATAAATATCTATCTCCACAAATAAGTAGACAATAAATCAGAAAGACACTTGATATAAACATAAATAAAATAGAACTGACAGGTCTGAAGGCACATTTTAAAGAATATAATCCAGTAAATAAAAGAGAATGAAGGTTTACCAAAAAAAGTAAAATTCTCAAGAAAATGTTATTTGAGGCTTAGAAAACTATTTAAAAATTTAAACATTTAAATTTTATGCAAAACCAAAAATGCTTTCTTATAAGGACTTTTTATCATTTAGCTCTAAAAAACATTTTAAAAATTCTCAACAGAAATGAGGAAATAAAACTTTCTTCCAATTAGAGTATTCTATGAAGCACCTCATTTTCCCCTAAGTTTTCCTTAAACTATAAAAACAAAAAAACAAAACAAAAAACAACAGATGACATTAGTGTGGTGTAGAGTTTACTGCAGATTCATTGCTATTTTCTTTATCCTGCTTTTCTTCTTCATGTTGTGAATCTAGTTCATTTCTGCTATCTTCCTCGTCACTAGACTCATTGTCTAATCCACCTTCAACACTGGCAGATTTCTTGTCGTGAGAAGAACTTTCACAGGCTTTGTCTGTGGGAACAGCTCCTTTCCGCTGGGGTAAGATAGTAAAAAATGCTTCTTGCCAGTCTCTGGTTTCCAGATATTCCAGAATAATCTCAAACACTGCAACAAAGACAAACTCCATACATTTCTTAGCCAGGTGCATCACAATGTTGCATACTGTACTTTAAATACTTTGCTTTTGTGATAAAAGTGTTAAAATGTCCTAATAACTACTTTATTGGGATCACTTCCTTGCCCCAAAGCTCTCGGGCCTGTTAGGTCTTCTCTAGCTTTTCCTCAATTCAGTTCATGAGCACTAAAAGATCTACCATTATCTTCTGTCAATTATAATCAAAAGGCAGGGCACCATTTTCATTTCCTTCCTACTCTTCTTAATCCCTTTCATTTCTTTATCCTTTATGTACTAATGTAAAAACTAGAAACAACAAAAAAGGTTAGCATTAATCTAAGTTTTTTTGTCTTTCCTTTAGTCACTCACTCTTGGGAGTACCCTACATGCTTTTTTTTTTCTTTCTTTTTTTTTTATATAGAGGTAAAGAATATAAATACGGTCTTCTAGTTACTCTTACTTTAATATAATGTTGAAGGGCTTAGTTTGCACTACTTTATGGAAAAGTAATTTCCACTATCTATCAAAGGTCTTAAAAGAAGTTCATTCCTTAAATCAAGAAGTTCATTTCTATAATTCCCTAGAGACTGCTGTAGAGAAGTGTTTAGCACATAAAAAGAGCCCAATAAATAGCTGTATACTAACAAAAATCTCTACTAAACAAATCTTAAAAAAAGCAAAACTCTAGGCAAAGACTCAGCTCTAAGACTACCTACTATGATGTTACTTACAAAAGGAAAAAGGAAAAAAAATCAACAAGAGAATGGTTACATTATTGTATATTCAGATTACGGAATGTAACATAGCCATTAACAATGATTCAACGACATAGAAAAATATAAATGTGGGGCAGGAAACACCTCAAATTTATAACATTTTATGCAACAGAGTAAAAATCCAATTATGTAATAAATATTATATATGCATAGGAAAAGAACTGGAAGGAAATACACCAAAAAATTAATACTAAGTATCTCTGGGGAGTGAAATTCTAGTTTATTTTTCTTTCTACTTTTCTACATTTCCCTATTTTTCTACAATATGCATGTACTATTTCTATATTCAAACAAATTATAAATTATTAAATTTTACAACTTTGTCTCCAGCAAGGTGTATATTTTCTACTCATCCAAAGGTAATGTTATTCTTCAATGGTTTACTCAGGTATATTTTCATAATTCCCTTATATCTTACCATGATTAACTGCCAAAACTTTTCTACTATTCATCTTCACAAAATTTCCAAGGGGGAGTTGTGCATGATCAATCCCATGATCTGAGGCTTGTTTATATGTGAGTCCCTAAAACAGAGATACTATAACTTGGACTAGAACATTAGGTTATTATAACTTAAAGTCTACAACAAAATAAGTACATTTTTGGAAAAGACTTTAGTTCAGAGAACATTATTTGATGAAGTGTGTGTGTGTGTGTGTGTGTGTGTGTGTGTGTGTATGTTTAACTGCTAATTTGGAAACGTNACTTTTTAGAAAAGACTTTAGTTCAGAGAACATTATTTGATGAAGTGAGTGTGTGTGTGTGTGTGTGTGTGTGTGTGTGTGTGTGTGTGTGTGTGTGTTTAACTGCTAATTTGGAAACGTTCTTTTGACAATAAGTATAGTCAGAATGTTTGGGGCGTTTGCTTTAACCACTTTACAAACGAGGAAACCAAAGACATCATATTCCCTGCCCATCACAAAGCTCCTCAGTGGCAGAGCCATAGGAGAAACGTGTTCCATGCTTCCTGACTCAAATAGCTTTTCACGCTTCCACACTGCCTTTCTCTTCAGTTTAAAATACACAAACTGAATTTCTAGAGAAGCTCCATCACTTTGTGAATGTAAAAGATACAGACATAAAACTTTGTTTCAATTACATAACATTAAGGGGCACAAACGGTGGGGCACCTGGGTAGCTCAGCTGGTTAAGCATCCGACTCTTGATTTCAGCTCACATCATGAACTCATGAGTTTGTGAGTTTGAGCTCCATATTGGGCTCTGCACTCAGAGTGCAGGGCCTGCTTGGGATTCTCTCTCTCTGCACTTCTGCCACTCCCTATCTCTCTCAAAATAAACAAATGAACTTAAATAAAGAAGAGGTACAAATGGCAGAGACAAAGTAAATGAAAGCCTGAACTGAAAAAAATGTTAAATTGCCTATAAATTTATTTTCCCTGTCAATGAAAAGAATTTTGAATACAAATTTTCTCCTCAGAATTAAAATCCTTAAAAGCCTGGTTCTAAACAGAACTCAAGTAGCCAAAAGGACAAAGTACAGTAGAAAGAAAAGCTAAGTTTCTTAACCCGTAGTTTGCATATTTTGGGACAAATAAAAGCACCTGAGGTAGGTGCTTTTTGAAAACAAAATTATTGTAGTTCAGAGAAAAAATGTGGTTGTACACAAATAACAAAATAGAATTTTTCCACTAAGAAAAACATTTAAAAAGTAAAAATCATTCTGATAAAAACTCTCTGTGATGCCATAGGGCTGCACTGTCCAGCTGCGGTCACCACTGTGACCACCTAAGTCTAAACTGATTAGTTTCTCAGTCATCCTCTGCAGAGGCCATGTGCTAACAGCCACGTGGCTGCCATACTGGACAAGATGGTATAAACTATTCCCACGTTGCAGACAGTTCTACCTCAGAGTGATGGTATACAAGAATAATGAATTACTTCATATTATCCTGCTGACAGTATTCATCTGACTCTTGGTGAACATGTCTTTTCTGGAGTTGGGCTGAATTTAGCATGCTGCCAAGTAGCTGGCAAAGTAGAACATGATGTTTTCTTTTACAAAGTATATTTCTAATTTTTTCATTCAACTGAGGGTAAGGAGGTGGTGGGAAGAGACAAAAGTACAAATATAAGAGAAAACACATCCCATTAAAATTATATATTAAAAAAGTCTGATAAGTTTACCATTTTGGTATACCTCTTGGAGTAAATTGTTATAAGTTTTACCAGTGGCCTAGAAATTGATCAGTAGCAGCATCTACTGTCAATACGGCACATCGTTTAAGCATGTGGGCTCTGGAACAATCTGTCTGGTGTCAGATATCTGCTTTAGCACCTACTGCTATTGATTTTAGACTTAGTTTTTCTATGCCTCCAGTTCCTCATCTATAAAATGTAGAGAATAGCACTGACCTCACTGCATTATAGAGAGGATTAACCAAACTAGTCATATGTGTGAAATGCTTTCTTTGCTAGAAAGGTGACTGAAACATATTGTAGGCACTCAATAATGATCAGTTATCATCAGTACTATTGTTACTTTCAAGAAAACTGGTGTATCAATTTTAAGTATGAGCAAAAACAAAAATAAACACTTAATAGTACCTTTTGATGGTTGTGATCTACTAACCCTCCAATCACATAGGCCTTTGATTCATCTAATTCCTTCAGTACATTAGGTGAGTCTGATGTAAGATAAATCAGGTCTTCTTTCTTTATGAATTCACTAAAATGCTCTGGTTTGATGTGGATATCCTTTAAGACATAAGGAGAAAGATGTTATTAATTAATAGGATTTTGTGGAAACTGGCTGAAAGAAATTATTTTCTTTTCCTTAGACAAAGCCACCCAAAAGCATATGAAGTATAAAGGAATATTTTACAATATTTTATTGGGAACTTACTACTTCAATTCCTTATCACCTCACACCTCAATTACTTAAGTACCCTCCTACCTTTATTTCCCTGTCTCTAGCCTCAGATCCCTCCGATTTACTTCCATACACCAATGGCAGACTCATTTTCCAAAAACCCTACTTTCAATGTTTTATCTTTACCTGTAGGATGAAACTTGAATCCCTTTACTTAGTGATGCTTGCCTGAATATGGCACTAACCTAGCTTTCTCAATTTATTTTTGTTCCAAAAAATCAAATGCACTTTTTTGGTCACATATCTACTCAACCTGTTCTCCAACCAAAGAATGCCTTTTCCAGTTACTTCCTCTCCATCTGGATGAATCATCAAAAGGAAACGGCTTAAAGATTTAATAAATTCCTTGCATCTGTTTCTACAAAGTTACATATTAGAAATCATCTTCACCAAAATTATCAGGTCATAAGTATAAGCCTGAACAACAGTTGGCAGTCAAATTTGTAAATACATTCGTGGGCTGAGGAACGACACGTCATCAAATTCAGATGCAGATAGCATTTACCTAATAATTTTGAAAGAAAAAAATGAAGGACACTTCTCACCTAAAATTTATAACCTCCAAGTAATAAGTTGCCACTTTTCTGGAAAATGGTATTATAAATTTGATCCCTGTGCTTACTAAGGACCCTAGAGGGACCTGAGCAGAGACCAATGAACTCACAATTCTCTAGAAAACTGGTCATATAAATAATAAATTTAACAAGCCACAAAGTAAGTGAAAGTACACCTATTTCAGTTACATTATTTCTTAGGAAAATAAGTATGAATATAAAACTTGGTAAGTATATTGCAATTTAAAACTTAGAAAAGCTGTGAAAATGGTTCACACTATAGGCTATTATCAAAATAAATGCAGTCACTATGGGATCAGTGAATGTGAGAGGAAAGTTTTTCACAGTAAAAACTGGCTTTGAGAATGAAAAAAAAAATAGAAATAACCTAGTACTTCTCTGAATAGGGTGAGGTTCCTCAGAAATTGGTACTATTAGTCATCTGTGCAAATGAGAAGGGTTTAGTCCAATGGAAAAAAAAAATGCTAGCCACAGATGTAATTTTAAATATTCCAGTAGCCACATTAAAAAAAGTGAAAATAGTTGAAATTAATTTTAATACATTGCACCCAACATAATGTTGGGTGATAACCCAATATGTTATCACTTCAATATGTAATATATATTTTTTTAATTTTGAGCAAGCATTTTACATTCTCTTTTTTGTACTGACTTTGAAGTCCAATGTATATTTCACATTTACAGCACATCTCAATTCAGACCAGTCACATTTCAAGAGTTTACTATCCACATGTGGACAGTGGACACCATATGGGATGGCACAGATTTAGAAGAAACAGAATGCAAGTACTGAATTCCCAAATTTTAAATGACTTCACTCATAAATAATGTATAGTCAGTTTGCTAGGTAGAGACTGTACAAAGACCTTTAAAATTCTTCCTGTTTTAAAAAAGTTTGTTTTAAAGTTGGCAATAAAATAAGTGAGATTTAATGAGAACAGATATGAACAGGCGTTTCAGTTTCTTTAGCTTCTTACATGAGTAACATTAGACTTGGGTACAGTGATAGACAACTTTTGGAGACTTGTTGACTCCTATATTTACTGGCATTATGTAGAATTCAGGTAAAAATGTGGATTTTTAAGCATAAAAATACTTGGAATTATGTTAATTATTTTAATCACCTTCCAGTTGATCCATCCTTTGTCATTTTCATCCATGTTCTTTTTCAA
This sequence comes from Crocuta crocuta, assembly GCF_008692635.1. Lineage (NCBI taxonomy): Eukaryota > Metazoa > Chordata > Mammalia > Carnivora > Hyaenidae > Crocuta > Crocuta crocuta. The sequence goes on from NW_027528804.1 coordinate 14,895, forward strand.
CTGACCTCCATGGCTTGTCAAGTAAAACTGATAAAGAGATTGGTAGACACAGAAAGAAACAGCAAATGACTATTGAAGTCCAATATTTTATTTCTCTTCTATACCCATCTGATCATCAGTGAAACATAAAATATATTCATTCTAGAAAAAAATAAATTTGTGACATGTTTTAAACATACAAGAATAAATGTCTGGTATAAGTGACAGGTTTTATGTTTCTCATGACCCACTACTTGGAGTATTCCATTTACATTTTCACCCCATTTTCCAAGCTGCTATCTTTGGACTCTCCCTTAATGATCATTTTTCTACAGACTCCCTGTTTCCATGTCAAGTTTTCACTCACTTTCTTTTGTCACATTGTTTTTTTCACCAGTCCAAAGTCTTGATAATGTCCCTTTGATTCTAAACCCTGACACCTATTTCAAGTCTAATCAAGGGTGAGAAGAATATAAAATGTAAAAATATAAAAATACTATCACTTGATAAAAAGAAAATATCGAACCAAAAATAGATTAAGAGTTTCTGGTTCTTAACATCAGTGAGCCAGTGTTAATTTTTAGGGCATCTGGAATTCAAACAATTCAGTAAGAAAAAGACCCTATGTACTCTTAACAGCAGCCAATTAGTCTCAGGAAGTACCATTCAAAACAATCACTGACTCAAAATCCCTTAGGTGGAAGCAACTTCCCCACAGGAACCATGGGACACATCAAGGTGGGCAGTTCCCTCACTTCCTGTGAGAGAAGGAATTGAGAGAGGAGAAACAAGTATGAAAACATATATATATCCCTTAATGAAGATATTCAACTACATAGGAATGAGGTCAATGTGTACAAAACACGATGACTGTGCATCGTGTGACTAAGACTGACATGTGGAAAAATGTTTAAACTATTTTAGTTTTGTAGAAAATTAAAACATTTCTCAAATAGGCATTGTGTTCTCAAAGAAAAGTATCTGTAAGAGTCTTGAAAAGCCAATTGGGATTATCTATATCTTTTCCCAAGGAAGTTATAAAAGGAAACTAGAATCTGTTTTAAATTCCTCAAACATACCTGCACAGGATGCAGTGCTCGTCGATTTTCTGCGTAACATCGTTGAATCTGTTTATGAAGTTTCTTAATGTCCTACAAGAGAATGCCATTGTTAAGGCAGCATTTTGAAAATCATCTATGGCCATTCCACAATCTTAGTGGAACAGAATAAGCTGAAGAGATTACTATGAAGTCAATATCCAATTTGACCAATTTCAATTCTGTATCCACTTAAAACACTCATTCATGATGACATTAACTCTTCTTAAGAGACAACAAAAGGAGAAAACTCTTAGAGCCATACTACTGCTATTTGCGTAACTTACTAATGGTCCGGAAAGTAAGTAAAGCATGTTCTCTTCACTAGTGTTGCTCAGACAACCAGTTTTCTCAAGCTACTATATAAGAAATAATTTTATTCACTAATCACAGCTCTTTCTTCTCATTAAACAAATAACAAGAACACTCCTCAAGCTTAAATTAATATGCAGTTATTGAGTCTTGTAATGTTGGCGTCTCTGTTCTATACATATAAATAAGAACAATTTTGTTACTTTAGTTTAACTTAGGGGGGCATGATCTTGAAAAACTTTATTTAAGATGCATTTTAAGGGGTGCCTGGCTGGCTCAGTAGGTTAAGCGTCTGGCTCTTGATTTCAGCTCAGGTCATGATCTTGCAGTTGTGGGATTGGGTCCCACGTTAGGCTCTAAGCTGACAGCACAAAGCCTGCTTGGGACGCTCTCTCTCCCTCTCTTTCTCTGTCCCTCCTCTGCTCTTGCTCTTTCTCTCTCAAAATAAACAATTTTTTTTAAAAAAAGAAAAAAATTTAAAAAAGAAAAAAATGCATTTTAACATAAAATTTAGATCCAAGTGATATTCCCGATTTACCTACAAAACTTTTCTGACAATGATTCGTGATACCTTTAATACCATCAAGCTGTCAAAACTGCAGTCAATGATAAGGCGAAGTGTGCTATGAACAACATCTCTTCGAATACGTTTTCTGTCATTTCCATCCGAGTTTGATTCCAGTTGACATTGTCGCTCTAATTGTTTTCTCTTGCGTTTTTCCTTCCGTTTTTGTCTAAAATTAGGAATTGAAACTTTTTATTCTTATTCGTGTATTCAGGTATTTACAAGACATTTCCAATTGACAAAGAAACAATTATTTTTTTAAATTAGCAGTTTGAACCATATGAAACTGCCACTTCTGTGGATCCAGTATGAGCAATTTTATATAGTCCATCTAAAAGCTTTAGATAGAAAATGAGTTTGCAAAAACAGTATATTTTCTACACAAACTCTTACTACTAATAATTCACTTATTATTGGCATTACGCTATATACTAAGACTTTATAAAATACTGAATTTTAGCCCTATGATGAATATTTACTTTTATCATTCTTCTCCTACATAATTTTCAAGGAACAGTAATAGAATATAGGGAAAAAAAAGCAAAGTAAAATTGTTTTTAAAAAAACTCATAAAGCTTTTTCTATAATCTACATCAACTATGGTTTATCTTCCCTCAATAAATTTTGGCATTCTACAATAATAGCTTCAGTTTAACTGCTCTTACCAAAACCTACAATGGCCTTTCTAGCAAAATCAATGTTAAGCCCAAATTTGATCTTTCTGAGGTGATTATTTTTGTTCTATAACTAGGACATGGATGCTAACTATATCCCTTATTTAAGTCAGTTATTTCAGAAACTGTGCTGCTACTCACAGTAGGCTCTAGGTGAGAAAAACTGTAGTGTAAATCCTTCAACACTGAAACATATACAGTTTTAACAGCCCTTGGACTGTGCTGGCTAACAACACACACAGCCCCAATGTTAATTAACACAAATACTTTTGATGCGTCACAGGGCTGTGCAAAGTCCAACATTCCCGAATGGGGTTGATACATATCCATTTTGAAACATACTTGCGCAGTTCTCGTTGTTCTTCCCATTGTTTCTGTTTAATTAGCTTCTTCATTTGTCGTTTAGACATTGCTTCAAACCCTTCACCTACTCTTGGCTTCTGGCTTTTCTCCTGTTCTTCACTTAAGCTTTGCTTTCTTTCAACATTAGAAGACTCAATAAATGCTGGCAGTGTTTCAGAAGACATTGTGTGATGCCTCTGAAAAAACTGAAAAGCAACTTTTGACATGAATAGGTGAGTTACATACATACACACACCCACACACAGAGTAAAAAAAAAAAAGACCAATAGATGTGATTAAAATTAAGTCATATCAATAATGAATAAAAATATAAATTTAGACAATTAAACATCATTTATTGGCAAAGATCATTTGATGAAACGGGGTGTTTGCATATACTATTTGTGATCATGGCACAATTTTTCCAGAAGGTACACAGATCTATGATTCAAGAGCTTTAAAATGTCATTATACCCTTTGACCCAGTAATTTATTTCCTTAGAATAAATCCCTGTAAATAGATCAGAAATATACACAAAAGTAATGCAAAAGGGCATGTGTACCGCAGTGTAATTTTTAATAATGAAGTATTAGAAACAACTTCAATGATAGGAAAAGGTGGCTGTAAATAAATTACAGTTCATCTATAATATGGGCTGGGAATACTAAGCATGTTTCCCAAAATTATTTAGTGATAAAAGGAAATGGCTAAGCAAAAAAATAAAAACAATATATACATTATGTCCAACTTTGTTTTAAAAAGAATACACACAAAATGTTTAATTCTTACCAATGGTTTTTTGCATTTTCTATATTTTATATAATAAAAATATACTGCTTTACAAAAGAAAAAATATTTTTAAAAAAGAGATGGGAAGCCTTTTTTTAGTTGTCATTAATGCTACAGTACAAGGGAAATGTTAACTTTCATTATCTGGATGTACACTCACATGATATTTGACAAAAGATATGCTACATATAGATTTATATACTTTGGACAGTGCAGAAAACAAATTTGGTTGCCTCTCAGTATATTTCACTGTAAATATATAATTATATATATCCATGTTAGTTATGGCTAAAAAACAAAATATATAAGATGATTCTGTAATCAGTCATGGAATACTTAGGGCCAATGTTTTTAATTGGATTAACCACCCACATCTTTATATCTATGTCTAGAACTAAACTTACCTTCAGATTAGGAAAGGGCTAAGAATACTAAGATTTCTTTTCTTTAATAGATTACTAACACCACAGCTTACAAATTTATTTACTTATCCCTACCAAAGACAAAGCATGAAGCTTGCAAATGTTCTATTGGCCTTAAAGAAAATTCTATGATTATTCCTACTTAAAGAGACAGCTAACAAGTCTGTGCAGAAAAGCTAGTATCTAAGAGAAAAATCCTGACAACTCAGATAATGGAAAAGGATTAAACCTTTGCAGAACATAATGTAAACAGATTTATTATATGGTTTTTGCTTTCTTTAACAGTACAACGCTGTAGGGCGCCTGGGTGGCTCAGTCGGTTAAGCGTCTGACTTCGGCTCAGATCATGATCTCGCGGTTCGTCGGTTCGAGCCCCGCATTGGGCTCTGTGCTGACAGCTAGCTCAGAGACTGGACCCTGCTTCTGATTCTGTGTCTCCCTCTCTCTCTGACCCTCCCCTGCTCATGCTGTCTTTCTCTCTCAGAAATAAAAAAATAAAATAAAATAAAAGTACAATGTTATAACAGAGAACATGGGGATAACTAAGCAAACATACAAAGTTTACCAACTTTTGACTGAAAGATGAATTTTAAGATGTGTGCTTTAGGGGCTACAGCAAAAGCCCTAACATTTTGGTAGGTCACAAATTACTGAGGGGGAAAGAAGCATCTAGTAATCTGAGTAAGAGTTCACAAGTTTTCCATCTGTCACGAACCAAATAGTATCCTTAGTCTGGGGGAAGTACCTCCTAGAAATGACAACCCAAGTTTGATTTTACACTGGAAACTGCCTATGGGCACAGATGATGTCTGCTTTTACCAAACATTATATTGCCACATTAATTACATTAGTAACACAGTGCCTGGCACTTAGTAGATGCTGATTATATATGTGTGGAGTAAATAAATGACTATATCACAAAGGATTTCAAAAATTAATGAAACTGGTTATAATGAACATTTGTTAATTTATTACTGTGCTAAGTAAAGAATGTATTAATTTAATCCTTAAAACAATCCTGTGAGGTAGACAGAATCACGCCTACTTTACAAAGAAAGAAGGCACTGAGAGAAAATAACTTGCCCCAAATGACAAAACTCCTAAGTAATTCCTAAGAAAGAAGGCATCTAGAACAAATCTAGGACAGAGTATGTTCTCAAAATACTTGCTGAATGAATAGACAAATGAGATGATGGAGCTAAGATCCAAACCCAGATCCAACTCTACTCTCTCCCAGAAATCCAAAATCTTATTTAGAAAATGAGGGATTCCAAAGAATATAGAAGAGCTGTGTTGTTTCAACCCTGCTATTGGAGGCTTCTGAGAAGACTGTGTCACTGAAAGGGCACAAAAAATAGCTCCAGTTCTATTCCTACGCCACTGAATAAAAAAAATGGGACAGACTTCCTAGAGATAGTTGCCCAAAGTTCATGTTTTAAGGCACCCCATCTCTCAATATATATGACAATAGTAGATATGAAATATATGACAATAGTAGATAAAGTATAAAAGGGGGAGACAAAAAAGGTATAGCCCCTCTCAAAGCCAAAAACAACTAGAACAGACATTGTTCCTGCTGGGTCTGCTGTAGGTTTCCTAGCTTTAAAGAAGGTGGGACAGAAACAGGACATAGCTTAAGATGAACCCTTAAACTAGAGTTGGTGATGGTGCTCCTCTTTCATGAAAAAGTCAGAAAACAGATGAAATTTAGACTAATAATGGCTTATACCATGCTAATACTTGGCCAAAACCTAATGGAAGCAGACACAGCTTCTTGCTTACAAGGGCCAAACCATGCAATGACATATGAACTTAGAATACTACAGGATTAGGGGGTGCCTGGGTGGCTCAGTCAGTTAAGCGTCTGACTTTGGTTCAGGTTATGATCTCACGGCTCGTGAGTTCGAGCCCTCCACACTACTGTAAGTGTGGAGCCTGCTTGGGATTCTCTCTCTCTGCCCCTTCCCTGTGCACACTTTCTCTCTCTCTCAAAAACCAATCAATCAAATTTTTTAAAAAAGAAAAAAGAACACTGCAGGATTAGAATTCTTACCCACCTATGTAAGCTGTGCTGTGGATGAAGCACTAAACGGGGCCATGGGTAGGAGCAACCACAAAATCAGTAGCAGACAAAGAGATGGTTTGGAGAGAAGGGATAATTCCATTCAAGAGAACTAAGCAAAGCAAAGTTAGAAAAAACAGAAATGATGGGAAAAAACAATAAAATAAACAATCAGAAGATAAATTCACTCTTCGAAATTGAAAATAATAGGACAGTGTGAAAATGACTTTAAGTCTGGTTGACATGAAATGATGCTCAGCGTCCCTCATCATCAGGGAAATACAAATCAAAACCACACTGAGATACCGCCTCACGCCAGTCAGAGTGGCTAAAATGAACAAATCAGGAGACTCTAGATGCTGGTGAGGATGTGGAGAAACGGAGCACCCTCCTGCACTGTTGGTGGGAATGTAAATGGGTGCAGCCCCTCTGGAAAACAGTGTGGAGGTTCCTCAAAAAATTAACACTAGAACTCCCGTATGACCCAGCAATAGCACTGCTAGGAATTTACCCAAGGGATACAGGAGTGCTGATGCACAGGAGCACATGTACCCCAATGTTCACAGCAGCACTCTCAACAATAGCCAAATCATGGAAAGAGCCTAAATGTCCATCAACTGACGAACGGATCAAGAAGATGTGGTATATTTATACAATGGAATACTACATGGCAATGAGAAGGAAGGAATGAAATCTGGCCATGTGTAGCAACGTGGATGGAACTCAAGGGTGTTATGCTGAGCGAAATAAGCCAGGCAGAGAAGGACAGATACCATATGTTTTTACTCATATGTGGAACAGGAGAAACTTAACAGAGGACCATGGGGGAGGAGAAGGGGAAAAAATAGTTAAGGAGAGGGAGGGAGACTCTTATAAATACTGAGAACAAACTGAGGGTTGAAGGGGGTGAAGGAGAGGGGAATGGGCATGATGGGCATGGAGGAGGGCACTTGTTGGAATGAGCACTGGGTGTTATGTGGAAACCAACTTGACAATAAACTAAATATAAAACAACAAAAACAACACAAAAAAATAATAATAAATAAATAAGTCTGGTTGGGATCTTTCAGAGTTCAGAGCAGTAAAAATCATAAAAACAAAACAGGAAATTGGGACACAAAAGCAGGCATTAAAAAAGCAAAAAAGGATCCATGAAAAAGAACCTATTTGGAAACCAGGAAATGAAGATACACAAATTTCAACAGATGAGACAAACTCCAGATTACCTGGAATCCAAGAAGTAATGGATGAATTAGAAGACATCATGACTATCTCAGAATTCAGAGAACTAGAATGACAAAATATGTCAGAACAATTAAAAAGACCTGAATAACAGGATGAGAGAAATATAAGCAAAAAATTAACTGGAGATGAATGTATAACCTTGAGTGCATTCATTAAAGAGTGTTTTTAAAAAAGCTGTAAAATTGGGACAACTGGGTAGCTCAGTTGGTTAAGCGTCCAACTTCGGCTCAGGTCATGATCTCATGGTTGGTGGGTTTGAGCCCTGTGTTGGGCTCTGTGCTGACAGGTAGCTCACAGCCTGGAGCCTGTCTTCAGATTCTGTATCTCCCTCTCTATCTGACCCTCCCCTGCTTGCACTGTCTCTCTCTTAAACATTAAAAAAGTTTTTTTCAATAAATAACTAAAAATCTGTAAAATAAATAAGCATTTAACTTAAGAAACAGAAGACAGGGGAAACTCAGTCTTCCTGAAAAAAATTAGAAGAAAAAATTAGTATATATATATTGTGATCCCCAGACTTATTTTACTTCCTTTCCATACGTAGTGCATTAAGTAAAAGCCAGCAATGCATGCATGCAAAGCAATACATGGTAGAGAAAACATAAGCTAGACCTGCCCAGTAAGCTAAACGTGTAACTTAAAAACAATTAAAATCCACAGGAGACAAACTGCTCTCTTCATGAAACAATGATTAATATTCCAGAAGAGGGGGTGCCTGGGTGGCTCAGTTGGTTAAGCATCCACTTTGGCTCAGGTCATGATCTCGCCATTCATCAGTTTGAGCCCTACATCGGGCTGTGTGCTGACAGCTCAGAGGCTGGAGCCTGCTCCAGATTGTCTCTCTCTGCCCCTCCCCCACTCATGCTCTGTCTCTCAAAAATAAACATTTAAAAATTTTTTAAAAAAATATTCCAAAAGAGAATATTTCTGTTCATCAGTGGCATGGTGTTTTGTGATAGTTCTTTATCCTGATAAAAACCTGCAAGTGTTGAATGGCTCTGTAATGAGAAAATTTTTAAAAAGCAATATATAGCACTGTTTTACAGCTCATGTACACCAGGGGGAGCTTTTGCCTTTCCTACCTAAGAAGTCTAAGTTAATTTTAACTTGGTCTATCACTGCATACAAACGTTTTTAAACAGGCTATCATATACAAGGAAAGGTCATGAGCTGGTCGACATCATCATTACTTTTAAACCTATTCGCAGTTAAGAAAATGCACTGCAGGAAGTGATTTTTTTTTAAGCTTTGAAAAGCTAGATATATAGAGGCACAAAATTAAAAAAAGTAACAATGCTAGCTTAACATCCAGTATATTACTGCTAATATCACACTTTACATACAAATAAATGTACCAACTCCCATTTCCTATACCATACACTAAGCATTTCACTATGTACTAGCTTGTTCAGGTTAGCTGGTAAACGAAATATGGCATTTTACTAGATATACCCACTTTTTAAAGGTTTTGCTCATTTAGAAGCTCCACACCAGTTTTGTGTTCCTCCCTTGAGTGAAATGACACTCACAGCACATTTTTCTTTGTTCAACAAATATGTAAGGGCAATATTTTGTAGCAATTACAGATGTATTTGTGTGAAATTTAACACAGAAGTTGTAAAAGGTTGGATCAGTCACAGAAATAAGGTTTTCAGGTTATTCGATAAAATTAAGAACTGGATAAAGATGACTTAAGGCCATTTGATGCGAGACAAAGAAGTTAAAAAAAAAAAGCACCTCAATCTTCCCTGTATTTCCACTTCTTAGCACAGCTTCCACACATCACACGTGGCCAAAATAATAAAAAATTAAAAACCCACCAACTTTCATGGATTTTGATTGGACTAAATAAAATCTTCGCTTTATGACATCGCCTCCCTTCCTGGAACATACAAAGGAATGTTGGAATAACTGCGAAGTGGAGTTAAATGACGGACGGTGCAGGGAATGAAAAGAATCCCCCTTTTAAAAGGCGCCGGCCTGATGTGCAGTATCGAAAGCGCTTGGTTCAGCTCTCAGGTCCCTTGGGACGATTTGGCTGGGACAGCGAGCGGGGGATAAATTACAAAACAACCGAAACAAAAAGTGAGAGAGCCCTCTGTTTCCATCTTCTTCCTATCCCTAGAAAAACTCCCGCATTCTAACACTTAAAATATCTCCCTGAAATCAGGTTAACGCCTCAGTCTTCTTAAAAGACCATCCTCGGCTCATCACCACGGGGCTTAAGAGCACTCGCAGCAACTTTCTCCTGGGCTCTCTACATCTCAGAGCGCCCAGCCACGTCAGCCCCTCGCTGCAGAAACGAGGGGAGGCCGAGTTAAACAGGGAAAGCGACGGCTCACGGTCTCTAGCCACCAAGTGGCAGAACCACAACTCGTTTTCCAGCCATTCCGAGTCCAGATTTCCCTCTCCCTTCACTCTTTGGAAGCTCACACTCTTCCGTAGTAGGGACCGGACCCTGGCCCCCAAACAAACCTCGGCCATAGGTGCCCCCACCAGGGATGGGCAGAGCCTAAGCCGACTCTCCCCCTCAGGTCCACCCACCTGCGGACGCACTGGAGGAGGGATTAAACTGCAGCCAGCGAATCAGGGAGCTGCTTGGCGCCGGGGACGCGCTCTCTCTGACATCACTTCCTTCGGGAACTGGGTCCAGGCGCCACTTCCAAGGCCCCACTCCCCTCTCCCCCGGAAGCCCTGATGCTGAGGATGGCACTTACAAGAGCCCCTTTTGTGCCCAAAGGCGACCAGAGGGTAGGCAAGCGCCAGCCGCAGTACCAGGAGACTTACCCGGCTCAGGAGTTGTCAGGGAACCGAGAGCACCAACACAAAGCCTTCTCTTAATGATCTCGATACAGCTCACGAATCTTCCCCAGGAAACTTCAACTCCCAGAGGCAGGAACGGTGGCTACGCGTAGGAGGCTACGGCGCGTACGCCGTAGCGTCATCGAACTGCGCCAATGTTGGACCCGCAGCGGAAGAAAGAGGGAGGGAGTGTATGTTGGGCGGGGTCTAGAGTTAGGGATTTTGGAGGAGGGCATGTAGTTATAGCGGTGTATGTTTTTCCACTTCAAGGCGAGTATATACTTGGCGGGCACGTATTCATTTATATATTCCTATAGGGATGGAGGAGAGGTGTTACAAATTTTACATGCGAAACAGTGATGGAGAGCTCTTAACGCTCTGCTGGAGATGAAAGGAAAGCGTAGCTTGCTTCAACTATAATGTGTACGGAAGAAGGTTGCATCACATAATTTCACACAACTCAAATGAAAAATCACATTTAGAGAGTGAGTCAAATTCCCAATAAGATGCATTTAAATCTAGAATGTTTAAACTTTTTTTGTCATTACAGCCATAAATCTTAACTCTCCATTCATTCCTTGAGCTATTTTTCCTATGCTATTTTGCAAAACATCATGTGGCATTTCATTGTTTATAATACGCGACCTTATATGATCTTTTCTGCTATATATAGACCAAGTCAACTGAGGGAGAACTGAAACATAATCTAATAGACTGTCATTTTCTATTTAGTTTTGCTTTTGGCCCACTTCTAATAGGGGATTATTGCAGAATTTGAAGATAATAATGAAGTTTGAGATGGTGAATGGAAGACTGCCCTATTGATATGGAAAGAATTGTGAAGTGAATACCTGATATTTGAAAGCATATTTGAACATGTTTAAGGGTTCTAATGAATAGAAAACTGAATTCAGAATTTGAGTTTTCTAGTCACAAAACTGAAGTCATTTTTGCTTTAAACCCTCAAATTTTACTTGAAAAACTGTGTCAGCTGTAACACTGTTGTGGGTCACTCCCAGTTTCTTCCTCATCTTAAATCTAAGAGATCTTTTAACAACATTGACAACAAAGTCTGGATCCATTTCTGATGTTAGTAGGGCATCTTTTTTCAGCTGCCTCTGTATCAGGGCAAAGAGTAGCTGAGGAAGGATTAGTAATCGGATATGTAGCCCTTCACATGTAGGTCATTAAACTCAGGCTGGCATAGTGATGTGCCAAGTTTTTCAACAGCTGTTCAGTGCCCCTCAGGATTCTGTTTATGAGTAATTATATATTTTTTCAGTGTTAATACCTGGCATCCTTAGCTACTTAAAACAATTTTTAAGTCACCTTAAAATCTCTCATATTGTCATGGTGGAGTCCGTAAGTTTTCTTTTGATATACCCATTTAACTTTACAGTCAAAATTGCAAAATTTTAAATGATTCTACTGTCAATCCAATGCAAGCACCAAAAAAAAAAAAAAAAAAAGACCAGCAAGAAAAGGTAGGGAAGAGGGCAATTTAACCAAAGATTGAAGCATAAGTTAGAAAGTACAGGAAGGTAAATTCATGAAATGAAATAATCTTATTTTCATTGATTTGTAAAATTCATGTATTTGTTTTTTGACACATTTATTGAGTTCCATGGTTTTGTCTTAATACTGTTGATACAAAGATAACTAAGTCATAATTGCTGTCCTGGTAAGGAATCCATAGACTACTGGGAGAGTAAATAAATACCGTACAACATATAATGTACTTGAGATAGCTATACATGGAAAGGAGCAACTAAATGCTCCTGGACACAGGGGATGCAGTTTTAGATACGGAATAATTTTGCTCCATCTTGGAAAGTAAGTGGTTTTCCAGATAAAAAGAAGGAAAAGGTATTTAAAATATTGGGAGCTATAAAAGCAAAGATATGTCACAATTTGGCACATAATTGAAGAGCTGTGAGTAGGATGAAAAAAGATGAAAGAATAACCCTAAGGGTGTTTTAATTTGGACAGCTGTAGGAATAGAATTATATTAACTGGGTCATTTAAAGAATAGTGGAAGGAAGTTACATTTTGAAAAAAAATAGTTTGATATTGAATATGTGGGTTCTGGGGAGTATGCTCCCCAGATACCTAAGTAGAAACTGATTTAGAAATCATCAGCACATATCTGGTGGCTTAAGCTGAAATAAGAGCTTGAAATCAAAGAGACACTAGTTCATGTGTTGCCAATCTATAATGTCTATGAGGACTGGAAGGTAGCAAATGAGAGAAACTATCTGGGAGGAAAGTGTCACAAACTGGAGAGAATATTCTCTGTTTAGCGCACAAGTTCCAAGTAGGAATATGGGCTTAATTACACCAGATCTCAATTTTTAAAGAGCAGCCAGGAAACTGGATTTTTATGTGAAATCTGGTTTTTAAGTGTTGGCAACTCTTTTGTTTGTTCATTTTTAAAATACTGAGCAGGCTAAACAGAACATGTGGACCACAATCAGAGACTTGGCAGCCAGTTTGTTAAGTTGGACTGTATACTGTAGAGTGAGAAAGGGGCTACAGATAGAATTTTGCAACAACAATAACAAAATGGTAATAAATGTAGCTATGAGCCCCTTAAAATGTTTGACCTGAAAACATTGGGCAGTCATCACAAATTCCATTATTTTAAGGCTAGTTCTGGTATTTCATTAAGTCTGAGAGTATTCTTCAGCAAGCTGGGAGTGGGAAGGTGTGGGAATAGAGTAACACTCTAGAGTATGTTAATTTCAGGCTAAGAAAGCAAAACAAATTAATTTTTAAGTTACTTGAAAGCTAAAAAGCAGAATCAATCTATAATAATCATTTCAACTTGCATTTTGATTGATTTTGAAAATATAGAAAAAAAAATTGAAACTAAAAAAATCAAACCAACCAAGGAACCAACCAACCAAACAAACAAACAAACAAAACATATCCCTTCTCCCCAAGTAATACGTGAATAGGGAAACTCTAGGAAGATGACTGTGGAGGCATTGTAGTTTGAATTTCCTCATGAAAACAGGTAGAATGTCTTGGATAGCAAAACAACAATAAATTCAGGTCATGGCAGTAACATAACTAAATGAAAAAGAATCCTTATAAAGCTCAAAATGTGAGCAGGTGGGAACAAACCATCAATTTAGTATCAGCATCTGTGTAAGAGGAAGCAGTGGGAAGACAACAAAGCATCTGAAGGCCATGACAGTGGGAGGACCCTCAAACTACCAACAGGTATTTACTGAAAAGCAAGGGAGAGTAGTATGAGGTCAGAAGCAAACTGCCTCACTGTAATTTCAAGATGAGGAACAAAGGGAGGAGCAGCAAAGTCTGAGAATGCTGAAGGGGTATAGGGCTTATGAACTCATAAAACTTATTGCTGAGCTCCTTTCTTGGATAAAGCCCAACAGTAAGCAGAAATTTCTGTGAGTAAAATCCAAGTTGAACTGGACAAGAACAATAGAGGAAGAGAAAAATGAAGGTCAAAATAAAAGTAGAAGAGACAGAGCTCAGAAATGACAATGATACATAAGTGTCATTTTATGAAAACATGAGAAAAGGAAGCTCTAGAACCATGAGGCTAGAAAAGCTATTATACTCCCCTCCTTTCCTCCCATCCAAGTACTAACCAGGCCCGACCCTGCTTAGCTTCTGAGATCAGACGAGATTGGGCACGTTCAGGGTGGTATGGCCATAGACTCCCCTCCTTTTCTTAAAGATGAAGAATAACTAGCTTAGCTTAAAAATATGCCACAAAAGGATTATTGCTGAATCCTTTTTTAGTTATTATAATAAAAGAATGTGAAGTAGCAAAAAAGCATATGAAGAATATAACCCAATGATTCAAAACAAGAAAAAAAATTTAGTGATAGAAGCTAGAACAACAAAAAACAGAAGAAAAAAAAACTAGAACAACAGAAAACAAACAAAAAAACCCCTTGAGAGATAAAGTGATTGGAGAAAAGAATATTTGAAGAGTGACAGAATTCAGAAAAGAATAAAAAATATTAAAAGTGTATATATATGTATATATACATCTTTTATATACATATACATCTTACTGGAAGTCCCAGCTAGTGCAATAAGACAAGAAAAGGAAATATTTTTCTTAGAGACTACTAGAATAATATATACCAACAAATGGGAAAACCTAGAAGAATTGATAAATTCACAGAAATATGAAGACTGAATCATGAAGAAATAGGAAATCTGAATAGACCAATTACAAGTAATGAAATTAAATCAGTAATTTAAAAAATCTTCAAAACACAAGGACCAGGCAGCTTCACAGTTGAACTTTACCAAATATTTAAAGAAATTAGTATCAATCCTTCTCAAATTATTCCAAAAAAATTGAAGAGGGAAGAATACTTTCAAACTCATTTTATGATGCCAGCATTACCTTGATACCAAAACCAAAGACACTGTGAAAAAGAATAAGTAGTAGTAATAATAATAATGGTAATACAGGCTAATATTCCTGATCAAAACAGATGCAAAAATTCTCAACAAATTATTAGTAAACCAAATTCGATAATACATTAAAAGGATCATAATTCACGATCAAGTGGAATTTATTCTAGAGATGCAAGGATAATTCAACATCTACGAATAAATGGATGTAATATACTAGATTAGCAAAACAAATGATAAAATCATATGAACATCCCAATAAATGCAGGAATTGACAAAATTCAACATCAACTTATGATAAAAATTCTTAACAAAGTGGCTACAGAAGGAACATGCCTTAATATAATAAAGGCCACATATGACAGACTCACAGCTAACATCATACTAAGTGTGAAAAACTGAAAGCTTTCCTTCTAAGATCAGGAAGAAGATAAGGAAGGCCACTCTCATCACTTTTATTCAACATAATACTGGAAGTCCTAGACACAGCAATCAGACAAGAAAAAGATATAAAAGACATCCAAATTGGTAAGGAAGAAGTAAAACTGTCACAACCTGCAGATGTCATGTTACTATATATAGAAAACCCTAAAAGTTTTATTTAGCAAAAAAACTTTTAGAACTAATAAATTCAGTAAAGTTACAGGATACAAAATTAATATACAGAAACCTGTTCCATTTTGTGCACTAATAACTGTCAGAAAGAGGAATTTATAAAATCTCAATGTAATTGTATCAAAAAATAAGATACGTAGACATAAATTTAATCAAGGAGCTGAAAGACCTATACTCTGAACACTGTAAGACATTGATGAAAGAAGTTGAAGATGACACGAATAAATGGAATGGTATGCCATGCTCATGGTATGGAAGAATTAATATCATTAAAATGTTCATACTACTCAAACAGTTTACAGATTCAGTGCAATCCCCACTGAAATGCCAATGGCATTTTTCACAGAACTAGAACAAATAATCTTAAAATTTGTATGGAGCCACAAAAGATCCTGAATAGCCAAAGCAATCTTGAAAAGGAGAACAAAGCCAGAAGTATCACCCTACCTGATACTATAGTACAAAGCTACAATATTCAAAACAGTATGGTATTGACATGAAAACAGATATGTAGATCAATGAATTTTAATATACAGCCTAGAGATAAACCCCTGCATGCATGGTCAATTAGTTTATAACCAAGGAGGCAAAAATATTCAATGGGGAAAAGACAGTCTCTTCCATCAATGGTGTTGGGAAGACTGGACCACTGTCTTACACTATATGCAAGATAAATTAAGAATAGATTAAAGGCTTGGATATAAGCCCTCAAACCACAGAACTCCTAAAAGAAAACATAGGCAAAAGCTTGTAGACATAAATCTTCGCAATACTTTTTTTGGACCATCTCCTGGTGCTAGGGCATCAAAAGCTTTAAAAAAAAAAAAAAGCCAAATGGGATTATATTGAACTAAAAATCTTTGGAACAGTGAAGGAAACCATCAACAAAATGAAATGGCAACCTACTGAATGGGTGAAGATATTTGCAAGTCATACATCCAGTAAGGGGTTAACATCCAAAATATATAAAGAACATACACAAATTAATATTAAAAAAAAACCTGATTTAAAAGTGAGCAGAGGACTTGAGTAGACATTTTTTCCAAGAAAACATACTGATGGCTAACAGACACATGAGAAGATGTTCAACATCACCAATCATCAGGGAAAGGTAAATCTAAACTGGAATGAGATACTGCCTCACAACTCATGCACAACAAATATTGTTTGATAGCATTTTACCCACAGTAGCAGTTCTTTCAGAATTGGAGTCTGTCCTCTCAATCCCTGCAGCTGCTTTATCAACTAAGTTTATGTAATCTTCTAAATCTTTTATTGTCATTTCAACAATCTTTACCAGGAATAGATTCCATTTCAGGAAACCACTTTCTTTGCTCATCTGTAAGATGCAACGTTCATCTGTTAGGATTTTATCGTGACATTCCAACAATCCAGTCACAAATCCAGATACATCTTCAGGCTCCACTTGTAGTTACTCTTGCTGTTTCTGCCATATCTGTAGTTACTTCCTTCATTGGTCTTAATCCTTCAAAGTACTCCCTGAGGGTTGCAATCAGCTTCTTCCAAACTCCTTTTGATATTGATATTTTGATCTCTTCCCATGACTCACAAATGTTCTTACTGGCATCTAGATTGGCGAATACTTTCCAGAAAGTTTTTAATTGGCTTTGCTCAGATCCATCAGAGCTATTGCACCTGTAGCCTTATGAAATGTATTTCTTTTTTTTTATGTTTATTTTTTTTTGAGAGAGAGAGAGAGTGCGAGTGGGAGAGTGGAAGAGAGAGAGGGAGACATAGAACCCAAAGCAGACTTCAGGCTCTGAGCTGTCAGCCCAGGGCCTTATTCAGGGTTTGAACCCATGAACCACGAGATCATGACCTGAGCTGCAGCCAGATGCTCAACTGACTGAGCCACCCAGGCACCCCTTATGAAATGCATTTCTTAAATAATAAGATTTGAAAGTTGATATTACTCCTTGATCCATAGTCTGTGGAATAGATATTGTGTTAGTGGGCATGAAAACAACATGAATCTCATTGTACAACTCCATCAGAGCTCTTGGGTGACCAGGTGCATTGTCAATGAGCCTTCTTTTGAAAGGAAGTCCTCTGAGCAGTAGGTATCAACAGGGGGTTTAAAATATGTAGTATACCATGTTATAAACAGATGTGCTATCATCCAGTCTTTGTTGTTTCACTGATAGAGCACAGGCAGAGTAGATTTAGTATGATTCTTTATTTTTTATTTTTATTTTATTTTTAACATGATTCTTAAGGGCCTCAGGATCTTCTGAATGGCAAATGAGCATTGGCTTCAACCTAAAGTCACAAGCTGCATTAGCCCTTAACAAGACAGTCAGCCTGTCCTTTGAAGATTTGAGATGATGATTAAGATGGCATCTTCTGTTTCTTCTACATTGAAAATCTATTATTTACTATAGCCACCTTCACAAATGATCTTAGCTGCATCTTCTGGATAACTTGCTGCAGCTTCTACATCAGCACTTGCTGCTTCACCTTGCATTTTTATGTTATGGAGGTGACTCCTTTCTTTAAACCTCATGAACCAACCTCTGCTAGCTTCAAACTTTTCTTCAAACTTTTCTGTTAGCTTCAAACTCTCAGCTTCCTCACCTCTCTCACCCTTCAGAGAATGGAAAAGAATTAGGGCCTTTCCCAGGATTAAGCTTTAGCATGAGGGAATGTGGAGGCTGGGTTGAACTTCAATCTAGACCACTCAACCTTTCTTCATATCTGCAAGAAGCCTGTTTCACTTTCTTACCATTCATGTGTTCAGTGAAATAACACTTTTAATTTCCTTGAAGAACTTTGCATTCACAAGTTGGCTAAGTGTTTGGCACCAGAGGCCTCGCTTTCAGCCTACCTTTACTTCAACTTGCCTTTCTCATTACACTTAATCATTTCCAGCTTTTTATTTGAAGTGAGAGACTTGTGAGCCTTCCTTTCACTTGAACACTTAGAGGCTATTGTAGGGCTATCAACTGGCCTAATTTCAAGGCATAAGGAGGCCAAAGGAGATGGAAAAGATGGGGGAATGGCCAGTCAGGGGAGCATTCAGAACACACACATTTATTTATTAAATTCTCCATCTTATATGGATAAAGCTTGTGGTGCTCTAAAGCAATTCCAAGAGTAACATCAAAGATCACTGATCACAGGTCTCCATAACAAATATAATAATGAAAAAGTTTGAAACATTGCAAAAATTACCAAAATGTGACATCGAGTCACCAAGTGAGCAAATGCTATTGGAAAAATGGCACCCGTTGATCTTCAAAGCACAGTAAGGTGAAGTGCAATAAAATGAGGTATGTCTGTATGTATCTTAGTTAATAATAATGTATCAATACTTTTTTAAATTAACAAATCTGTGACAATAGTGTAAGATAATAATAGGAATACCTGGGTATAGGCTACATGGGAAATCTCTGGATTGCCTTGGTAATTAAAATCAATCATCATGACCCAAATTTAAATTTTGCAGTCTTTTGGGGCACCTGGGTGGCTCAGTCGGTTAAGTGGCTCAGGTCGTGATCTAACAGACGGTGAGTTCAAGCCCCATGTCGGGTTCTGTGCCAACAGCTCAGAGCCTGGAGGCTGCTTTGGATTCTGTGTCTCCTCTTTCTCTGCCCCTCCCCCACCCATGCTCTGTCTCTGTCTCTCAAAAATAAATAAAAACATTAAAAAATAATAAATTTTGCTGTCTTTATAGTAGTCTACTAAAGGAAAGTCACCAATTCTCTCCTTTAAATGCTAGAAATTAAAAAAAAATAAAAATAAATAAATAAATAAATGCTAGAAATTCAGGGGTTTTGTGGGCAAAGATAAGGTAAAGTTAGACTCCTCTTACGGTGACTATTATTGACCCTTAAAGATTTTGTTGTTGTCAAATATGTGTGTGTCTGGAGGTGGAGGTGAAGGTAAAGGTTGTTTAATAACATCATTTTGGAAAAATTGCTATGCTTTTTGGAGATTTCAAATGTTTCAAACCTAAGTTTCAAGTTTATTCTTGTTAAGGAAAGGCATTTAGTGTTAGGCACTTAGGTTTTTATTTTTTCAAAGAATTCTTGAAGTATACCTTTAAAATAGTTTATGTACTCTGCTATAATTTTGCCTTGTTATAAAGGAGATCATCACATTGTAAGAATATTCTCAAACTAAAAATATTATTTTTTGCAGGATCTTGAAAATTCTAATTCCCTAACTGAATTGAAAATGCTATTAGACTTTATTATGACCACTTTGGGGTACATGAAGTGTCCTTTTAAATTTTTTCCCCATTAATGCCATGCTTTTTTCTATGACCAGAGTAAAGTGTTCTAATGGTATAAAGACTTTTTCCCCCTCTACAGCTATCATATAGTCTGACTTACTGTATCTATATCTGGTAGGATAATACATTTCCTTCCAACCTCTAGTGGGTGAAGTTCATTTATCTTCCAATCTTGGAAAATAAGTTAACTCCTAACAACCTCTGATACTCAACAGAAACTCAACTGCACTTTGGAATTAGTAATTCACCTTTATGTCACAGTGTCTTATTTATTACTGCAAAATAGGTGTATAGTAGATATTCCACAGTGTCATGTACTGCCAATAGAATTTCATTGCAAAAGAATTGTTTTAAAATCTGTTGTTTGATTTTGACCTTGTTAGCACAGATCAGTTTTTCCCCCTGTATGTTTAGCCTGGAACATTTAAACACAATAAACAAGTGCTCTGTTAGCCTCTGAACAAAATTGTGATGGATTTACTAAAGTCCCAATTAATAATTCTCTGTCATCCTTAAGAAATCAAGTTTTCTATTTCCTATCTTTAAGGTTTTTAAAGTAAAGAAGAATAGTGATTAGGTTTTAGGGTTTGTTTTTTCCATATTTCTTAAGTCATTTTTACTAAATTAATCCAAGCCTCATTTTTCTAATATGTAAATTGATTGTTGAGACATACTATAAAAAATCTACAGTGCCTAGCATAATTTATTATACATACTAATTGTTTCATAGATGATAGCTCTTGTTATTTTTATACTGCACTGTGCTCCTGTCCTGCCTCACATGCCGTGTAAAATAAGTGATGTTTGGGGAGATATCTTCCACATATATTCTACTATGTGTGCTCTACTTGATCAACCGAGCAACAGAGGAGAACGCCTCTTCTTCGGTATACAGAATTCACTGAATACAGAAAGAGTTTGGCATTCTTATTTTATTTTTGGTGAAACAATCTTAAGCCTTTCAAATGTAAGTAAAAGTTCTAAGCAAAATATAGAAGGATGACATTGTTTACTACTGACAGAAACAGGCCTCTTTGAACATCCTATGCTGAAATGGCTACTTAATAGCATGATTCATAGAAGCTCTCTAGTCCAAAGCAAATGCTTGAATGAAACAGCATTTATTTTATTAGGCAATAGTGATGTGTCTTTTATTGGTTGGACTCTGGTAAACATTTGACAGCAAATGGTACTTTACCCAAAGAGACACGTATCATGCATCACATAGTCTAACCACCAACATTAAAGGTCTATGTAACTGTGAGCCTCAAATGAAAATTCTAAAAACAGTTATCACAGAATCACATATGATTTAAACCAGTCTTCTATTTAAATAAATAAGCATGTCAGGTTTATGTGAGTCTAAAAGCTTCATATCACTATCTATGTAACGCAGAAATTGTGGAGCACATAGAAATCCATTTAAATGTAATGCAACAAAGCATTTCCACATTACCTTGTATTTGTAATTCCTGTTATTCATAAAAACTTTTATTTCTTCAACAAACATATTTTTCTAAGAAAGGCCTTTTCTGTTTACCCCAGGAAAACTTATTATTTATAATTTTAAGGTGATAATCACAGCAAACATTTTATCTTTAAAGTGCTTAAACATTCAGCCATTATTTATACATGAAGCTTAAGGTAGCAAATAAAATTCTAATCTCAATAAATGATAAAGACAAACAATTTTCATCTTTCAGTTCTTTATACAAAAATAGATTTCAAGAGGTAATATGCTGAACCTTGGAGATTTTTAAATTTTATATTTCATTAAGTTGACTGTCTCTTATCTGAGTTGTCTAAATGATTAAGCTTAAGGTTGGGATTCTAGAAAAGGGTTTTGAGAAAGAGGATGGAAGATTTAAGCACCCATTTTATACTTAAACATGACTATCAGTATTTTCAAATACTTAAAATATTTACTTCCTTACAATATTTTCATTCAAATAGCCCTTCACCAGTACTTTATTCCCTCCCAAAACATCTCCACAATGCTCCCCCCAAACCACCTCATTTTAAGAGGTTTTATTCATAGCTGGATTTTCTTGCGGGAGTTTTCAAGGACAAGAGTTAGTTCAGTTAGCATGGTCATAGCCATGCTAGAATATTCACTTTAATTCTAGAAAACTTTCATAATTAATTTTCTGTAGCAGAAGTTCTAAGGGCTAGAATTCCCCCCTCTGAATTTCTTTTGAGAAATGAGATTCAGAAAGCATAGGGGACTCTAGCCAGCCAGTCTGAGGACTTAAGTGTTTCTTATCATAGAAATAGCTAGAGGTCTACTGTAATATCCTCGTTTGACAGGCTAGCATGTTAATGATAGACAGTGCTGAGTTGCTACAACCCCATTAGTTTCACATATAAAAAGAACCATCTAGTTTTCAAAATTGAAAGTTCAATATACTCTAACATTATATTTGAAGTGGTTGCTGGTGGTACAACTTAAAAATTTTTTTAATTCTAAAATTCAGAGTGATTTTTAAGTAACAACTTACAAATAATATTTAAAAATTCCAAGATGACCATAAAAGACACAATAAATTTCAATCAAGTTTAGCTTAGTTTGAGAATCCTCACCACCCTCCCTCATAACATGGCCAAATGTACAGATAAGCACTTAAATATAGACATGATGATTATCGTGTATTGAGCCAACAAGTATATCACTACCAGTTTTTCTCAAATGTCCTTCAGCACTTCTGAATTTATAGAAGGCAGACTGGTTTAGCTCTCAAAAGTGAACATTTTCTTCATTTTCCTTCTTGAGTAAAAAAAAAAAAAGGTAAAATAGAGTGATAGACTGAAAACTGCAGCCCACCTAAGTTTAATCATTAATAGTGAGTTCTTTGGTGAACTTAGGTCCTCATTTTGGAGTTTGGAATCTGACCTTTCCCCAAAGATAAACAGGCAGGTTCTGAGGAGGGTCACTCCCTCCCTGCCACCCGAAGAGGCCACTTCTCAGTGACTCCTGGCTGGCAGCTGGATGCATTAGAGGGTAGCTAGACAATATGATTCTTCTTGCTGTGCTTTTTCTCTGCTTCATTTCCTCATATTCAGCCTCCGTTAAAGGTAAGTTTGTGTCCCCTTTTGCTGAACTTCAATTTTATAATCATGGAGAGGAAAAAGTGTGTGTGTATGAACAGTGAAAGAGTTCCTAACTGAATCGTCTTCAAAACTACATAACTTTGGGATACTTGTGAAGCCATGACTGGGTTGGAATGAAAATCAAATTCAAATTCCTACATACATTAAGGAAACAGAGGTTCCTTTTAGTTTCAGTCCCTTAGACTAATGTGCTCCTGGCTTCAATGTCTCATTCATGGTCTATTTTTAAAAGGGAGAATAGAAATGCCAGCTATTGTTACCTGCTGCTGTTGGTCACTCACTGAATGCAGCTCCTTCATTTGAATTGTAAAAGAGGATTTTAAAAAACCAGTTTTTAAATTTCCTTCTGGTTGCTTAGCAATGTGACATCAAGAAGAATTAGACTCAATGAAAAAGACGTTTGATTTGCCAAAGAATTATGAATGAAATGGTAAAGCATGCATTTAATTGCAGTGCCATTCAAAAGTGAGGATTATCATAAGTGGTGAATTAAAGAAAATAAAACTACATGGTATCGATTTAAGAAATAAGACTTATTGTCTCTGGATTAATAGCGTTGCTATTTGTAGTTTCTACTTTAAGATAAAGTTGTTTTTTAAAAATACATATGAGTTGTATACCTTTTGGAACAAACATTTTATGATGGATGGTTTCTAAAAATTGAATGAAATATATTAATATGGACTCTTGTTTTAAGTCAACCAGAATGTAAACAAACTCCTTGTATTTCTAAATGCTGCACCTGTAAAAAGAATCACTTTTAGAGTCTTTTAAGAGGATACACTGTCAAAAACAGTTGATCTAACACCTCACTTAGCATGAACTAAGTGATGGGTCCAGTTTTAATAACTATGTATCCTAAGTGATACAAAACAATTCACATTAAACTTCTAAAACCCTTTTGGGATAACTAGCTTTTGACCATAAAGTTAAGTTTGTCTCAAGATTTCTCATGTGGAAAATTTCCACATGAGGAAAAAAAGACTATCTTTGTTATTGAAGTAAAAAAAAAAATGCAGGGCTAAATTTAAAATAATTCACCTAAGCAAATTACACTTTAATTTCTTGAACTACAGATACTATTTTTCACCAGTTTCTAAAGTGTTTAGTATTTAAAAATACAGTCCTTACTTGCCATTATCTGCCAAGTAAATTGTAGAGCATTTGAAATAGGGATTTATACACCATAATATCAAGCCTAATACCCTTATTATTTTGAGAAAAATAAGTGAACTATGGTAGTAATTGTACACTTCTATTTTTTTCTACTCCATAAAAGAGAAAATTGGATAGCTTGATGTTTTCAAATACATGCATTTATAATGACTCTAACACACACACACACACACACACACACACACAGCAATGACATATAGGAAATATGGGTTTAGAACAAGACAGATAGCTACAGTGTGTTGTGTACAAACTCAGTGGCAAATGCAGAGGTTTAGAACCAGAAGCTTATGCAATTTAGGAGCCATCTTTGAGAAAAAATGCAAAAATATCTTACTTTTGCAAATGTTACTAAAAGAAAAGATATGGCATGTGTACATATTGCTAGGGTCCCCTTCCAAGATCTTGGAAGGAGCCTGGGCAAGTGAGGGGCCCAAAGCTTAAGCATCATTAGCTTCATGGTACAAGCTACCAATGCCAAATATCATAAATTAAAGGCATAGGGCCTGACAGCACTCTCCCTACCTGAATATCGTAAATTTTTGTATTATGGTACTATGATTTCATTATAGATTCCTTGCCCTCTGTAATGATATTTAAGAAACAAAGTACTTGTGAAAGTCTATTTTAAAATCAGGCCACTATAACTTTGAGGATCTCATGTATCACCTCAACACCCATGTTACAGTTAATTATAAATGCAACTGTTTGGCAAATCCCCAGATCTGGGTGGATGTTGAGCACAGGTTGGACTGAAGAACAGGTGGGGTGAGATTAATACAGATGAGGGTCTGTTTAGAAGAGATAGGCTGAGTATGACTCTATTTTCAGTGCTTTCTTCAGGTTTTCTTTATAGTGCTTTTACTTTTGATAGCCTAAGCATGAGCATTCTGTTTGATCTTGTTATATCTGAACCTGACCGATCCCTTTACTTCCAGTCTGGCTCTCAAGTCCCCGGCCTGACCCACGCTTTTCAGTCCATTCACATCAATCATCTCCCAATCTTTCCCCCTTGCCCTTCACCCTGCTCTTTTACTTTTTGTTTTAGGGTTTTCTGTTGGAATCCTCAATTCCATTGCTTACCCTTACCACTGTTGCATATGCCTTTAAATCTCACCTTGAATTTACCTAAGTTCCAAAATGTGTATTTTAAGATCTTTCTTAACAGGTTCAACAACAAGAGTGTTGTTGCTTTTAAGTCACTTAAAATTTTTAAATGCTTTTGAAGGAGCATGTTGAAGAGGTTTCGTCTAGACTCAGTTTCAAAAAATGCCATTCTGTATATTCTATAGAGCAACATCCTAAGAAAGAAATAATTCAACAGTATTAATAGAACATGCTCCCGTCACCCAGTGTTGCCAGATCTCTGAATAACATGAACCGAGAAACACTTATCAAAGAGGAAAGGATAACAGGGACAATATTATAGCACAGGCCACTTATTTGAATCATTTGAGGCTTTATCTCTTCTTTAAAGAGGTAGGAAAAAGATCTAGAACAAGGCCTATTCTTTCCTGTGCTTTATCACTTCCACATCATAGTCGAGTTCTGATCTCTTATATATTGTCTGCTTTCACATTCTCTTGACTGGTAAAGAAGGAAAAAGTGATCAACATGATACTTTGGCAGTGTTTAAAATTTAACAGAGGGTACCTTCCTACAAACTTATTTTAGCCAGAAGGTATCTTTAGGGAGTGCACAAAACTTGGATCTTAGTAAATGTAAACATCAAATTCTGCATTCTGTCTGCTACGTTGGATTGAGAGCAGAGTCAGCTTTTCTCAGCTGTCATATAATGCTTACCTTTCAGAATTGCTGTGAGGATTAGATAAGACGTGTTATTTCCTTTGTGCCCTCTATGGAATTCAATACACATCATAAAAAGAAGGTCTCTCTGGCCAAAATGTCTCTCCTGGCCAGATACCTAATGTTTGAACCTGTAGCAGTGTCCCCAGTTAAAATGCGGGCGAGATTGAGGTAGGAGAGGCAAGTGATAGTCATAGACTTTATCTCTTTCAGAGTTTTTCTTATTATTGTTTGAGAGAGGGAGAGAGAGAAAGAAAGCATGTCAGCAGGGGAGAGGGACAGAAGGGGAGACAGGAAGAATCCCTCTCCACAATTGGGGACTTGATCCCATGACCCCGGGATCATGACCTGAGCTGAAATCAAGAGCCAGACACTCCAACTGACTGAGCCAAGCAGGTGCCCCTTTCCTGGCTTTTTTTTTTTTTTTTTGGTCTTCTGTATCTTATACCTGAGGTTCTGCCTGATTTGGTGCTTAGACACAGTCTATTTTTGTATGTATACTCTTGGACACTCCCTTTGCCGAGCTTTTCTAGATCCCTATTTCTTGTCTCCGTATCCCCTTTATTTGGGGGTTTGTCAAAATATATAACTTTACCACCCAAAACTTTCCTTTTTGACCTCATCTTCTGTAGTATCTTTCACTGAATTCCAGTCTCTTTGGCCTCCCTGCTGCTCCTTCATTACACCTGCACTGAGCTCTCCTCAGGGCCTTTAAACTTGCTATTCCCTTTATGTGTGTGGAGGCGGGGGCAGGTGAAAGCTTGGAGATGGAGGGGATGCCCTTCCTGCGGATCTCGATGCGGCCTACAGTGGTTGCCCAGAATACTACCTTCTCACAAAGCTCTTTCCCTCAGCACTGCCATTCCCTTTCCCGTTTCATTTTTCTTCATTGGCACTTCTAACATTTTGTAATTTGTTTATATTCTTTTTACTGCCCACCTCCTCATTTAACTGTAAACTCCACAAAGGCAAACATTTTGTCTGCTTATTAATGAGTACAGCCCCAGAGCCTAGAAAAGCGTCTACCACCCAGGTGCTCAGTACATCCTTGTTGGATGTATGAGTAAATTCCTAGCTCACTCCCTAAGAATGGAAAAGAGTTCAGCCTAAAGGTTTAGATGTAGTACAGGCAAGAGCGTGGTCTCTAGAGCCAGATAGCCTGGTTTCAAATCCTGGCTCTATCACCAACTGTCTGGGTCATTTTGGGGAAAATGTATAATCTCTATGCCCTTCAGTTTCCTTATCTATGAAAGGAGATTAATAATGGTACCTACCCCACTGGGTTTTGGGAGAATTAAAGAAGTTAATGTACATAAAATACATTGAACAGTTTACAAGAGACAATGTGTTTTCTTAATTTTAAAAACTTTTTAATGTTTATCTTCGAGAGAGACAAAGTGCAAGTGGGGGAGGGGCAGACCTAGAGAGAGAGACACAGAATCCAAAGCAGGCTCCAGGTTCTGAGCTGTAAGCACAGAGCCTGACATGGGGCTCGAACTCACCAACTGCGAGATCATGACCTAAGCTGAAGTCAGACGTTTATCTGACTGAGCCACTCAGGTGCCCTGAGACGATGTGTTTTGACCATTTTTTCCCTATTGGCAGGAGGCACTATAGGAGGTGATGGAGACAGTAGTAGACTTTGGAAGTTATTTTAATTTTTGGCTTTGCAAAGTAATTTTATTTTCTTTCTCAGCTGCCTCACTTCTGGCCTACTCATCTCAACTTCCTTTCCTGGCCCTCCCCCATATGCATATTTCCTGAGGGAAGAAAAACTTACAGTTTCTTATCATAGTTCACTAGGCAATGCAACCCTATTAGCACTGAGGAAAAACGTACACTGAATTTTTTTTTGGACTATGTCCTGAGAGCCATAGATAGAAAATACACAAAGAGGGTTTGCATGACCATAAACTTCAAATCGTCTCTGGGAAAGATCTGATCCTGCTCTAGGGAAGATTTGATCCAACTCTGTCACATTTCTTTGGGCTAAGGTAAGCTGAATAGACAGTGTGTAAACTGCTTCATATATCAATTATTCTTGCTCACTATACTATTTGACATTAAACTGCCCCTGCTAAATTAAAGCCTGTACTAAGGTTTTATGTAGTAAAACATTATTTTATTCGGGAATACCTAATTTAAATTTATATATGTATAGCCTTGAAATGTATCTTTGTACCAGAAGTTTACTGTAATTAAATAAACTATAATGTATTATATAATAATATATATTATTACTACATTTATTAGTAGTATATATAGTATATTATATATTTATAAACTATAATGTAAGACTATTATATAATTATAGTATAAAATGTTATATAATTATATTTACAGTGTATTATCTATGTTATATGAAAATAATATGGTCTTTAAATATTCAAAATATCTAATTTAAGGAACTGCCTTCTAACCCCTAAAGTTATCTTGGCATTGATCTGTTGCACTGAAATGATATGTTAATTAATTACAAATGGTTGTTATTAATTTTGTAAATCAATTCCTGGCTAAACCTCTACCTGAAAGCTGGAGGGAGAAGAGAGATCAGATTCATATAACTAAAAGCAATGCAATGACATTTCCTTAAAAAACAAAAAGTTCTATAGTTCAACCAGAGTGTTATTTAGATCATCTGATTATTGATGAGGATACAAACTATAGTTTGCTCTGAAATGGAAGTTTGTTTGTTTGTTGTTCTTTTTGTTGTTGTTCAAGTCAGTGATTTTAGCAAATGGAGAATAGAGCCATCTTTCATTTAGTAAACATTACTAAGGTCCCACCAGGCAGCACTGCGCTGGTTGAGGAATGCATTGATGGCAAGACAGTATGACTCTCCATGGTATGACAAGTACCTTACAACTGAGACTTGACTTGTGTCACAATCTTTATGCAGGTCACACAACCGGTCTCTCATTAAATAATGACCGTCTGTACAAACTCACATATTCTACTGAAGTTTTTCTGGATCGGGGCAAAGGAAAACTCCAAGACAGTGTAGGCTACCGAATTTCATCTAATGTGGATGTCGTTTTACTGTGGAGGAATCCTGATGGTGATGATGACCAACTGATCCAAATCACAGTACGTGTTTTCTACCAGAGACGCAAAGATTAAATGTCAGCAGAGTCTTTGAGAAAGATATCTTTCGAGAGCAATTGTTTTGTGCTCTTGGTTATATATCCATTTAGTTTGTTATCTATCACCAAAATAAGTAGATCTACAGTTTTGAAGTTTTTGCTAGTCAAAAGTACTCTGGTCTTTCTAAGTTGTTGAAGCAAGCAAAAGAAAGAAAGCATGTACTGGTGAGTAACCATCTTATGATGTCCAGGTCTATATTTCTCACTAATAGGCATATGAAACTAGAATCCAGTTGAAATGTCCTGGGAGTGAAGAGTCTAGAATCCATGTCATGTGACAAACAATTAAGACTACTTTAAGTGAAAGAGGATATAAATTGGCACCTCTCAATTTTCCTGAGTGCCTCCATATAACAGAAGTACCAGTGAAGAAGTGAACCCATTCTGTGTTCTTCCTGAGGAAAGACAGAGTCTCCTGCACGGCCGTGTTTGGTCAATTATGACAGTTTAGATTTATGTGTTGAGAAAGGAGGTCAAATCATATGGCCTCTGGAACCTCTTTCAGTTTTAATATATGGTGACTCCATATTTGCTTTCAAAGGCCTAAAGGCAATAGATTTCTCTAGTAAAGTCTGTTATTTTTTCTACGCTTTGGTGTGAAACAGGTACACAGGACCAAGATTTATTCCACTATAACTGATAAGTAGTTGTTGATAACTTTATAATGAGGTGTCGTTGCAATACAAGTGATCTTTGCTTCTTTGGATGTCTTTAATAGCTGTTGTGACTTCCAGGTTGGCTCAACACTTCATCATCCACCTCTCTGAACCATTTCTCAATAGAACAGTAAAGTATTCTACAGAAAACATTATGTACCTCTTTGTTCAGTAATCAGACTGTTCATCTTTAGTTTTGTATATATAAGTGAAATACAGTGAGACAGGATTTCCTTTCCAAAAAATGGTAAAGAAGTGAAGAGACCAAGTAGACAGCAATAATCAAAATGAATGAGGAGAGTGACAATGACCAAAAAGAGCCACCTTTCAGTCATGATTATTATAAACCTGAATTCACAGGTTTCTTTAAGTATCAGTATTTTTACCTAATTCAAAATCCTAACTTTTGAATGCCTTCTACATTCTTTTAAGAGTTAATGGCTATGTCCTAAGTATCATGAATTGAAAAATAATGGAATAAATTATGGCCAACCCTATTTATTGCTTTAGCATTTTATTTTCTACAAAACTGTGATGGAAATAGAGACAGCAAGTTTTTCTAATAAGTTTCTTTCCATGACTCCAGATGAAAGATGTAAATGTTGAAAATGTGAACCAGCAGAGAGGAGAGAAGAGCATTTTCAAAGGAAAAAATCCACCTAAAATCATAAGAAAGGAAAACTTGGAAGCTTTACAAAGACCTGTGCTCCTTCATCTAATCCATGGAAAGGTAAATGTGATTTTGGGGGTCCCACATCTTTTTTCTCCTACTTCAAATTTTTCTTTTCTTCTGTAGTTATTACATTGAAATGATCATGATATCACTACTTTCATAGTAAGTGGAATTTTTTCAAGAACTAATAAGTACAGGTTGCAAATTGAATGCTTCAGAAGTTAATCAAAGCATTGAATTCACTTATATTTTTTAGCCATTTGTTTCCTATTTTTATGAAAATCATTACAGGAGAATCAAATATTTGTTTATTGAGAGGCACTACTAAAAGGTATATTCCTTACTAGGAAGGATTGGAAAGATATTATAACACACTAGGTCATCACAGATGATTGTGTACATCATTCAGGAAAGCAGACAAATTATAAGAATGGAATGATCTAGCTTCATTCTATAAATGATATTAATGCATGAGACTATCAGTATTTGGCTAATGCACAAAACTGAAGTTTTTGAGAAGGCATGTCATTCCTCAGGTAGAGTTGTTTTTTTTTAAAAAGTACTTAGAGATTATATAAAAACTATAACTTTGAAAAGCATTTTATGTATTAAAGTCATGAATGAACATTATAACATTCATTTGGAAATTTGCTCAGAAAATTCTGTAAGTGCATTACTTATGGTTTGATTGTGATCTATTGCAATGGTCTTAATATGTTTGGAACTGAGAAGAAATTGTGATCAGTGAATTACTAGGCATGACATAGGTGGGCTTATGTAAAGCATAGATATTATATTGACACACATAAAAATGTATCTGTAAAGATGGAAGATTAGTTTTAGTTACCAAAGTAGAAAAATAGAGAGGGACCATTATAGTTAAAACTCTACACATCTCCAAAATGTCTCCAGATTCAAAATTTCTAAAGGTGAAAACAAATACAGTAAAATAATATAAATTTCAGACATGTGATATATTGCTAGTCATGATCTCCATTTTTACATAAAGCAGTAGACAGGAATTCTTATGCTGTCCCCTTTCCTACAACCAAATGTGAGTCCCCATCTCGAGAATGCTTCTCTTCTTCACTTGTCAAATTACTTACCATGCCTCAGGCATTGCTCACAGGCCCTTTCTTTTATAAAGTTCTTACCCTTCCAGCCAACTGGAAATAATCACCTCTTTAGAACCCTCTTAGCCCTTTGTAACTCACTCCTGGCCTTTATCACTGTCCTTTTGGTCATTTGTGTCCATTGCTAGATTTTGGGTTTGGGTAGAGAAAATTCCCATTCCTCTTTATATTCCAGCCCCTCATGCACCCCTTCATGCCCTTCCACTCCCTTCTTCCGCAAAACACCCAGAACCATGCCCTGTACTGACTGATCTGGTATTCTAAGAGACTTTCCCAACATTCTCCCAAACCCCATACTCCTTTAGGATTCAAGTGCTTATCTCAGATGTTGAAATCCTCTGTTTGTCTGCAGTCAGCATTCAGAGTTAGCTCATGAGCAGCAGCTGTGTCTTTAACTGCATATTCAGTGTGTTGCTCATAGTGGGACTTCAATGAATGTAAATTAAAGGAAGTTACACGGAGCTAAAATGAGTTGAACTTTGAGAAAGGCTTGAGCCATTGTTTGCTGAATCAGACCTAAATCATACTGAGCACTTACTGTGCACCAGAGGCTGAAGGCATTACATGAATGATCTCTTTTCTCCTCATGACAGCTCTAAGAAGTAGGTGGTGCTATATCGCCCTCTTGTAATAGACGAGGAAACCAAAGTCAGGAGCAGTAAAGAAATTTGCCGAGGGTCACACACTAGCAGGTGGTGGAGATGGGATTAAAATAGGCCTAATCTTAGAGGCTGAGCTGGAAACCTCCACATTATACTGCTTTCCAGTTGTAAAGGATTTGGGGAAGTACCACCTCTTTGTTGACTTGCAATATCCCTACTTTATCCTTCAATATATCTATTAACTCACTCGATTTTCA
The DNA here is from genome assembly GCF_008692635.1 of Crocuta crocuta. Lineage (NCBI taxonomy): Eukaryota > Metazoa > Chordata > Mammalia > Carnivora > Hyaenidae > Crocuta > Crocuta crocuta. The sequence goes on from NW_027528804.1 coordinate 47,010, forward strand.
TATGGCACAACAACATGAAATACTGGTTTGCTTTTTTCCTCTCTGACCTTCCAATGTAGAAAGATGCTTGAACCCATAAAATATTAGTTGCATTTATAATCTTAAGGACAACCGGCCATTTTATAGCCCCTTGGGTAGTAGTTGAGTACAAAGTCTTTTGTTACACACACAAAAGGACTCAATGCCCTCACTGTTCAAAGGCTGGGATGGAGCTGCCACATCATTATCTCAGTGACTCCTACATGCCAATTCTACAGGAGCTGTGATTGTGATGATTTACCATAGCCTCAGGTCAAAGTGCACTGTGCTATCTTTCAATGATATGATAAAGTACTTGTTGGGGGTGGGGGAAGTATGACTCTGGAGACTAAGAAGCCATGTGAAGTTTTCAGCCACATCACTGTCAGAGAGATCATTATTTAAATGATCACCTCACCCTACCCTGAGAGGGATTAGGGAAGGAAAGGCTGAGCTGCCGATTGGCAGTTTTATTGAAAAATATTTTCCACCCCAGGCTCAAATTAAGTTTTACTCCCTGAAATTTCCGTGATTTCAAGGATGCCCAGCAGCATGCATTTTTTTGTCCTTCCAGAGCCTCCTGGTTTAAGCTCCCATGTTTACATGATAAAGGAGAGCCCATTAAAACACTCAGATGAATATTTATTGCACGTCATCCTTTTTCCAAGCCCACTCATCCTCCCTACATAAGTGTTTGGGCATGACTCTAGTTTTGTCTATAGATCATAAGTGAAGTTGGACACATGACAATTTTCTGGTTAAGCTGATTAACACTGACAAGCAAAAGATGCCTCAAGTTACAGCATGGATCCTTTTGGGCCTGAAATACTAATCCAATTAACTGGATAATTACCAGATTTCCATTTCTGGTTTTTGCTGCCGGGATTGATTAAATTAACCTTATGGTTGCCGAGTTGGCCCTTTATTTTGTGTTGTTTCGGGGCATTGATCTGTTCTCTGAATCTGGTAGTACGGCTCCTTTACACACACCGAACCTCCAAAAGACATATGACATCTTGACAACCTTCAATTCTTCAAGTGTATCTTCACTTGTCTGTTTTCCAAGGTGCTATTCCCTAGCTATACTCTGTGTTAGATATCGATCAAAGATGTATTTAGAGACACAGCTCAGCTAAGTAGACTAAATAAAATGATTAGTCTGTTTGCTGGGATTCTTTTTGTTTATTTTGCTGTTTGGCCAGTTAATGGAATTTTGCTTTCTCTCTCCCTCTTTTTTTTTTTTTTACAAATAATTTATTGTCAAGTTGGTTTCCATATAACACCCAGTGCTCATCCCCATAAGTGCCCTCCTCCATGCCCATCTCCCTCCTCCCCCCCACACCCATCAGTCCTCAGTTTGTTCTCAGCATTCAAGAGTCTCTCATGGTGTGCCTCTCTCCCTCTCCCCCTCTATTTCCCCCCTTCTTCTCCCCCATGGTCCTCCGTTAAGTTCCTCCTAATCCTCCTATATGTGCAAACATATGGTATTTGTCCTTCTCTGCCTTACTTATTTCACTCGGAATTTTGCTTTCTCTTATTCTTCAAGAATATATACATTAGGGGGTGTAAGAAGCATTTTTTTTTCTAAGGAAAAAAATATGATGAATCTCTACTGATTCCATGGTGAAATTGGCCCTCAAACTTTGGCAGGAAGAGGCACTGCATCTCCTTTTCCACAACTCACCCATCTTTCTCTATGTTTGGTCTCCTTGGGTTAAAGACTTAGTTTGTAACTAGTTGGTGTCACTGTTGCTCTCAGGAAGCTATGGGGATTGTGAGTTTAGATAAGAGTCCTATGCTCTCAGATGTTCAGAGCTCATTTCAGAACTGAATGAAATGAATCAGCTTTATGGCATGAATATAACAAAACTTACTTGGTTCCTGTTGCGAAATACTGAATTTAAGATTATTGCTGTGACAGCCACACAGATTGAACTACAAAGTCCTGACAAAGTTCTGACTTACTGTTTTCTTTTTTTTTTTTTTTTTATNAAGTCTAATAGTTGGCATTTAGCTAATATGGATACCAGAGCTGTTTCACTTTTGATTGCAATGGTTTTCATAAAAGAACAGAATTTAGGTCTCAAAGATAGCTGTCATACAAGTGAGGAAAAACAGATTTGTCCACTTTTCTAATTTTAGAGAAATGATAGAAATTAATGGAAAAATGAAAAAAAATCTTTTGTCTTCCTGTTTACATTGTTCAGCCTATTAGGGAAAAAAGTTGTGAACATGATTTTCTTGGAGATCTGGTGGTCAAGATCAAAACTTGATCCATACACACAGGCCATTGATAGAAGAGTACTTCATCTTTTGTGTAGTTCAAAGATTAAATCAGAGAACTAGGTTGCCTGAAATTTTAGGTGAAACTTTGTAAATAGTTCAGGTGCATTCTATAGTCTGGAAGGAAAGTGAGGATACTTATGATAACCATACAAGTATTTTTACCACTTATTCGTTCCCTTTTTGCTTTCTAAAGTACTTAAGACTTGCCAAAAAAGTCACAGGCCATACACATATGTGTATTGCCCCTAAATGAGTCCTTCTGACTGTATCTGGCTTCAAGCGACCCACTTATGAACTTTTAAAAGTCATGATATCTAGAGATATACTCTCGAATATATGGAAAGGAAGTTACACCATAATTTCAAAAAAGAAAGAAGACCCAGTTTACAAAATAGAACATCAGAAACTCAGCCTTGTATCTGAGCAATTGCCAGTGATTTGTTTGAGAATATGATACCATGGATTTTCAGACGCTGAGGTCACTATTCCAGTTCCTTTTTAACCTGGACAAACACAATTCCAACATTTATAGGTTCACTTAGTGTAATGACTAAAATTGATTGCTGGATAAAATACTTAGTAAACTTGTCACTAGGCAGAGTATATGTAGAAAATAAAAATAGAGATTTGAGGCACTTGGTTGGCTAATCCAGACAAAATATCCCCTTCTAAGGTATGAGAGTTTCCATATAGATTGAACTGTGTTCAGATTGGCATTAACTGAACTCATTGCCAAAGTACTGAGCGTTCTGTTTTACTTGAGAAATCATGGTTGGTTTTAAAGAGAATAGTAAGGCGTTCAAGATATTTCCAGTAGGAATGCCGAGCTATAATTAGCATAGACCTTGGGAATTGTTACAGGGAAGCTATATCCATCCTCTATCTTTTTTTAAAAAATTTTTTAGAGAGAGAGAGTGTGCAGATGCATGTACATGTGTGCAAGAGTGCCAGCAGGGGAGGGCAGACAGAAAGGAAGAGGGAGAATCTTAAGCAGGCTTCACAGTTAACATGGAGTCAGACATGAGGCTCAACCTCAACCATGAGATCATGACCTGAGCTGAAATCAAGAGTTGGATGCTTAACTGACTGAGCCCCCCAGATGCCCCCACCCTCTATTTCTAAATTGTGTGATGTGTTTGAAGTTAATACATGGTGAAAAGTGACACAGGAGTTCCAGAAAATTCTCTTTGTATTTTTATTCTTGTTTCTTAAACATGACCTAAATTATCAAAATGGTATGGACGTTGTTATCACCCCTGTGCCTATAAATATCAAGGATAAAACAAAGCTAAGATAAGATGTTTACTATTTCAGCCAAATTTTAGTCACCCTCCTCATTTCAACTTCTTTTCCTGCCTTCTAAAGAGACTCAAACCAGTGCTTCCGTCAAGCCATGCCATGCTGACAATCTCAACCTCAAATGCTCCAACCTTGTCTATCTTTTTATACCCAAGGCCAAGATGCTCTGGAGGCCAAACAAAATCACCCCTGTGGAATTTTGTCCATGGGCATTATGGTCATAGCCCTTAGAGGCTGTGCTAACTCATACGTGTCAAATGTGGTAATTTTCATTCTCTTTCAAGAACTAATTTCTTTTTACTTCAAACATTGGTTCACTTTTGTTTCAGGCAGAGTTACACGTAGAGAACATGTTGATATGTTCAAAAAGAATATCCCTGATTTCCCTTCCTTGGACAATCCTTCTTGTTTTCATAGAAATCCCAGCCGAAATCAGTGTACTCTTTCCTTCCCTATGCTATTCCTATCATGTTCAGAGCCTTAATTATCAGTCTCCCCAAATTTCATGTTCTCATGGTCGGGCTTCTTAGACATTTAAATAGCCTCTTCTTACACACAGAAACAAAAAGAAGAAATCTGGGCTTTGGAGTAAACCAATTTCTATTTCCCAGATTGACAGGGGTGAAAATCTGAACTTTCCTGCCCCTTATTTAACCAAATCTAATAAATGATGCATTTTTTCTTCATTTATGTTTGTCTTTTTTCCCCCCTAGGTCAAAGAGTTCTACTCATATCAAAATGAGCCAGTGGCCATAGAAAATCTCAAAAGAGGGCTGGCTAGCCTATTTCAGATGCAGTTAAGCTCTGGAACCACCAATGAGGTACTTACTAATACTATTAAGGATCCAGGATATTATTTGTCAATAGTTACTAAAATTGCTTGTATGGATTTCTATTTGTAGGTATTCAGTAAAAAAGTTACTACTATGGTAATGCTCAGAAAAGGTGAGTAGGGTGGTTAAGTGAAATGGATTACCATTTATCCCAATTTGCACTCAAATATAGGGTAAAGGAAATCAGAATGCATTATACTAAGGGGACATATAGAATGAATGAATGAATGATGGAGATGCAGAAAACCTTGGGGGACATGTCAGTGGCATCACTGTGCATCACTACCTCATTGGGAGCTTATTTAAGATATAGATTCCCTGGGTTCACGGAGAAGATTCTGATTCAATAGATTAGGGAAGACCTGAGTATCTGTATTATAACAGTTTTCTCAGATAATTTGGATCCATTATCAGTTTGGAGAACCAGTGGTCTATACCAACAACCCGCTTCATTTTACAGACGAAGAAACTGAGGTTAAACGAGAGAAGATAAGTGGTCCCTCCAGTATCACACTTTAAGCCAAAAGCAGAGCTGAGTCTAAGTTTCCTGTTCTGAATTCTGCTAACTCACAAGTGGGCAAGAAAATCTAATGGAAGGGCTGGGCCGAGGGAATATTGGTTAGTGTGCTAGAATAAAGACTGGGTGTGGTGCTGGCAGAGACTTGGAGGGAAGGCTCAGAGAAGGTAACCAGTCTGTACTGGCATACATTTTCCCACACGCAAATTGTGAATGTGACTTATAATGAACTGAATTAATCCCAAAGGTTTTTTAAGAATTTTTAGTTATATACATCTAGTCAAAGAACACATGCACACCCATACATGCACACATACACTCACATCTAGGTACGACGTTAAAAGTCAAATCCCCTTCCCACACAATTACCTCTTTACCAGAGGTTTGATTATGACTAGGTCATTTGTCTAATTCTCATTAGACTTTAGAGAGAAATAGGAAATCCTTTATTATTCCTGGGACAATAAGAAGGTGCTAGTAAGACCCAACAAAAGAAGATGGAAAAGAACCCACATGTTGCAGGAAACATTGAGTTCTTCTTGTCTTTCCATCTTGTCTGCTTGGACAAAAGGCAGTCCCCCATGGCATATCAGGAACCCTAGTTTTCAGGCTACTTCCCACTGGAATTTAAACGGTTCCTGGGAAAATCCCAAACATTCTATTTTTGCTTTCTTTTCAGGTGGATATTTCTGGGGATTGTAAGGTGACATACCAGTCTCATCAAGACAAAGTGATCAAAATTAAGGCCTTGGATTCATGCAAAATAGAGAGGTCTGGATTTACAACCTCAAATCAGGTATGCTTGATATCACTCTCTTTAAGGCATCCAAGTAATTACATTTTTTTTGGAGATTAGTTTAAACTAGAAGGATAAGGTAACAATATAATTTGGGAACATTTATAATTTTTAGTTTAGAGTATTGTTTCATGCAATATCAAATGACAAGGTTTGTTTTCATATGTTGTAAGTTTGGGTGGTGAAGGGAAGATATTAAGGGGAAACCCTTTTGAACATCAATAGACAGTTTGCTGTTTAACTTGATTCAAAGATAAAAAGCTGATTGTTACAACTACAAATTATCTATCTATCTATCTATCTATCTATCTTATTTAGGTCTTGGGTGTCACTTCAAAAGGCACGTCTGTCACTACCTATAAGATAGAAGACAGCTTTGTTATAGCTGTGCTTGCAGAAGAGACACATGCTTTTCGGATGAATTCTCTACAAACTATTGCAGGCAAAATAGTATCAAAGTAAGATAATGCTGAAATTTAAATTTTCTTTCCTATTCTTTGATATATTATTATATTTGGTTTTTAAATATATATGTTAGATATGTTAAATGTATAAATGTTGTGTGTGTGTGTGTGTGTATAGTACTTCCTCGGTTTGACTGTTAGCTTCTTGAAAACTGTGATTGCATCTTGTTCATTTTTATTTTTTCACATCATCTACAATAATGACATATATTAAATACTGTTTATTTAATAGACTTTCATTTAAAAATTGTATCAATTGTTTACTGAATAGAATTTACATTTAAAAAATGCAAGCTACTTGATAAGTTCTAGTTTATTTTCTAATTTCTCTGTCAGAAGTTTCCAAGGATAAGGTTAAAAAGTGGTGGCATTTGCATGTTCTCTCCTTGAGATTTTCTTTGTTACTGTTGCTAAATAACATGTGAAAAGTTCCATAGTAAAGTGATATGACAGAATCTTTGTATTTTTGATTTATAGTATTTACACATTCAAGCCTGTTTTTTCAATTCACGATTTCTCTGGTCAGAAGTTCTCAGGGGCTTAAGAACTAGAATTTTCAAATCTAAGAGTGTGTGTTCCTTTCAGATTTTAATTTAGAAGATTTTCTAGCATTAAATGTATTATATTTTATGCCATTGGTTGTCAAATGTTTTCTTTGAAGTATCTCCAATATCAGAGGTCAGTGGATGCAAAATCTTGGGAGAAGTGCCTCAAACCATAAACGCTTGAAGTATTTTTGAAGTCATCTGGATAGAATTTTGTCATTTTACTTTGTATCATTTTATGTTCATATATTCTCATGCAAAATAAATATTTTCAATTACTTATCAGGCCTATCATGTTTCCATTGCTCTATAGCAAACCACTCCAAAGTCAGTGGTGTAAAAAGCAACCATCATTTTATTATTCTCTCATAATTCTGGGTCTTGTTGCAGACAGTCACTGACCAGAGCTGGTTCAAAGATTGCTCCCTCACCTATTTGGTGCCTGGGGTGGGAAGACTCAAACTACTGAGGCTCCCCAAGCATTTCTCTTTTTCAATACGAGGCCTCTCAAAATGGCAGCTTCAGGTAACCAGACTTTGTACATGGCAGCTCAAGTCTCTGAAGGCACATGTGCTGCTGCTGGCATTCCAGATGAAGGGTGAATTTCCTTTAAAGATTTATCCTTAGAAGTCACACAGTGTCACTTCTGCTTTTCCCTGTCTTAGTTGGGGAAACCACAGAGTTCTGACCAGGCTCAAGGATATCTACCTCCTGGTGGGAGAAAGACATGGTTCTGAAAGATTATAGAAGGCAAAATTATTGTTGAAGCCATTTTTAGCAAAAAAGATTTCTTAACTGTCTTAGTTAATAAATAATATGTGTTGTATTGATGATATTATTTTCAGAAAGCAGGGCTAAACTTGAAAGAGGTGACATCACATATCTTGCTCAGCATCCAGGCAAGTTTTCTTCCCTGTATTCTCTTAAATCCAGACTTAAATTTTCAAATCTTTGAATAAAATTGTTGCTCCAAATAGATTTCGTATTTAGCTTGGGGTCTCTGTTACCGAGATATTGCAGTTTGAAAGACATGGATTTCCATAGTGTGAATAAATTCCTTGCCAAAAGAATGGCAATTAGTGGCTTGCTCACTCAAAGGAAAACTGCTAAGGTGGTATTTCTCTTCCTTGTTGTGCAGGCAGAAATTAGAGCTGAAGACCACTGAAGCAGGCCCCAGACTGATGTCCGGAAAGCAGGTTACAGCCATAATTAAAGCAATTGGTTCAGAGTACAAGGCCCTTCCCATTGTGGGACAGGACTACCAGAGCAAGTGTAAAGGATGCCCTTCCGTAAGTGTGAACCAGGCTGACCACAAGCATGGTCAGATACGGGAATACTCATGGCTTACAATTCTGTTCTCCTTTTGTCTCCAATCGAAGCTTCAGTTAATTCTTTGAAAAAAAGTTTATAAAGAGCTACCAGCCACCACTGAATTAAAATGGCACTATCTTAACAATATGCACCTGAGATGATGTGTAATCCAATGATATTTAACAAATAATTACCATGACTCATCTCAAGTTAAAAATGTTATGCTTTAAGCAAGGGCAGTTTCTGAATAGTAGTACCGTGAATGCACAGGGGGATAAAAGGCCTAATGAAGTTAGGGGAAAGTATATAGTGTCAAGAGCATGTCACTTCTGAATCCGGAAGGTTCTGCCATTTAGTAGCAATAAGTCCTCAGGTGACATATTTTACTGAGCTCAGTGTTCTGAGTATTGCTTTGAGGACTAAAAAGGATGCCAAGCTCTCTTCTAAATTAGGAAACACTTTCCCCCCATACCCCAACCTCCCCTACAATTACAGGCAGAAATGAGATCTCGCATCTCTAAGGCAAAGTATAGGTCATCTTATAACATTTTAAAATCAGCAAAGAGAAATTTCATTTATTGCATGAGTCAGTTGTGATGATGGCTACAGATATGACCTTAGGATCTAGCATTTCCTAATACTTAACCTCTTGTCAGGAGAGCAGACTCTGAGCATGAGCAACAGAGCCACATGCTCTACTGGTAGCTCCCAGAAGATTCTGTTCCCTTGGATTTTATTGGTGTTCAGAGAAGTAGAATTATCAAGAACTAATACCATAATTTGCTTAAAGTTCAAGACACTATTCCTTGCTAATTTCTCAAATTTATCAAAATTGAACTAAAGGAAAACGTAGAAAAAATAATTCTCAAATTTTGTTATTTCTTTTACTTGTTTTTCTTCCATATATCATTTAGTATTCTACTGTGATTTTCTAATTTGTCATATAGAGATGGAAATTATGTAGGAAAGTGACTAATGAAACCAATCATCTTTTTTAATGCTGTGAAATATTAATTTCTCTCTCCCATGGTTATTAAAAAGTATAAGCCATTTTAGATTTTTTATAATTACTTCTTCATTATCGTAGGAAGCGTTTATGACTTTGAGGAATTGTTTTTCCAATTTCTCTATACTGTCACCATTGCAACCCTTTAAAGAAAAAAAATCTGAATTCACACTGGTGTGCTCTCTGCCCTCAGAAATGACCCAGTAAATCTTTAACTAAATATAGCTAGACTTTTGCTTTGGAATATCCTCTTAAGATTAGATAACCAAGAGGAATTTGAAAAAGAGAAAATATGTGTCTATTGCTTATTAGAAGGACTGAATAATTTAAAAATTGATAGCATGTTGATTATCTCAGAATTAGAGAGCTGGAGGTCACTAATGGGATTAAACACATTATTTACAACTAAGGGAAAAGTGGTAAACTGTGAAAAATCAGTCATTTAGCTTATTTCAAAGCCAGACTATGTCACTAATTAGAATTATTTACTATTTTTAAAACCATAGCTGGTGGGGGTGGGGGAGAGGGGAAGAGGGGTGACAGGCATGGGAAAAGGCACTTGTTGGGATGAGCACTGAGGTGTTATATGTAAACCAACTTGACAATAAACTATTTAAGAAAAAAAATAAAACCATAGTAGAATAACAACAGTAGGAGAATTACCTTTATCTAAATAATACTCTACTTAACATTATAAGTAATGAACAGACCGCAGCATAGTTAAATATTGCATTTCATAAAAACAATAAAATAAAGAGTTAGAATGGGGAGCTCAAGTTATTACAAAGACTGATTTTCAGTGAGTTCCCAGTAAATAAGAAACCTGTCACAATTATTTAGCGGTTTTGATTTATTTCCCCCTCCAACATATCCTGCTGCTAATGAAAATTCTGCATAGTTGTAATATGGTAGCCAAAGCCACGCCACACATAGAATTCCCTTGGGGTAACCATGGAATGGCCTTCTTGGCCCAGAACACTGAGTTCTTTTGAGCTAATTACTAATCAACAAAAATGGTGCTCTGCAGAAGAATCATACACAGCGTTCGCAGGCCTCTATATTTGTCTCAGGTGGCAATCAGGCATACTGAGGCAAGATACAAAAAGCTTCTTTTGCTTGTCAGATACAAGGAAAAGTTTATTTCTGGGGAGAACAACCCTTGCCAATGTGGATGTTCAGAATCATGAATGGGGTGTGAGCCTGCAGTCATGTTTTCTCGCAGCTCTCGGAGCACTGGCAGTCCGCCAGAAAACACCTGCAGCCTGACAACCTCTCTAAGGCTGATGCTGTCAGAAACTTCCTTACCTTCATTCAGCACCTCAGGACTGCAAATAGAGAAGAAATCCTCCAAATCCTAAAGGCTGAAAACAAGGAAATTTTGTAAGTTCCTGAATACTGTGTGGGGTTGTCTGTAGAAAGGCATTTCTTGGTTACTGGCTTCAATTAAGCAAGAAAGATTCCTTTTATTTTTTATTTTTTTATTTATTCTAATGCTTTTATTTATTTTTGAGATTGAGCATCTGA